>NC_059078.1:117983431-118286672 GCF_020497125.1 Mauremys mutica | reverse complement strand
TTGATATTGCAGGCTGCCTTGCTAGAAAATCCCACAGTGCCTTACCCAGCCAGCCTGGTCATCCCCACTTTTCATTGGGACTGTCTGGGTATCCCTACTGACCTTATTGGAGTACTTTAACGTCACTAATACATAATCCCAACTGCACTGTATAACTTCCCCCAATAATCCTCTACCTGACCTATTTACTGATCCTGCTACAATCTCGCTTACCTGCAGGGCCTCAAAGGCTCTGACTATGGATGGAGCCTTCAGAAATACCAGCCTGTGGAGCACACCCATGGGCCAGCCCAAACCAAATCCAACAGGCTCTAGTTTGTAATAAATCACCATGGATGCTCTAGCTCCACTTTCTCAGAACATGTCTCTCTACATGTTTCACGCCATGGACGCTGAGCATGGGTCTGTGAATCTAGCCACTCTGCTGCAAAATGCTAAGCTAGATCTCGAGAACAAGATGGCAGAAGAGAAAAGCTTGCAGTGGACCAATTCCACCACAAACTGCATGACCCAGCATAGACCTCCGAATGCCCTGAACTCAGTGAACTCTGCAAGCCCTGCAGTATATGCCCTAAATGTCCTTGGAGTGACAGGGCTTGCCACCAGTGCAAATGGAGTCAAAAGCCAAGTTCCATGGGGCAACGGAGGTAGGGGCTGGTCGATTTGTGGGGAAGACAGCACTGTCTTGTTGATTGGGACAAATCTTGCAGTAACATGAATATCCTGTGCCAGACATAGAAGTGCAAAATCTTGCACCAACTACTTAATCTCTGGGGAATGGGAGACAGACTGTTCACCATCCACACTGGAAGTTGGGTGTCACACCAAAACCTGACCCGCTTACTGAGGGATTCATTCCACAATGGGAAAAAGCTCCAGGAAAGCGATGTCCCTGCCATGGCCCTGGTGGATCCAGTTCTCTGGCCAACACTGACCACACCAACTAACCTGCAAATAAATCCCCCAAAGCCTTTCCCTCTTGCGGCGGTGTCTGACTGCACCAGCAGATCTGTTGCTGACAGCCAGTCTACTGGCCAGAATGAAACCCTGTTTTAACCTTGTTGGAAGAAGATCTGTCTCCCTGACTGTTGCCCATGTTTCATATGTCACACAGGATAATGAAGAGCTCAGTGGCATACAAAAAGCACTTACCCTCCAATCGAAAGCCCACTAGGTTTGAAATCAGACACATGAATGAGAAGAAGGCTGAATGATGACTTACTGTCACGCTCTTCCAATGAGTCCCATACATCCTAAGCATGGACACACCAGAATCAAATGGCAAAAAAAAGACTGAACAGAGAGCCTGTGTCAATTGCATAATTCACCAAATTCCCTCCAAGGGTAAGCAAAATGATGAATTAAGTGATATTCCCTGCAGCCTACTTGGGCTCCTAAGGAAGCAACACACAGGTCCAGAAGGGGCAGTACGGGCTAGTTAGCCTGCCAAATCACAGGGACTAAACCCTTGACTGTTTTCAGATTTCTGGCCTTTCTCCTTGATTCCGTGTTCTGAAACGCACCCAGAATCATCCCCATAAAGGAGTGCCAGCATCCTTATTTGGGCCATCTCACAACAACAATCTGAGAGTACTAATTTTGAGTCGGCCTGGGGCCTTCTCCTGCATTACCTGGGCCAATGGATGCACGTAGGGCTCACTATCTTACTGCCCACTCCGTGTGCCCCTTGTGGCCTGTGCGGAAAATGCATCCTGTGCGGACCACTGCCCTTGGAGCATTCACGCCGATACTTGCAAACAGCACAAACGCATTTACTCACATTAAATGTGAGCATCACACCGGGCACGGGCCTGCATTGGAATCCAGTTACTACCGCTCTGCCTGTGAGGTGTTTGCTGGCAAAGTCAGCTACTCCAGCCACAGATCATTATCTGGGCATTTCCATTGGATCCTTTAAATCTTCAGCTGCTCCTTAAATGAAATTCTGCATACTAGCCACACTCAGGCATGCACCCCAAAAGCGTTACATGGGCCCTCCTAATTGTATCAATATCCTTGAGGAATGACGCACCGCTCCCTGCATCCTTTTCACAAATCGCTAGCACAAATCAGGAATGCAGCACTCCACTTGTCCAGATGTTTAGACCCCTGGGGCTGGCTTGCCCTCTCTGATTCCTTTCTATTATCTTCTGCTTTGCTCTGTGCACTGTTTTGTCTAACTAGTAATGGAAATGTATCTATGTGTTCACCTCTCCAAGTGTTAGCCTTTAACTTCAGAAGGTGCTGGCTTAGCACAGGCTGTTCTGGAGTCCCCTTCCCTGCTAGCTTCC
This sequence comes from Mauremys mutica, assembly GCF_020497125.1. Taxonomy (NCBI): domain Eukaryota; kingdom Metazoa; phylum Chordata; order Testudines; family Geoemydidae; genus Mauremys; species Mauremys mutica. The sequence goes on along the minus strand of NC_059078.1, from coordinate 118,284,381 downwards.
TCTGGAGGCCTGGCCACAGCTCCCCTCAGGTCCTACCTCCTATTGGCCTAAAGCTAAACCCTGGAGAGTGGGGTCGCCGGCTGGGTCGAACTTGGATCCTCCAGCAAGCAAACCCCAATCCTGAGCCCACACATGGGTCCCTGCAGCCTCAGAACCAAAAGCACTGCCTCAGCTCCCTCACCCACTACCTCCTCGCCTCTGTGCCACTGTCAGGGGGAGGGTGAGAAGGGCAACCTCCTCAGTCATGCCGGCCAAGCTACCCCCCGTTCTTCTTCACCAGCCCTTCCCCCTCCTACCCCAAGCATGGAATAAACCATCTGAGAGATTCTGGAAGCTGAAGACAAGCAGGTTGCTACCTGAAGAGGCCCCAGCAGCCCTGATTATGGCCCTGGCCGCACATGAGCCATGAGGAGCCCTCAGGGACCTCCCCGCGAGCCTTCAATTACAGCACTGAAGTGATGCCCCCTCATCCCTCATTGTGCTCTGTGGTGTGAGACTTAGAGGGACTCATGTCCTCACATCACTGCAGGCCAAGCACTCCTCCAAGTAGGCTCACCAAACCAGCTGTCTGCTCTTAGAGCACCTTCTTCAGTAACAGTCCTGGAGACGGAAGGGGAAATTGGGCCCTGGGGAAATTAGCCTCCACTCACCACCTAGTGCAGGAGGGCTTTCACCTAACATGATACCCCTGCTCCCTCCCCCAGGTGGGTCACAGCCCTATGCTCTCTTTGTTCCTGCTTGGAAGGGCTCTGCGGGGTGTTCTCCTCGGCGCGGGTGGGGTGGCACCACCTTCTGCTCCCAGTGCCATCCAACCCGTCCAGGGCCATGAGCCAAATCACCACCAGTAAGGCAATACCGGCTGGCGGACTTGGGCCACCAGAACTTCAGATCCCATGTCAGGGCTACATCTTGTGTCCCCATCCTCAGCTTCTACTCCCAGGAATCTTCCCTCAGCGCCGCCGGCTGCCAAATGCAGCCTGGGAGGAGGTGGAGGGGAGAGAGGGAGGAGCAAGCCAAAGAGAGCCCCAGCTTATTCAAGCCAGCCAATCAAGGGTGAGGGAAACAGACAGGACCACATCATCAGTCCGGCCCAGCACACATGAACCGGGGGCAGAATTCCCACCCCCAGTGTCCAGACTGCACCCAGAGGGAGAACTGGATGAAAGGAGCAGCAACCACCCTGCCTTAGCAAACAGAGTGGGTATTTCCAGTGTCTAATTATCCATTTCCACCCCTGCCCCAAGTATATAATTATCCATTTTATAATTAATGTAATGATATTGTAAAATTCATCCCCTCCACCATTTAGTATGGGCGCCAGAGTGACGCAGCTGTGCAAGGTGCTTTGTATAAAATACACCCCTTCAGAGAACCAAAGGTGAAGCCAACTCTGCTCTGAAATGCATCCCAGCTGTTGAAAAGTTTTGCAGAAGGTGAACTATTCTGCAGTTTATTTTGCTTCAAGACTGATCCAACTAACACTCAAAGAAACTGTGTAGGAGTCTGACATTTTGAAAGAAAGAAAGTCAGATCTTCCCAAAGAACTAAAGGAAAATGTGGCTAGAGCTCTGCTGTGCTGATGTTTGCTCTTGTTGGAAAGAATATTGCTCCATAAACTGCCCATTGGGGCAAAAGAGAAGAGTATGTGTATGTGTGGGTGTGCTGATGTCAGGAGTGCTTGGTGGTTTAGTTCAGGGGGAGGAAATCTTCCAAGAGATCAGTTTTACCTACATCACAAGCCACCTCAGTTGACAATAAGAAAAACTTGTAGAGGTTTTTATAGGCCATTGGAGATTTGAAGCTGGAAAATACCGAATGCACAACAGACAGAATATTCACCCAGGAGTTTGACAAATATTTACTCTTCTTAGGCAATGAAACCACAAAACCTTGTGATTTCATTGACTAGAAGAAAGATCAAATTGGGGTAAATTTTCGCTATCTGGAGGCCCAGCCTCCCCTTCTTCACTGACACAATTTGCAGCTCAAAATTTTGTGTCTGCACTTTCAAAATGCATTGCAGATGCAAATCTCCTCTGAGCTTGCAATCAGATGGTTGAAGGCACAAGAACACCCTCATGTGCAGCACAAATTACACCTACAAAGAGGGGGGCCTCCCTACAGAAATTTTACTTCAATATAAAGTTGCGAAGTACAGCACACAGCGCATGAGCCAAGACCAAAAGAATTGTACTGACAACAGTGTCAAGCAACACTGATTCTTTGAACGATGGCCATGCACACATATGCAAAAATAGAACGAGTGGTTTGGGATTCAAAATACTCCATGGAGGAAAGCTCCTAATCTCAGATGTTTTAAGAAAAATTAAGGGCAAAATTCTCTCTGATCCCGCAAAGGGATGGTCGGTGCAGTATTCTGTACTTGTTCCACTCCCAGTGTTCTCTAACAGAAGGTGTGCATGCACAATGAGTGCCAGAATGATGAGTTTGTAATAGGGGAGAATTTAGCTTTAAGTGGTTCAAATAAAGGCCTCATTCATGTTGAACATGATGGTTATTACATAGGCTGGTGGTAGTCAGGGATGGAAAAGACATATTTGATTAAGTACATTCCCTTGAAAGGGCAGGATATGGACCTTGATCCTGCAAACTTTATTCACACCAATTGTTCTTACTCATAGGAGGCTTTCCGTGGGAGTAAAAACAAACTCCTAAATTATTCCTTCTTCTGAATTTCCCAATATCTTTCTTTTTCTTTCTCTCCATTGGATTATATAACTTGGGACTGTCCAGTGTTTTTGTGTTTTGTACAGCACTGAGAATAGAAGATTGTCTGTGCTTAACAAATAGTAAATAATGCTGCCCGTGTGAGATGAGACAGATTAAATACCAAGTGGCTGTTTAAAAAAAACGCCATTGGGGTTTTAGTAGTTTAAACTAGCACTGACATATATTTACTAGTTAGGTAACTATCTGCAATCGTTTTCATTTAGCACAGTATTAGGGTTACCAGAAAAATTTCAATCAGCTATCATTTATTTATTTCTAGGGATTTTATTTTTAATCTTTTTTGTTTCATATGAGAAAGCTAGGAATCCTGACTGATGGGAATTTTTTTTGTAATGGGAAGAAACTAATAGTGCTTAACAATAATAGTAAAAAAAACCCTCCATTTGCATAAAGTATAAGAAAAATTATTGTTAAAAAGGGACCAGATCAGATCAAATTATTCCTTTATTGGGGAGGTTTTCTCTTGAGAAATTTAAGGCCTCATTTTATCAAGCCTATTTTAATACCTACATCTAACTTATTCCATTCAGCTTTTATATATTTCCTATTACCTTGGTGTGGTATCTTCAGATTTGGGGCTGTTAGTCTTTATGTGTTGAGGACACCTTTGTAATGTTTTTTCTTTTACAGCTGTATTTTCAGTGTATTCCTCTTCATAATAAAAAACTCCCGCAGGTGAACTGAAGTGCACCAAATTCCCTTATAATATAAAAAGGATTTAAAATAAAAAGAGGTGTTAGGGGAAAAGAAAATCAAACTTCATGGTAGAAAAGTGTCTGTAATCAATCACTATAGGATATGCACAAAAAGCCGTCAGAGTATGAATGATAATTTGGAGGGGGAAAAAAAGAATGGTGGAAAGACAGAACGAATGAAAGGATTTCAATTAACATATATCAATCTTAACTGATTGTACAGCTAGAATATCTTGATGCAATGGTGATGAACACTATAAAAATGCCCGAGATAGATTCCCAGGGCACAGCAAACAATTTGATTCTAAATGAATTTCAATACAATTATTGTTTTTGGTCTGACAAACAGCTACAACAGAAAGTCACATTTTATAGTACAAGCTAGCAATGTATGAAACATTGCATTGTACAATAGTTATGAACCCTATTTTTGTTTCGAACCTCATAATGGACAGTTGAAACATATAGCAATGAATATACCCTTGCATCGGTTCTTTGTTCTGGAATTTTATCTGTAGATATAATTACAGCAAAAGAAGAAACTGCATCAGATCTAGGAACCTCGCACAGAGTAGTTTCACAAATTTTCAGAAGTTCAGCGTTTTCAGTTTGTGTAGCCTTGTGCTTTAATGCCCTCTAGTGGTTGGCTACATTATCATCTGTTGACAGAAGAAAATATTAAAAAATGACAAGCATGTCCAGATGTAGAAAGCAGAGTCAACCCTTGTTGGATAAAGAGGCAGGTAGGTTCAGATCCAGTGAAGACTTAAGCATGTATGTAACTTTAAGCCCAGTTTTTGTCACAGTGGCTTCAATGGGACCACTCACATTTTGCATATGCTTCATAGAATCATAGAATATCAGGGTTGGAAGGGACCTCAGGAGGTCATCTAGTCCAACCCCCTGCTCAAAGCAGGACCAATCCCCAACTAAATCATTCCAGCCAGGGCTTCATCAAGCCTCACCTTAAAAATCTCGAAGGAGATTCCACCACCTCCCAAGGTAACTCATTCCAGTGCTTCACCATGCTCCCAGTGAAATTTTTTTTCCTAATATCCAACCTAAACCTCCCCCACTGCAACTTGAGACCATTACTCCTTGTTCTGTCATCAGGTACCACTGAGAAATCTAGATGCATCCTCTTTGGAACCCCCTTTCAGGTAGTTGAAAGCAACTATCAAATCCCACCTCATTCTTCTCTTCTGCAGACTAAACAATCCCAGTTCCCTCAGCCTCTCCTCATAAGTCATGTGCTCCAGCCCCCTAATCATTTTTGTTGCCCTCTGCTGAACTCTTTCCAATTAGCCTTCTTGGCAACAAGGACACACTGTTGACTCATATCCATCTTCTCGTCCACTGTAACCCCTAGGTCCTTTTCTGCTTCAGTATAGGTGCTGGAACTGCACCCCCAGGCTTGAAGTGGTTTCCATTATATACAGGGTTTACAGTTTGGTTCAGTGGCTTTCAGCATCCCCATTATAAAAACTGTTCCAGCATCCCTGTGCTTCAATGTAGTACTGGATCAGAGTCTAATTGGTCATCTACATAAATCTCAGAAATGGGCTCAAACCATAAACTTAGACCTAAGCACCCCCAAATTTTTGTGACATTTCAATCTGGATTGGAGCTTCTTGGATGGTCTCTCACTATGTAATAACCTGTACGAGCACCCTGGATCTGAACACCAAAGAACTTTGTAGCTCAGACCTGTCGCTAATGGATGTGTGTCTATACAACTTCTTTTATGAGAGGTGCTATGTGTATTATAGGGTGGCTGCATTAGTATCACTTGCTTTCAATATGTGCATTTCAGAGTTTCCCCGGGGAAAACTTCTAAACACTTTCAGTTTAAAATGTACCTCCCTGTCTGTTTTTCCTTTCTACCACTTTTCCAGTTCCCCTCCCACTTCCTATATATATATATTGAGTTTTATGAATTGCAGTGCTCACACAAATTAGACTTGATAACCCTAGCTGGAGGACTGGAGATGGGCATGCTATGGACAGTTGCTGTGTAAGCTTCCTTCACACATCACTGTCTATGCTCTTCATTCCTGACATGAAGCTCCTTTTCTACAGCCTAGCCCTGAAGCCTGCTGTCAGTCATGCTGATTTGTATCAAGCTGTATGGTATGTATGGTCTGATGTGGACAAATCTATTTATCTAATTCTAAATTGAAGTCATTTATCACCATGGTATCTAAAGTCTTTTTAGGAGTCAAGCTGAGACCATCACACATTCAGATCACTTATGACATAAGCTATATTTAAACACTTATAGCCTTTTGGCTTTACTTTGGTTTTAGATTAGGGTAGAAGTCAGAACCACCACTATAATTATATCTATACCTCTCCCTCAGAGATTTCTATAGTTGCTCACCACCATGGAATATAGGGTATAATATGTGAAGGCTAAAACAATCTAGATCTGGTATCAAACTTAGATCTTTTGGGTTGACTTAGGTATTCTTTGCAATTCCAGAATTTAATTCAATATTCTTTGCAATGCCAGAACTTAGTGTGAGGAATAAGTTCTGTCTATGCTGAGTGTCTTCTATAGTTTCTGTAGGTGTGCTTCAGAATTTTAAGGCGGAAGAGGTTATGTAAATGGCACAGATCTATATTACAGGTTAAACTCATCCCACTTTTAATTCTACTGAACTCAGTAGAGTTGCAACTGGGAGGCATTTGGCCCAATACATTTGGTGTAGCCATTTTGTTGAGCAAACAATCACATAATCCCCTCCTCCATTTTGTGTCACGGAAGGGACAAAAGGAGCAAAATTAATTGAGCAAATACAGAATCATCCTGCCTATTTTTTGTGACAACACCTTCCTCTGAGCATCATACATGTGGGGCTGTATGGTTTTGAGAGGCAGAGATGGGAAGACCTGCTTTCTGTGGCATCGTTGCCTTCCAGACCGGTGGAGATTTTCCCTGTAAGCTTGCGTTGATCTTGCTGGCTTTATCTCTCACGGATTCCAGGGCTATGTTGCCATTCCTCTTGCAGGACAGACATGGCCAGGGAAACTTCTGAGAAAGTCATGCTACCATGAGGAATGGGGAGGCAGAGAATCCTGCAGAGCTACTGGTACACTGCACAACTGCCCTTGTTCTCGCTTGGCCATCGAGAGATTTTAGGTCATCCATAGCAACAGGGCAGGGACTGCTTTTGGGTTCTTTGTCTGTACAGTACCGAGTACAGTCAGAGTCAATCCTTGTGGGGGGCCTTAGGTACAATTGCAATAGAAAAAATAAATAATAACAGAGAGCCAGGAGCTCTTCCCACTCAGCAGTGAGGCAAACCCTAGTCCTGATGGGATGATTCAGTGGGATACCTTCACTCTTGTTGAGTTTTCCACATCACTTTGGCTCTCCAGGACCTCTCTTGTAGGAAAGCATGAGTTAGCTCACAGCTCTTTGTACATATGTACATGTGTCCAAACCCAGTATTTACACAGAAAATCGTTATTTAAATGAAGGTGGATGTTTTCATTTTACACCCATTTATGACGGGATCATAGTCTACAGCCTTCACTGTTTCACTTTGAGGGAATTAGCAGAGTTAAACATTTTTATCTCAGGAGGCAGGGCTTCAAATCTTGTTTTCAAGTTAGAGGTGAAAATATGTTAGTGGTTTCGTCTGATTTCCTACTTGCCTATATCACAAAACTCTGCATGATTTGAAGTCTCTATCCTAGGGAGTGAAATCTCAAAAGGTGCTGCCATACAGGACCAAGGCAGCGACCTGACAGAGCTCTCTAACAATGGGTGGTATCAGAGCTGCATAACAGGAGTGTTAAATGACTGGTCCGAGGTGCACTGATGGAGCTGGGTGACAGGGCCCAGAACTAAAATACAGGGACAATGCAGGACTGAGATGCCAGTCCTGGAAGTCCCTTCATTTTCACAAGCACTAAACTTGGCAGTCAGTTTTAACAAGACATTTTGTCTTTGAGAAGGCTGGCACAGACAAGGGCCACATGACCGGCAATGATTTCTGTCTAAACACTGTATTATAGCCATTTAATTGTAATTCTGCTAGGGTGACCAGATATCAAGGGTGAAAAATTGAGATGGGGGTGGGGGGAAATAGGCACCTATATAAGACAAAGCCCCAAATATTGAGACTGTCCCTATAAAACCAGGACATCTGGTCACCCTAAATTCTGCACACATGCAGATCTCAATCCTGTACTGTATGAACCCATAGAAAGAAAAAGTCTCCTTTACATACAGCAGAGTCACTTCTCTTCAGACCTCAGTGTTTCAGGTATCTCCAGTATTTTTGGTTGATGCATTGGGGGAACGTGGGCAAACAGTAGGTTCACTCAGCTAATGAATAGACTTGGTAAAGGAGATTCTGAGCAAGCACATTACTGAGCACCATTAATTATGTTAAGATGAGCTGTGGACATCCAATGACCCCCTAAGAATTGAACCCTAAGATGCATGCCAGTTCCCATGGTGGTGGTGGGTGCAGTAGAAACAGAAGGCTGTTGTAGTTGATTCTGATAATGTTGATACACCGACACAGCACTGCCAACCAACATTCAAACTGTGACCCCTTTTGTTCAAGACAGCTCTATTAGGCAAAAGAGAACTTCCACTTCATCTGCTCAGGCCAATGGGATCCGTGCTAAGTGTGAATTCCCTCTTGTATAGCTCACATTGCAATAAGCCCTCAGAGCCTTGTGTCTGTGTGGTCTTGTTGCTAACTGCTATTTCATCAAAGCTAACTGTTATTTACAGAATGAAAGGTGAGTGCTCAAAAAATGATTTGGAAGTCAGTAACTAAGGCCAGGTTAATGGTTAGCTGTGTGCTAACACAGACTCTGACCCATCCATTGCAGCCAGTCTATCGGAGGGCATTGCTATCCTCTTCTCACACAATGCAGGATGGAACAACATGGAGACAGCGAAGAGCATGTCGTCTCCTGGTGTTTTTCCCTCATCTCTCATAAGTGGCAATCTCTGCTGCAAGTGACACCACTTTCAAAAGTTAAAGGGAGTGTGATTGCTTTTCAAAAGTGTGTTAGAAGAGTCAAGCTGAATGGCAGTCTAAGCTGGGGAGACATATGGAACTTAAAACACCATATATATACTTGCGTATTAGCCAGCTCATGTATGAGCAGACCCCTAGATTTCATTACCATGGAAGAAACAAATTGAGTAATTCACCCATCATCAGAACACTTCCCCCTTTATGCTGCATGTCCATGGAGCACTGGCGTCATAGAAAAAATGGTATTTGACAGATCACCAGTATACATCACTTCTGCCTTTCTCTTTTCCCCTTCTGCCAGCAGGTGCAGCAGGCCACCTAGTTCTCTCTCTCCAGCATTTCCTCATCAGAAATGTATCCCAGTTGCTACAAGTGCTGGGATCAATGGGGACTAGAGCTGGTCTTCACTGAAATGATTTTTTGAGGAAAAATGGCGTTTTCATCAAAATCGACCCGTTTAGAAACTGTCACTTATGACAACATTTCATTTAGAAAAAAGAAACAAAGTGTTTGGATAATGTTGAAACATCCCATTTTGACATTTTCCAAATGGAATGCTTTGATTTTTTTTGTTTCAAAATGACTGTTTGAAACAAAATTCCTTTTTATATACTTATTTAAGTTTCCAAAGGTCAAAATATTTTGATTTTATCAAAATGAAATGTTTTAATTGGCCCAAAATGAATTTTTTTTTCAGAATTTCATTTCATTGGGCATTTTTGTAATTTTGTTTTGTATTGCTCCATTTTGGAACAGAAAAAAACCCAAAATAATGGAATTTCCTGCAAAATGGAAAATCCAGTTCCCACCCAACTGCAGTGGTGACCAGTTAGGTGGAAATTATGCAGATGGAGAAGATCGATATTATCAAGCTGATATGTAGTGACTATGGTCCCAGTATTGTAGCACCTTCTTAGGTTGTGGAGATTCAGTTAGCTGCATGCTTAGCTTAGAAAGAGGAGACATAGTTTCATTATGTGTGGAAAGGAGAGAAGCCATTTCCAAACTGCTCCCTGGGTAGATGTATTCCTCAAAAGAGAACCTTCTCAAGGAGGCAGTGTTCAGATCTGGGCTGGTTCACGATTTAGGTTCCAGATCAACTCTGTGCTAGGATTTGAGTCCACATTCAATAGCACTGAACTCTATATATTCCCAGAAGATTTCTGCTCCAACCCACAGAAATCTCTTATTAGGTTTCTGCTGTTTCTGATCAAAACTTGCAAGAATGGCTGTTTTCGAGAAATGTTAACAGTCTCAACACCCGCACCAGAAAATAAGCATCTTCTGAGGTTGGATCTGACCCAGAACCAAAACCATAACAATGGGCTCAGATCCAAAGTTTCAAATCTGAACTCCTCAAAATTCAAAGTTTTTCTGATTCAAGGATCCAGTCCCTAGAGTAGGCAAACACTATAATGGAATGGCGGCAGAAAGTGTTCTGCTCAGACACATATATATGGCGTGCTAATGGACACAACTCCATCATATTAAAATTAGCCAACTAAGCCAAGAAAGCGAGTCCTTTCAGTCTGCATCTGGAGCAAAGAGGCCGGATAAGGGACACTAGCCATCTTTTAGTGCAGGGAGCTTGAAATGATAGTGGGTTCATTTTACTTTGTTTAACCTCTCCTTGGTTCAGCATTTCACATATAAATGTTTTACAGTAATAAGTTATATTGCAGCTGCATTTTAAATGAGCGACAGTTGAGAAGTGCGAGCATGTCTGATACTTTGTCATGAAATGTTGCTTTGTAGCCTTCTGCTAGCTGGTGGGCTTCATCACTAATATTGTCTTATGCACACACATGATTTTGCTTCCACACCCACCCTACCCTCACCCTTTGTGCACCGTCACCTTGTGCGCATATAATCTAATTTATCGCATATATATTTATCCTGGGTGATGGAGTTTACACATATGGAATTCTATCATACTAACAGTGACCACAGTCATGTGCACCTACAAATTGCATACATGTAAGTGGTCTCCCTGAGAATTGGGCCCACGGTGCCTTCTACACTTTGGCTTCAGATATTTGCATGAAACTCCCACTGAAGTCAATGGGGGGCCCCATACCCACCTCCGAAGCCATATGATCCCATGTATCTTTTCATTACAAATGTGTGGGCCAGATCCTCAGCATAACTCCATTGACATAGGTGGAGCTACATTGATTTACATTGGCCGAGGCTCTGGATCTATCTGTATGTAGCTCCACCTGTGCCTGCAGTTTACAGGTTGCATTGGTGTTTCCGTTATAAAAATCATTCTTTTCAAGGGATGTGTGTCTGGGGTGCAAACTTCTGAGCTGAAATGTGCAGCGGTGCGGAATTTTACAATGATGTTTACTATTTACATCTTTGCTTAGAAGCGGCCCTCCATTAATAGCCAGCTTCCATTTAACAGACATCCCTTTCCTATGTGCATTTACCATGCAAGCTGCAGGGGAAAGTAATTCTGTTTAAAACAAGCCACCCTTAGCTTGAAGCCACAGGGGGAAGTAATTCAATTGAGCAGAGGCCACGGCTTCTAGATGAAGATGCACAGTGTCTGTCTCTCAAGCACTAATAAAGGACAGGGTGGGAAGTTACAGACTGACAAAAAACCACACTTGAGGCTCTGTGTATTATGCACACTAGAGGCAAATTTGGTAGCACAACCCCCCAAACTGTGCAACAAATGGAGAATTATACAGCTGGGCTCAGGATTTGAGGGTAAGAGGGTTAGGCTCCTTTTCTTACACTATATTACTTAAAGATCCCTTCTTTGCATCTCACCCCTAGAGGACATTGTTGTGCCTGCCATTTATACCTTAGTTTAGTGTGTTGGGCCAAATTGTGTCATTGGTTTTATTGACTCCTGGGGAAGTGACATGCGCAGAGCTGAAGTTGGGATTTGGCCCATGGGGTGTCTTCTTTCCCCATTTAAAATGGTTTTAGATATAATTAAATTGATATTAGGCCCAGATCGATAGAAAAACTGTTCAGCTTCGATGCCATACAATGCTGCCAATGATATTATGCATGTATTTCCAGAGTGCGGAAGCCAGATATATAATATTACAGTAGTATCAAGTATCAGAGGGGTAGCCGTGTTAGTCTGGATCTGTAAAAGCAGCAAAGAGTCCTGTGGCACCTTATAGACTAACAGATGTATTGGAGCATGAGCTTTCGTGGGTGAATACCCACTTCGTCGGATGCATCCGATGAATATGTTATATGTTTAGTAACCCCTGACCCGAAGAGCTTACTGTCTAAACAGACAGAGGATGGGAGAAAGAAAGTATTGTTATCCATGTTTTGCATATGGGAAACTGAGGCAAGGAGAAATTAAGTCACTTGGCCAAGATGACACACAGTGTCTGTAGACGTGCCAAGGATTAAACTCAGATCTCCTGAGTCCCAGTCCAGTGCCTTGGCCACAAGACCATCCTTCCTCTTTATACATTCTTTTTGACAAATCAGGACCTTCAAGATTACTCTCTCCAGCAGACAGGCAACATTCAAATATCTAAGGCTGGTCATTCACACATCTGCCCTGACATTCCAAATCACTGCAATTGGCACCACTGCTTCCCATTTGCAGGTCAGCACTACTGTAGTTTAACCTGAACTAATTTCTCAAATGAAGACTTATGCAAGGAGTCATATAAGGGCTTGAAAAGGTAGTTATTGTGCTTTTATATTAATTCCATTTCTTATTAAATGTAGATTTATACTGATTGATTAATACATCCTTAGCTGCCATAAAGCACAGCAGTTCCTTTTGTCTTCAGTGAAGCTAGGCTGACTTATAACAGCAGAGGATCAGGCCCCAAACATTTATATGCATACTTTTGAATGCCCTCCTTCATGTCATTATGAAGGCCAAGGTTACTCCTGCATTGTGCCTCGCTTGTCTGAATGCAACTCTCAGATCTATTCATAAATAAGAAGGTAACCTTTTTTATTCTTGATTCTTTCTTCCAGGGATTTGATAAAGAATTTCCATCCCATCTACTTTGTTCACATTTCAAGGAGCTGATGACAATTATTTTATTAGCCATTTTTTTTGTTCAAAACCCAGTTCCTTCTATAGATTTCAAGCTGAAGGTGAACCCATGGCAATCGAGAAATATACTATAGATTATACAAGGTCAATCTACAAAACATGTTCCATTGCATTGTCCTCTATTCCATACAAAATCTCCTCCAGCTCATAAACCCATAGAGTAGCAAGCCTATCCAGGTTTGTAATAGGATTTTTAAATTTATTTCAAAACTCTTTTAAACTCTCAGGCATAACAGAACATGTAACTATTGGGAGTTGGGAAGAAACTTTCCCTGCTCCATAATCTCCTGCTTCTGGGTTTCTAAAGTACGTCATACTGGCCACTATCTGAAATGGGATACAGGATTAAAAGGACAACTGGTGTTACCCAGGAGAGTAGCAGTTCTCAAACTGTGGGTCAGGACCCCATTTTAATGGGTTTGCCAGGGCTGGCATTACACTTGCTGGGGCCTGGGGCTGAAATCCGAGCCCCAATGCTCAGGGCTGAAGCCGAAGCCTGAGGCCTTCAGCCCTGAGTTGTGGGGCCCAGGTTACAACCCCCCCGTCTGGGGCCGAAGCTGTTAGGCTTCTGCTTTGGCTTTGGCCTCCGTGCGGGCGGGTGAGGCTCAGGAAGGCTCAGGCTTCAGTCCCCCACTCCTGGGGTCATGCAGTAATTTTTCTTGTCAGAAGGGGGTCATGATGCAATGAAGTTTGAGTAATTCCTGCAGCAGAGTAATTTTCCTAAAAGTCACTACCCAGTTGGCAAATTCAGCTAGAAATCAACAAGGCCCAAGAAAACCACCTTTTCCATACCACCAATAACCTCATGGTGCTTTCACTTTTTCATCTCTCTTTATTGCTGAGCCAGATGGAGGTTGAATTAACTTTCTTTCTGTACTAAACTGCACAAGCCCTGATTCAACTGAGAATTTGTTGTAGTTGATTGAGTTTTGGTGAAAGGTGCTAGATTAACAGCCTTGGTGATTGAAATGCTCCACTGACCTACCAAACAGAAATAGCTTGAGTCAGGGTAGCTTCACCGCATCTTGCCCCATAAATGTGTCTCAAGTCTGAAAGGCCCACCTTGAAGGGAATGATGGTATTTCAGCCCCCATGACTCAGCAGGCCTTTGCCTCCTCACGGAAACTGCCAGTAATTGTATTATAGCCACTGTAGCCATAGAAGTAAATACACCCATATAGAAACAGAGATTTTTAATTTGCTCAGAGTCTGGAGCTGAGGGTTCTTTTAAATATTTCCCTGTGCAACCATGGATCACTTTGCACCAGAGCTGGGAGGGAAACAGGTTTCCCATCCCATGAGAATTTTTGAGTTTTTGAAAAATAGTCCTGTCTCAAATCAGGACAAAAAGTTGAAATCTGAAAATTTTTCACTAACCAACCTCCTCCAAAAAAATATTTGGATTGGGTCAATTGAAACATTTTGTTTTTATTAATTCTGAAATATTTCATATCAATTTGACTGTTTTAACTATCACTTAAATTTCAAAAGGAAAAGTCATTCATGGTCCTTTCTGGCCTTGGAATCTATTGTGATTATCTGGTCTGACCTCCTGTAAAGAAAAATTGAACTTTGTGCTTTGAAAGTGTTGAAATGGGTCATTTTGACAATTTCCGCACTTTTTTTTATTTATTTTATTTTCAAAACTGGAAGTTCATTGAAACTGATCCTTTCCCACAAAAGTTTTGGTTTCAATGAATTAGCCTTTTCCAACAACAACAATTAAATTTATGTCAAAAAATTCCAGACCTCCACTGCTTTTGATCAGCTGAAGATTCTCCCCTCTGGGGCTATAATGTATGTACTGAAGACTTGGTGACAAGTACAAGATAAACATATTCTTTAAAAAACAATTAGCTTATAGTGTTCCCTCCTCCTTGTGGCTCTCCTCTGCTACAGAGAACTGCCCCCTGTTTAATTGCAAAACTTGAAGCCATCAGAAAATTCTTAATCATCCCATTTGAGCTATTAAGTGAGTCATCAGAAAGCAACCATACTAATCAGTGGGGAATAATAACGTTATTTATAGAGTAGCCCATGCTTGCAACCCTCTGAGGAGCTAACAAAATACAGTATAACAAAAAACATGTCTCATTAAAACCTCTCTACGTGGTCCAGTAAATGCCGAAGCTGGTTCAATAACTTTATTTTTATTTATTTTGGCCTACTTTAAGGGATGTCAGGAGGGCTTTTAGCTCATGTTCTGAATCTATGGAGTGTCCCCTTCTGTGAATGGCTGGCTGCCATATATGATAGTCTGAGAAGAGAGAGACACTCTAGCAGCACTGATGACGTCACGTCTTAATTGAAGAGATCTCCAGATTGCCTGTCTGACTTTAAGCAAGTTTTATGAATATAAACCCACATCCTTCCCCAAAACCCCCTCACCACTGAAACAGCTAATGGGTAGAAGGTTTTAATGAATACTAAGTTCACTTACTATTACCCACAGGCTCATCACTGGAATATACCTCAAATTGTGAAGTGTTTCTCTCTGCAACCACAGGTTGTTCCCATCCCACAAGAGTAAATTCTTAGCTAGAGGCCTGTGGGTTAGTGGATTATTGGTTACAGCTGTAATCTGATCCTTTAAATCAATGAGAAAGATGGATACACACCACTTCAAAGGGAGTGAATCCAAGATGGTGAGATGTGTTTGGTCATGCTAGGTTGTAAAGACCACAGGGTCTGTCTGAGGTGGTGTGGTTTAGTAGACAAAGCTCTGGCTTGAGCGTTGAAGAGAGCTGGGTTCTATTCTTGGTCCCACTCTTGGATGATAACAGGCAAGTCACTTTAACCCTCTGTGCTTCAGTTTCCCCACCTGTAAAATGGGGATGATTATATTGACTTCTTCTATAAAGTGCTTTGAGATCTACTGATGAAAAGCTCTATATCAGAGCTAGGTAACCTTATGCACATAGAATATGCACAGCATTGCACACCAGGTTTTGAGAAGCTCATCACTATTGACTTGCAGCTGGGCCCCCTCCCTATTGTCTTTAGTGGAGCTGTGCTGATTCACATCAGCTGAGGATTTAACCAGAAGTCTTCTGCTTATTCACAAGTGTGCTATGGTCTTTGGCAGTGCACGCTTCCTGTGCCCTTTAAGTACATTTCATCCCAGACCAGGACAGATCACATCAGCCTAACTGCAAAAGAATAGTTCATTTTCAAATACTCATTCAATGTTGGCCTCTCGGTTGAGACTCGTATTTGCTTTCTAAGGAGGATGACAGTGAGTTTTAGGATGGATACTACTGAAAACCAGGGCGCTGGTGATCATAATTTATGCAGGTACACTATATCTCTTAATATCTTCATTCCAACTACAGTCCCTGTATATTGTAGCTTTTATTTTAATTATTGCATTCCAAATGACTTGCCTTTCAGTCAGCATGACTAAAAGATCTTGAAAGACCCCAGAAGTAATTTATGTGCAATTATCTGATTTTCATTTTTAGCAGTTTGTACTGTTCCAGTTTCTGTCACCTTGGAATATTCTTCGCTGCAGCCTAGATAATTTAACTAATAGGAGGGACACCCATGTTAAAAGGGAGCTTTATAATGACAGGCCCTGCTGAGCCTGCTGACATTGGTCTGGGTAGTTTGAATTATTATGGTGACTCTCAGCATTTTCATTAATATCCTCTGCATTCTGAGGGGTTTCTGATCTGAAACTTGCCGTGCAAGGTTTCAGCAAAATAACAATCTTTCCACTCTTTGTGGCTGTTGGAAGAGTGGATTAAAAAAAAGTGTTCAAGACATTCTCAAGGGCACAAATTAGGAAGCCTACACACAGTGGGTTTCAGAGGGACATTGGACTTGCACTAGTTCTCTGCACAGGGGTGAATTACACCCAGCCCAAAACAGAGGGTTCAGGGAAATGGAATCTTCTCCCTTAGGATGCTGAACTGTTTCTGAGCTGCTACTGCATGCTCAGAACGACAACAGCCTCAGTGGCTGCTCCTGCCAAAAGGTCAGCGCCACCCACTGGATCCTATTTGCTACAGGCCCAGAGGCCATATTCTTGCTCTATTTCCCACCCCAAAATCTTGCCTGCACGTAAGTGAAGAAAAGAGCCTGCAAGGGCTCCCTGAATCCTCTCCACCCCCTAATTCTTCCTTGTGCTCAGCTGAAGATGCTCCTCTCTCTTTAACACTACAAGCGGCAGGAGCACCCGGGGTCCTGCCTCCACTTGGTGGGTTTGCAAAGCCCAACCGGGAGCACTACGGGCTTTCTTTCTCCGCTGCGTCTCTGGGCCAGCCAGACGTGGTTACGGTTACCCTCCTGGCAGGTGGGGAGAGGAGAATGTAAGGAAAGCAGTGTGAGGTGTTCCACACAGACAGGTGAAATCCATGCTCCCTCTCTCTTTCTCTCCAGCAAGTGGAGATAGTTTAACCAAAGAATGAAGGTTTTTAAGGAGCAGTGAGAGCAACAGGGGCTAGGGATGGGGTGAGGCCCAGCTAAGATGTCTCATTTCCCCAGACACACAGCTAAGCAGGGCATCCCCCTGGGTGTATCTAGGCTCATGGGCCTGTAAAGGGAGAACAAGAGCTCCTGGGTGAGGAACTAGCCCCCAGGAATGGCAACTGCCCTGGCAAGACCAACATTACTCTGGCTCAACTTCATTCTGTTTGCTCACTTAGGGCTGGTCTACACTGAAAACTTACCTCAGCATAGTGACATCTCTCAGGGGTGTAAAAAATCCACCCCCCTGAGTGATGTCGCTCTTGTGACCTAACCACCGGTGTAGTCAGCACGAGGTCAATGGACGAATTCTTCTGTTGATCTAGCTACTGGCTCTGGAAGAGGTGGATTAACTACAGCGATGGGAGAGGTGCTTCTGGTGCTGTGGTGAGTATCTACATTTAATAGCACTGCAGTAGTGTTTTGAGTGTAGACGTACCCTTATATGGTGCAGCCCTTTCCCTCCTACCTTTGGTTTATCTTGTCTGTTTAGACTGTAAGCTCTTCAGGGTAGGAATTGTCTTCCTACGTGCCTATGCCTGGTGAAGGAAGGATGGTTTAGTGCTTAGGGCATTAGTCTAGGCCAAGTTTGGTTCCTTGCTCTGCCACAAACTTTCTCTGTGACCTTGGGCAAGTCACTTAGTCTCTTAGTGCTTCATTTCCTTATCTGCTGAATGGCGAAACTAGCACTACCCTACCTCACAGGAGTATAGTGATGCTCTCAGATACACCTCCACCCCGATATGATGCAGTCCTCGGGAGCCAAGAATCCTTACTGCATTATAGGTGAAACCCTGTTATATCAGGGAAGCAGTGGCAGGGCTTCAGGGGTGATTTAAAGGGCCAGGGGCTCCCCACAGCGGCCAGAGCTCCAAGCCATTTAAAGCGCCACCAGAGCCCCACTGCCGGAGCCCCGGGGTAGCGGCGGCAGGGCTCCAGCGGAGATTTAAAGGGCCCGGGGCTCTCTGCAGCAGCCGGAGCCCTGGGCCCTTTAAATCACCAGCCAACCCCTGCTACTACAGCTCTGAGATAGCAATGGCAGGGCTCCAACAGTGATTTATAGGGCCAGGGGCTCCCTGCAGCAGCCAGAGCCACGGGCCCTTTAAAGCGCCACCAGAGCCCCGCTGCCGGAGCCCCGGGGTTACCGCGCTATATGCGAACCCGTGTTATATCGGGTCATGTTATATCGGGGTTGAGGTGTACTATGTTCATGGGGGGCCATATAAATACCTAAGATAGATATACAGGGCCTGAGTCTCAGCTGGACGGTAGGATAATACAAATCATGAATGCCATTGAAAAGCTTATAATTTCTTTGATTTTTATGCAACTTCTTTTTTCCAGTAGGTTTGCAAGTAGATATTCAGTAGCGGTATGCTTTTTCCATAAGCAAAGAGGATACATTTAATCAGAACAACTTACATATTTTTTTTATTAAGTGTGCAAGGGGGTGAAGGAGAAAAGTAAAGTCTCTAGGAAGGTGTATGCGTGTTCCCTCTGCAGTAATGCACAGAAATGAACAGAAAAATGATTGCCTGTCCTTGCAGACAGCAAAGTCCTTAGAGATTGCAACGTGCAATAGGCAGAAAAAACCATGACAGGTACACAGCGAGATATATCCCAGTTTCCCCCCCACCCATATATTTTTCTATTCTTCTTGAGTGCAGTGTGGGGAGATGGCTCACGGGATTTGATACATACTGGCTCTGTGGAAAACACATCCCTAGTTTTGGGTATCTTCTTCTCCCAATCTGAAAGTCACAGCCTCAGAAATGTTCACTTTCTTCCCCCCACCCATGACATGTTCATTTTCTCCCCCACCCACGACTCCTCGGGTCAACTTTTTTCATGTGTTACTCAGAGTTTCTTTAAAACAGTGTTTCCACTGATACACCCCAATGTGATGAATGTTTTTCATGTATTATTAATGCATTCCTTTGTACCATGTTCTGAAAAAAAAAAGTTTTGATTTATTCTGCACCTTAAGCCCGATGTGACAAAATTGAGAGAAGGCAGCGGGCTGGCTCTTTCTTTCTCCAAGAATTGAAAACTGAACTTAAAAGTCTGGAATTACACTCAGATGCCTTCCGCTCTTGGAACATTAACATTTTTTTTATTACCTGAACTATTTCCCCTCTCTCCCTTGACTCCCACAGCAGGGACCCTCATATTATTTCCTGCAGTGTTCCACCCCTGCTTTCAGAGACCTGGATTTGAGGAGCTGCCCTACAGTTTATCAAAGCTTTTCCCTTGGTCATCAGAGAGAGTCTTGTCTGGTTTGGGCTCTATGAAATTGTCTGCTTCTACTTTTTTTTCCTTGCTTTTTCTTCGTTTTCTTTGTATTGAGTTATCTGTTCAGAGCTGAGTAATGTCACTAGAACTGCTGGGATGGAGATCTTCTTCTCTTGTGTCAAAGACACAGAACCTTTCTCTGCTCCACTGAGGGTTTGTGATTCAGATGTGTTTTTATAGCTACACAAACAAACTGGCTATGAGGAGAGTGTGGTGGCAACACCCTTGCAATTAACTGTATTTATCAGGCGTCTTTTGCCACCTCACCTGAAGCTCTGCCCACTAACTCATTCCCACTAGGACTAACGACTTCTAACATTCTAAGCCACTGAGCCACTGAGCTGAAAGATGCTATCTTCAAAGAAATCCAACCACCCACAGAAATGGGTCCTACCTTCCTCAAATATGTGGCATTTCCTCCCCAATTACACATGTCTGTGGTGTAACATTTGCAATATTCATTCTAGTTGACAGGGTTAAGGCGTAATATTTGTTCAGCTGCCCAGGTTAATTAAAGGCAGCGTTACCTATTGGAGATTTGAGAATGCCCTGTTTCCATAGATGAATAAACTTTGGTGCAGCATTGCTACGTAGAAGAAAATTCTTTTAGATCATTTTGAGACTTTCTAACATTAATTCTCTTCTGTTGAGACCACTAAAGCTAGACTCATGGTACTCTTTTGGGCAGGGGGCTGAAATATATAGTACGAATGCAATTTTAACATACACATGATGATGTGATGTGGTTCTAAAGCAGGGGTAGGCAACCTATGGCACAGGTGCCGAAGGCGGCACGCGAGCTGATTTTCAGTAGCACTCACACTGCCCGGGTCCTGGTCACCGGTCCGGGGGCTCTGCATTTTAACTTAATTTTAAATGAAGCTTTTTAAACATTTTAAAAACCTTATTTACTTTACATGCAACAATAGTTTAGTTATATATTATAGACTTATAGAAAGAGACCTAAAAACGTTAAAATGTATGACGGGCACGCGAAACCTTAAATGAGAGTGAATAAATGAAGACTCGGCACACCACTGGTGAAAGGTTGCCTACCCCTGTTCTAAAGTAAATGTTTTGTTGGTACTTTGTGTGAAAAGCTGACAGATTCATCCCAAATATCTTACCTTTCTCCATATGGTCTGACCTCTTTAAGCTCATCTCCAAGGCCCCTACCCTGTTTGTGGTTAAGTTCCTCTTAGGGTATGTTTACACTGCAGTCTTCGCCCAAGTCTGTAGGATGTAATTGAGCATCCACACTGCACTGCAAACCTGAGTTTACAATTGCTGGACCTGGGTCTCACAGCTGTGCTAACATGCCCATGCTACAGAATGCAGACCTTCTGACTCAGGTCTGTGGATGGACCTTAGTCCACACTGCAAACTCACAGGGCTTAGACCCCTGTTTCAGCAGGAGTAGGGCTCTGATTCACACATGCCCAGCAGAGTCTTCAGACCCCTGTCCTGCGAGCTTGCTGACTCAAGTCAGACTGATTTGTGTGTGGACAGAAGGCAGGCTTGGGCTAAAACCTGAGTCCGAGCCCAGGCTTAGTGTGCAATATAGGTGTACCCATTAAAACCCACTTCTGCCATGCTGAATATAGTGAATCAAGCCGATTTGTATAGAAATTGCCAGTGGTTGTTCCTATTCATCTAACCTCTGTCTACTTGTCTAACTGTCCTTAGAGTGTGAACTTCACAGAACAGCTACCATCCTTTTTGAGCTGTTGTGAAGCATCAGCTCAAAGCAGACACTACTATAAAAATAACAATGACCTGCAGAAATTATTTGTGGCTTTGCCTTGCCGGGATAATGTAGTCATCCCACCTGGTGCCAATAGAAACCTTTACACAGGCCTGTGCTGTGATGTTATGAATATATGTGTGTTTGAGCTGGTATCATACGGCACCTCATAGACCTTTCCCATGAATATTTGCTTTGAATTTCCTTTGTTTGTGTTTGCATTAGAACTGGTTGGGAAAAAATTGAATTTTGAAATTTTTTTGAACAGACAAATTTGTCATGAAAAATGTTTGATCTAGTTCATGCCATTTTGTGGATTCACTTTCTGTGAATCATTTAGTGAATAAGTTTACTGGCAGGAATTTTTGTGGAAATCATGATTTGTTTGTGAATTTTATTAACTAGTCACACAGAATGAGTTTTGAACTCCAAAATGTAAGTGTTTGGATGGGAAACCCATTTTTCAGAGTAACAGTCATCATCAAATCAGGAGACAAAAATGAATACCATGTGATTTCATTACCAACCACAATTAACCCAGCTCAAAATTCAAATACTGTATGCTTGCAACAAACTGCTCACAAACAATCTACAGAACGTGAAGACATTAAGGTTCACATGTTTGCAAACAGAAACAGTGAGAAAATCCATTGAATAAATTGCACATTAAAATTTTTGCTCCACTTCTTTTGTGCGCCAGCATAACTCTGCCCATACTGTGCTAAAAATGTGTTTTAACTCATGTGTGATCTTAATTGTTGTATCTATATTTATGAGTTGCCATGATGTATCTGTAGTAATAGAATTATTAATGTCTCTTGCTTACAATGGAGCACTAAAACAATCAATGCATGAAACTCACCCGCCTGCAACAATAGCTGGTTCATTAGTAGTGACAAGGAACGTGAGGAACATTAAGGAATATGCATTTATCCTTAGCTGGTATTCAATATTCTGTACAAATCCAGCAACAGAAAGAGGAATGGAATTTGTGAACATTTGATAGGCAAAGACCTTGTTTGAAACAGAGCTATTGTAAAGCATAATTGGGAGGAGTAACCTTAAAGTAACTGGTACCATCACAATGCCCTTGGGAAGAAGGGTGCATTTCCAAAACACTTACTGGGGAGTTAGACTGCGGGTTACAAATAAGCCTGAGGGAGTTAGATGGCCAACACTCAGTGAGCTGACAGGCTTGCTTGTGTTGAATAGAACCCCACTTTGTGTGATTTCAGTGGGCCTACTCACAGTAAGGAACTATTCAATGTGAGCAAAGGTGGCACAATCTTAGGTTCTGGTGAAAATCCCAACCCTAACTGGGCAACACCCATGTAATGTTGCAACAACAGTATACTCCCAATTATTCAAATAGCCTGGGGGAAAACACATTTTATCTAGATAATCAGGAGTTTAGATAAACAAGAGAGCGGGAACCACTCAGCAGTGGGTTGGCCTCCCCAGCGGTTGTTGGCTCATCTTCCTTCTCCTTGCAGTCCTGGTCAAGGATCTCTGCTCTATTATCTGAACTTCTGTATTATCTAATTCCCTTCCTTGTCCTCCATGTATCTCATGCTGGGGACAAGGAAGGGATCTGGGTAATGCGTAGGCTTGGATAATAGAGTTACAGATCAATGGGAGCATTCTGTAAATTTGTGAAACAGCCACATGGGTGGGCTAGATGCTGATTGGAGCACACACCTCCAAGATCTAGGAGGCCAGTTCTGGCACTCAAACTGCACCTGCATAATCAAGGTGAGGAAGGGTTCCATGATTTAGGGAGTTATAATAAGTAGATCTGGACAACACAGAATGTGTACCTTATTCAGCTTTTAAAACATCAGTCAACCAGCCTGGAAGTTCTGCTGGTCATCTGGAGAGAATCAATTGCAATATGATGAGGTAGTGACCGTTTAGGAAATTTTCCTAGTCTCTAGCATTGCCATTATGCTTGTGTCTCTCAGTTGTGTGTTCAGCACACTGAAGTTACATGCATAGTATTTTTCAAATTAAAGAGGTCTGTGTACGTTTGATGGACATGTCAAACTGAGGACCGGCGCTGAAGTTGAGATTAAGCTGTCCTGCTACCTTAAGTCAAGGATACTTTTTTCCATGACATGATTTTGTTTATTAGGTGAACCAACCCCCCCATACTCAGATAGTTTTAGGATTTCAAAGTCCCTTCATACAGGTTGTAGGAAATAACTTGCAAAACATGCAGGAATTTATACAGAGATCTTTAATAAATCAAAGAGACACTTACAACAAGGAGCATCACTCAGTCTAGATGATTAGTTCTTTACAGTCATTAGGATTGGAGACCAGAGTGTGTGTGGACTAGTCTCTGTATAGATGATTGATGGGATAGGAGAGATCAGAAGCGATATTGTAGACAACAGATGAGCAGAGAATATTAAAAACAGCAAAGGGGGAGGATGGAAGCCCTGCTGAAAGATTAAAGAATAGAAAGAAGTACAAATGAGCAAATCAATTCTTGTGTGAAGATTTCTAGGATGTTGTTTAATTCATATTGGTCTGTTCTATATTTGGTTTCCTCACAGTTTCTTTTTATTGACGTTTCTTTTAGCTCCCTCTCTGGGATCTGATTCTAAGATGCCTCCTTGAATGATCCTTTGAGGGGAAATGTTACAAAACGGGGGGCGCGAGCCTGCCAACGTTTTCTGACACAAGTCATCCTTGCTCACACAAGCAGTTGTACAGACTTCAATGAGATCATGTCCATGAGTGAGGACTCCTTGGGTGAGTAAAGTTGAGCAGGACCAGGCAGTTACGGGAGACGACTCTGTGTGTGTGTGTGTGTGTGTGTGTGTGTGTGTGTGTGTGTGTGTGTGTGTGTGTGTGTGTGTGAAAGAGAGAGAGAGCGAGAATATGCCCATAGAGAAGATTTTGCCCTCCTTTAACGATTTACCAGGTCTGTGGGGAATCTAGCATCTCATCACGTAGACAGAATGGCTGGAAAAACAAAGTGGGGGCAGATCTAAGAGGCGGTGTGGCTAGCATTTGCCCCTCCTGAAATAGAAACAAGGGGCCGGAGTTGCTAGCCAACTCTTCAGCTCCTGCTTTTCCCCCAGACTGAAGCCCTCTCTCCCCAAAGATGTCCCCTTGTGCCTAGTCACAATCCTTTCTCCTCCCTCACCGCACTGTTTGCTGCCACCGTTGGGCCCAGCTAACTTAGCTGTGCAGCCAGCCGGGGGGAGGAAACTGTTTCTGCTCCTGCTTCCTCAGTGGGGGCACTATGGGCAGCCTGCAGGGGTGAATTAGAACTGTTCCCTCCCCTCCCCCATTTCCCTACTCAGCCTGAGGCATAAAGCAGCACCATCGGTGGGTGGGTGGCTGGGGAGGACAGCCGTGAGGAGAGTGAAAGGAGGGGTGAGGGGTAGATGAGTGCATGAGTGTTTGAGGGGGTGGGTTGGGGATGTCAGGAGGGTACATGAGTGTATTGGGTCTGGGCATATACATAGCTCACAGAGAGCACACCGATGGGTATTAGTGTTGAGGGTGACACCATGATGGGAGAGAGGGGGTAGGAAGACAAAATTATGGCTATTACAGGGCAGAGGCACGGCTGGCTTCGTGCCCTAACTGTGCAGTCCCACACTTTAACATGTTCTGATTTCTTTTAAGTTTCACCCTGACTCTGCGTTTCTTGGGTTTGGTGTAGTAAAGTGGTCATGATAGGGTTAATAGAATATAATATAAAGAGACACAGTATAGTCTAGTGAGTAGGGCAATGGACTGACGCTTGAGACACGTGTTCTGTTCTCCCTTTTACCTCTGACCTACTGCAACCTTGGCTGAGTCGACATCACCTCTTTCTGCCTCTACTTTTCCTCCCACTTCTTGTCTTTCTTGTCCAGTTAGATTGCTTGCTTTTTGGCACAGGGACTGCCTCTCGCCAGACGTTTGTACAGAGCAGAGCACGATGATCTCACTTGGGGACTCTAAGTACTACTATAATACGGTCTTCGTTAAGTGTTTGTCTGCTGGGATTTTAAAGGACCTGGTTCTGATCTCACTTGTACCGGGATAGATCAGCGGTAACTCCATGCAAGTCAAGGTACTGGGCCAAGGAGTAACTAAGGGTTTTCCCTTGTGGACTCAGTATTGGTTTCTGTTCTTTCTCTCCCCTGCATTCAGCAGCTTTGCTTATTGTTTTTTATTTTTTTTATTTTTATTGTTTTGCCTTGGCCTCTTCCTCCTCCTCTTTTGTCATCGTTGTAATTCCCTGCCCAGGCTTGTGGTGGAAAGGCAAATTTTGCACCTTTTTTTTTTTTTAACCTAACCATCAAGCTTTTGCACAGCCACTTGTTCTCTAAAACAAGCAGGCCTACATTCACCGCTAGCGTCAGCTCACGTTCACACTGAGGCTGGAGAGGCAACTTCTCTGCTGTGTCACAATTCTCCCTTTGCACTGATCGGGATCAATAGCTGCCTGTAAGTGCCCTGCTGGGGAATTTCTTGGTGTGAGGGAGTCTCCAGTAGGTGCAGAGCTCACTCCTCCTCACAGCCGCTATGCAGAGAAGGGTCACAAGGGGTGTGTCTAGAGTTCAGTGTGCCCCAGCAATCCCCAATGGTGGGTGGTCCTTTGGGGACCATTATCATCAGGCTTTTGTTACAGTAGACACCAGGCTGCTCCAACCTGTACCTGAGGCCTGGCAGAGAAACCTGAGGCCTAAGTGGCTCCCTGATGGCCTACCCTCTCCGTTATGGTCTGCGTAAGATGGTCAGTCGCAGCAGAGAATCTGGACCTATTCAGATGGGTAGTTCTTCTGTATCTAACCCTATTGATCAACCATTGGCAGAAAAGGCCTTAGCGTGGATTTCAAGGGTCGGGGGCATGATCAGTGTCCACCTAACTTGGATTAGTCCATTAGTCCATGACATTCTGGCTCAAGTGGAAGCTTGGGCTCTCAAGCCCATCTGACCCCCTAGACTTCAGACCCTGAGTGCTAGCCTGAGCCAGAACATCCACACCGCTCTTTTTAGTGCTCTAACTTGAGTCCTGCTAGTGGTTTGCTTCCCACTGCAGTGTAGACATGCCCTGTGTATCTAACAAATCTTGCATTTCTATTGCCTACAATCATTCCATTTTTGGCTTGCTTTTGAGCTGACACACAGGAAGCAAAATCATCAGTGAGAATTTGCTGCCGATGTGGATTATTAAACAAAATGTAACCACAACATTTTACATTTCAAACTGAGTGGTGTCTAGGCCTCGCGCCAGCTCTCTGCATCAGGATGAAGAAGTTCTTCCAGCAACTAAAAACTCCAAGATTTGGTATTAAAAGCCAATCCCTCATACTCCCTCTCAGTTTTGAGCCTTCTGTATGGACTGTAATAATAGAGCTGCTGCTTTCCTTTTTTAGTCTGTGGTTTTTAAAGGTAGGTAAAGAAATCATGCCCGTCTGCAGGACTTTTTAGGTGGTTATGTTATTGAAGAAAAGCCATGCTGGTGATGGTGGAAAGTGCCAAAGTAATGGAAAGATTGGCACTGATCTTGGTAACTGCTATGCTTTTTTGGCAATCCCACTGTGCACCATAGGACGGCTTGTGGGCCTCATGGAAAGACCTCATGAGCGTCATTAGGCGTTGGATCTGGTCCCATGTGCATGAAGTTGCTCATCCGGACATTGTTTGTTTTTGAAAAGTCAAGTGTTACCAGAGTAGATTTTTTACTCTAGTAATTTTATTTCCTCCTTTATTATCATGGTGATTTTTCTTTTTGGTGCTAATAATTAGATCTGTGCATGGGCCATGTACAATATGTTTAACATTGACTGGGGCTAATATATGTAAAGCTTGTCAGACTTGGCACAATATCCTTTAACGCTCATTTGTTTTACCCGTTGGCATGAAGAATCACCATTGACCATAGAGGAGTTCTCTGTCACTCAGGATTCACTGGTATGGAGTAGGGCTGGTAGAAAATTTTCCACAGAAAAGGTTATTTTAGGAAATGGCTAATTTTGACCCAAACAACCCCATAAAAATGAAAATAAAATAATGGGGTTATAACCAAAAACCGAAAATTGGTTTTTGGCAACCAAAATGAAAACATGTCAGCTGAAAACTCAAAAGTGAAAATGAAAATTTTGGGGGCGGAAAAGGAAAGGTTTTGTAGGGACCTGCCTCTATGGCCTTGGTGTGGACCAGAATTTTTGCTGTACTGTTGCTCTCTGTCAACTCTCATGCAGTCCTGGGTAGCCTGACACCTCTCAAGGTCAACTTGGAAGTGGTTTCCTCCATTTTATTATTGAATCTTCCCACTTACTCAAAACCCAAATGTCAAGTCATTAATGTTTTTAAAAGAGCGAAGATCAGAGTCCACTACTCCAGTGGCATCAACAAAATAATGTAGCCCTGCATGTGCTATTTATCCTATGTTGGGATGTGCTTGTGCAGACCCTTGTGCCAACTTGCTTCAGTGGGACTCCACACTGGCAAAAAAGGATCTGTGAGCCCAAGACCTAACATGACACACCAAGAGCCAGGTCGCTCACACATGCAAAGTAATCGGGCTGATGATCAGTGAGTGTCATGGCTGGTTCCCAGATAAACTATCCTCAACTACAAGCAGGCTGTTAGTTTCTTTTTAAATGTATCTTCATATCAATTGCTGTAAAAACCTCAGCTCTTTAGATAAACTATCCCCAGCTAAACATGGATGAGATTCATCCCCGTGCAAAAGGCCAGCATGAGGCTTATGTCCCACTGAAACCCTTCAGTAGCACATCAGCCTTGTGCTGATGCCTTGCACAGTGGTGAACTTTGCTGCATGTGACTTGATTGATCAATAAATGCAATATCAGAGCTTTGTGTGCAGTCTGACATACCCATCACATCTCCTCAACATCATGTGATTTTTCTTTTAGACTGAAAACATTTCCTCCCCAAATCTTCTAACTCTTGGGAGGCATTCAGCTATTACACTGCTGGGCCCTGTGTACGTACCTACAATAGAGAAATAAATCACCTACTGCAGTATGGTTTCTTCTGTGCTGGAGCCCATAGGCCAGTGGGCAGAACCACCAGCCATGGACAAAGTATAATGAAGATGAGTAACACTTTCACCAGCAGCAGTTTTAACTCCTTTCCTCGAGGCTTTCTGCTATTGTTTCGTAAACAAAGGATTCCAAGCAAAGACACTGTCACAAAAAGCAGTGGGTCCCAATGGCCAGAGCCCTTGCTAACTGAGGAAGGGGAAAGGACAACCCTTCCCTCCCTCAAGATAGGTACTGCCACAGCCATTTCCCCTCCACGTTTATATCCCAGTCCTGATCACCTATGTGTCATGGATGGGTCTAGGTCAGCCCCTCATGCATTAGGACTTTGGTCTTTCCACCTTCTTGCACATTTCCAAAAGGTCATTTGTGTGAGTAAACGGCTTTTGGGAGTAGTCTGATGATTTGCATGCACAAATGCTTGAGGTGTGCAGGTGCAAATGATTATGTTGGTAATGCTGCAATCGTAAATGTAGCAGGTGAGATGAGGCCTCAGAGCTACTTGACAGGATTTACCAGGTTTCAATGTGCTAATAGAAGGGCTTGAATATAGCAGAATTGCACACCATAGGTGTGTGTGTGTGTGTGTGTGAGAAAACAAGTTTCAGAAACCCTGTCTAGGAACACTATACCTTCCAGTCTATAGCACAGCAGAGCTCCATGTCTGTTCAATGCACTGGGATGAGCAAGGTGGATTGGAGGGGGTGGAAGAGTGATTCCATTCACAAAACTGAGCTGCTGGCTGAAAACCTTGCACCGGGGAAGAGCAGTGCAACATGTCTGATGCTCCTTGCTATGCCTTGTAGCAATGACCATGCCTGGTGGGTTGGGGGTGAGATTTTCATTTTTCAGCCCAATGAGTTTCCACACAGAGCTAAACTCGGTTACCCAGGCCTCATTATTTTTACCCAGTCTAAACTTTCTCTTAAGGTTATTAAAGTTCCCTCATTTGTCAAAGTCATAGTCCATCTTCTCCCATTAGCAGACAATGCTACCAAGCTTCTCTTTCAGTAGAGCAAAATGTGACAGGTGGGCACCCTTGCCATGGATTCATTGACAAGTATAAAACTGGGTGGTGGAGTATTCACAGTGGGCAAAGTTGTCCCCTGGGCAAAGGGTCAGCAGAAGTTCTATAAATTAAGTTTTGTTATTGAAGA
Organism: Mauremys mutica; assembly: GCF_020497125.1. Lineage (NCBI taxonomy): Eukaryota > Metazoa > Chordata > Testudines > Geoemydidae > Mauremys > Mauremys mutica. The sequence goes on along the minus strand of NC_059078.1, from coordinate 118,255,199 downwards.
CTTGTGTGAGATTTAAGTGCTGGCCTTCAGCACAGGAGTGAACTTCACCCAAGAGCATGAGCAGCTCACTGAAGTGTTAAACAGCATCCAGGATAATACGTTGAGATGACAATGTACCATATAACCTTTTCATGTAGCTTGTGCTATGCACAAGGGCACATCTAAATAAAATGCGTAGGAAGTAGCATCACCCAAATATGATCTACATTTTTGTTGATCAAAGAGGCTGTGGAGAAAAAAATAATTAAAAAGTAAAAGCCTTACGCAATGAGATTTAAAAGAAAACTTTGGAGGCTGACAAGATGCATCTGGCACAACTTCAAAGTACATATAATCAATGTTTGTCAATAGCAGTTTTGCATCCTTTAATTTATCTTTCATGGATATAAAGCATGATGTTATTAGGATCCAGTCCATACCTTAATTCTGTTTGAGATTTGATGAATCAGGGGTCTATTAAAATTCAGGGCAAATCAGCTTATTCAAGGACACATTAGCTAAAGCTGAGCATTATCTAATTCCTTTTATCTTGCTGTCTTCCTAACTAGTTAAAGAATCTTGAATTGTTCTCTTTAACTTCTGTGTGTGACCACCAACATACGAACACCTCTATTATGGTGGGTGGGTGTGTAAATTATATATAACACCAATATAAAATATACTCCATCTAAATCGTATATTACACACTCCAAAAATTCCTTGAACATATGGCTTGCAAAGTCAAGCCCTCAAAAGTTAAGAAATGCCACAATTAAAGTCGGGTGTGCAACCTTAATTCAGCCCTCTTGTGTGTTTGCATAATGATATAGTCTTTAATTACATGATCACATACTATTTTTTCCCACAGGTTGGCTGCCTCATTCAGTGCACAGGATGGACTATGCTCATTTAATGAGCAGTTTTTCAATATTTTCTTTACTCCTCATGGTCTCGTGTTTTATTTACTACCCATTATTCACATCCTGCTCTGAAGACGGAATTATTCATTTCATCGTGGGCTTCTATGACACTCATCACTACAATATCTGAGTCCTTCACAAACATACATGAAATGTATTAATAGGACTCCCTGAATGACCTTGAGCACGTCCCTTAATCTCTCTATACAATGATACTTCCCTACCCCTACTCTTTTCTGTCTTTTTACTTAGGCCTGGTCTACACTGGAGCGGGGGAGAAAGGGGATCGATCTAAGTTACACAACTTCAGCTATGTGAATAATGTAGCTGAAGTCGATGTATTTATATCTACTCACCATGGTGTCTTCACTACGGTGAGTTGACTGCTGCTGCTCCCCTGTCAACTCTGCCTGCGACTCTCGTGGCGGTGGAGTACAGGAGTCAACGGGAGAGCACTCAGGGGTCAATTTATCGCATCTAGACTAGACATGATAAACTGACCCCTGCTGGATCAATCGCTGCCTGCCGATCCGGCGGGTAGTATAGACATATCCTTAGACTCCAAGCATTTGGGGCCAGAGTCTTATGTGTCTTTACAATGCCTTGCACATTGGAACCCCTAATCTTGGTATGGTCTTCTAGGAGTTGCTAACAGTTGCCAACTCTTCTGCTGTTTTTATGAATCTCATGGCATTTGGTATTTTTCTTAAAGCTCCTGCACCTGGAGTCATGTTATTACATGAGATTCTCTGCTTTCATTTTAAAAAGAAGTAAATTCCTAGCTCTCCTGGTTGTGAGGGAAAGCTTGAAAACATAGCCCCTAAAGAATTAAAACCCAGAAGCCAATAAAAAGAACCCAACATTTATTTTAAAAAATCTCATGATTTTTAACCCAAATCTCATGGGTTTTTTTGCTGTGGGATTGTCTCTGACTCATATCTTTGAATGTCTAGAGTTGACAATAATGTTGATAATAATACATACATACTACTTTTATTTATTACGCACTAGGTTGTTAAACTTTGTCATGTTGACATGTTCCCCAATGATCAAGACAAGAATGTACTGGAATGGATTCACCAGTAGCACATATTTGATCAGGATAGTCTGTTGACCAAACATTAAACATTAAACAATATTTGAGGCATAGTTAATCATTTGCATTGCATGAACTTGCTCTCTAGCCATTGTAGTTTGACTTTACAGAAAAAAACATAGTCAACAAATGCAAGATTATTTGTAGGAAAATTTAGTTTGTGAGGATGTTTAATGGCGCTGTGTCCCTTTGGGTTCTTCCTCTGATCCTGTTGCTGGGGAATGCACCTTTCTGTGTAAGTATCCTTCTAAGATAGTTACTGCTTGTGCAGTTCTTTGCAGAACCTTTACCTAGCAATTACAAAACTAAGCTCTATCTCAGAGCAGTGCTTAATTTGTAATGAAAGAGGTGCCGGGGCTGAGGCAATTTTTTTACATTCATAACTGATGCAGCAAACCCAGAGGTGCTGGGGCTACGAACTGCCAAGCCCACTGATTAAGTACTGTCTCAGAGATTGGAAGTACTGATTTAGCCTAGATTCAGATCCACTGGAATGTCGTGGGCCTAAAAGGTGGAAACCTGAGCATTATATAATAGACATTCCACCCCAGAGAGCTCCTTTGTGGAGAGGACCCCCAAACGGGACAGAGAAGGAAAATCCAATGTGAAAATAGGTTGAAAGATAGAGCAGAGTAAAACAAGCAGAGGGAGAGTATAAAGAGGCAGATGGGGAACACAGAGCCTAGTGAAAAAATAAGTACTGTGGGCCAGATCCTCCGTTAGTATAAATCAATAGAGCTCTATTAAGGATCTGCACTTACATCTGTAAAACACACAGTATTTATTTGACAGTGGTCAGGCAGCTGGTGTGCTGAAACCACTACCTATTATACTGACGAATATTGTCTCATTGTTTCCTTGTACTGCCCTGCCTGTCTGGATCCATCTGTTGTCTTATACTTAAATTGTCAAATCTTTGACGTAGGGACTGTCTTTGTTCTCTGTTTGTACAGCACCTAGCACCATGAGGTCCATGACTGAGGCTGCTAGGCTCTACTGCTATGAAAATAATAAATGATGGTATTAACATAGTGCACCTTCTTCTACGCACCTAGCTCTTGAAGAATGTTCTTCTGTCCCTAATACATAGAACTGATTTCACTGTAGCTAGGAGAAAAACATATGTATTAATAAGTCTCCTGATCAACACACTTTCAAAGTCAGCTTTTTAAACTTTCCCTAGTTCCCAATTATCCTTGACAACTGGACCCAAATGATCTAGTTTTGACTCCTCCTGTATTATTTATTATCCATATAGTGTCAAGGTATACGTGGAGCTGTGCAATATGTGAACAGTGCCAGACATTTAATTGTACCTTGCTCAGAAGACCTGAGAGTCTCAAACCAAAACACACGCAGAATGTGGCATGTGGTTCTTAGAGCTAGAAAGCTTCATGGTTCAAATGGGTTTTCTAAAATATTTGGAGGAGACATTAAACGTTAAAGAGACGGGTTGCCTGGATGGGGTTGTGCGTGCATGTGTGTGAAACAAAATGTTGGAGTTTGTTTAGCCTAATTCTGGTGAACGTTAGAGTGTTAAGTGTGAAGTTAGTACAGTGGCTCTGGACAGAGTGAAGCTTACAGCTCTGCTAATGTTTCCATACAAATACTAACACATCCCAGTCTTTGCTAAGTGGAGATGGCTTCCAAAAGAGGCTAAATTAAAAGGTACTATTTGGCCAATTTGTGTGAGGAGACAAGTACCAACAAAGCCAGAAGGGTGTTTCTTTTTCCACAGTCCCACAATGCAAGAAAGGGAAACAATATGTTTATAGCCAGTAAAAGGCAATAATTGTTACATCTTGTTAACCTGTGGAACAACCTGCCACTGGATTTATTGACGCAAAGATTTTTAACAAGTTTTTTTTTAACCATATAAGATGTTGGAGCTTTTGCTTACTTCTATTAAAGTCAATGGAAATATTCCCCCTAATGACAGTGAGAGAGTATTAGGCCCTTAATGAGTCAGAATCTGAACCAGAATTGCAGTTGCTGTGATAAAAATAAGGGCTCTCAGTCTTCATGTTTAAAGGAGTGAAATAGGGCCCTTGAAGGAATTCATCTCTCTGTAGTACAGTATTGCAGTTAGGTCCATGTGTTTTTTCAAATGACCATTGATGCAGAAAGGATTAGATACTCACCTAAAAGGGTGAGTAGTGTGCTCGGGTTTGTTAATTTTGCAGACTTCTTCAAAGAGGATGTTAAGCGTGTGATCTGTCTGCCAGATAACCAGAGATGCTAAACAGCAGCTCCGCCGCATCAACAGATCCCCCAAAATATTCACATCTCTGACTGTAGGGGGAAAAGGTTAACAGCAAAACATTCAACACAACTAGAGAACTCCAAACCCTAGTCTTATCAGAGCTAGAGAGAGATACTTTTCCAGATCTGTTCATCCCGTCACTAAAGAAAAATAAAAGATTGGCTTGTAACCCAAGAGAAGTTAAAAATCACTTTTAAAAACATTCCCGTTCCTCCAAACATTTCAGCATGCAGATTTTCTTACAAAAGGGGTTGGTTTTTTTTTTACTTATTCTTTAATAAAGATTTCAGTTGATGAGATTTCATGTTTACTGAAATTCATTCTGAAATTCTAGATGTTGATGAGCTTAAATTCAGTCCTTTGGAAGAAAGAGAGAGAGGGTTTTTTAATGGCTTATGGATCTTTTTGAACTGGCTGGCGAATACATGATCAGTGATTTTCACTACACAACAGAGTTTTATTTAAATAGTGTATTGTTAGGGCTATCCATCCACAGACGACAACGGATACCACACACTGGATCCAGTGATGCATTTGACAACTTCCTGGCAGCATCAATGCTAGGGTACTTCAGCATCAGTTTCACAGATTTTGTGAGAACCCAATCAAATCAAAACAAGTCCAGAATGATGATGATGCTTTAATTCACACCCATTGCAGAAGGTTGGATCCTGTACTAAATCATGTACAGATTTTCCTGACTAGTCCTAAATGTTAGATCAATTAATTAGCTTTGATGGTTTTAATCTGACTTTCCTGTAAATATCGCTGAGGAAAATGGAGTATATATATATTACCCCCCGCCCTCCAAAATTTCATTAACATTGCTAAAATGCAAAAGCAATTCTGCTGTCACCGAAAAGCAGCACGACAGAATATTCAGCAGGCTAGTTTTTAATAAAACATGTTTTTATTCATAATTAATATAACAAGGTTTTTTGGCTTAGCACTTGGCATGAATCCCAGCGGAAAAAAAAAAAGGCCCAGTTGCTGTGACGTGACCATGACATGACAAACATGTTATAAGAGGACATTTTGGGCTTAATGATTTGTTCCAAAGAAGTTGCACTGAAAGCAGTCTGTCAAAAAAAAATAGACTTTACACTCTGCCAAACTCAGTGGAAAAATTAAATTGTTTCCTTCCTTGCCATCATCATTCTCTTCATTTTATTTTTTATTAGACTTGGGTTATAGGAGTTTTTATATGTAGCAGTATAATTATTAAAGGGTTATTGTTATAATATTGCAGAAGCCAAACAACATTTCATGCATTAGTTCCATCTAGTCAGAACTGAACAGAAAAGCACCAGGATTTCAGGATCAGGGTCTAAGGTGAAATTCTCCTGTCAGTTCAATGCAATATGATGGGAAAAGAAACCAGTTACAAATGTGAAAATCTGGAGTAAATCCATCAAGGGTTGTGGAATTACAACATTGGTGAAACTGAGAGCAGAATTTGGCCATATTTAAACAACATAATTGAACTATATGCAAGTTTTGCTTCAGTGACTAGAGATCCTTTACGGTTTTTATTCAATTTATTTTGCTTAGAATTTCAGTAGGAATTCACTGGTTATCACATCACTATTCTGAAAACCTGGGCTTTGCTTTTTTGTTTTTTAATGACTGTCTCACTCAACTTCTTACTAAATATTTAGTAGCAGAGACATTCTCAGACTAAGGTCTGATATCGTTAAGGATTTCTTACTTTTGCAAAATTAAAACAAAAGCCTGTGTTATTGAAACACTGAGGTTGTAGAGTTAAGCACCTTTAGAGTTAAGACATTGCTTCAGCAAAGTATCCTTTCTCCGCAAAGTACCGAAGCTTGTGTTTTAAGTGCTTTGCCGATTTCAGCGTGGGTTTAAATACTTTGCTGAGTCGGGGCTTCAGAAGTCAGTAAATATGAGAGCTACGTTGTGCCCCGATTTCATGATGATGGGTGGATTTAGAAAAGTTCAGATAGGAAATTAAGGCCCTGATTTAGCAAAGCACTTGCGCACATGGTAGGTGTTTGTGGGACTTAAGTATGTGCTTAACGTTAAGCATGTGCCTAAGCGCTTTGCTGAACTGAAGCCTTAATGTTCAAACCTTTCCTCATAGGAATAGTCCCGCTGACTTCAACAGCCCTACTCACAGGAGTAAGGCTGACTCACATGAGTAATGGATGCAGAATCGAGCCCTTACCTCTGCCCATTGATGTGGACATTTCAGAATGTATGAAAACTAAAAAAGGCAGGGTTATAAAGGAGAATGTTTTGAATCCACCAGCATGGCCACTAGCTTAACCTACAGTATATTTTCTTGTGAAGCATGAATTATTAAAAGAGATTATTAAGATTTTTAAAATGCTCGGTGAAACCCACTGTTCAGAGTGTGTCATGCATCCCACTGCAGTGGCTGGGCCACAGGGGATATGAATCTCCTGTAGCTGCCAGCTAAAGGAGGTATTTCTTCAGCTCGAGTGCTAGATGCTCATCACTGAGTGCTCAAAGTCCCAAAGTCAGGCTATATCTACACTACCGCAGTAAGTTGACCTAAGTTACGTGACTACAGCTACGTGAATAATGTAGCTGAAGTCGATGTAGCTTAGGTCATCTCACTGCGGTGTCTACACCGTGCTGGGTCAACGGGAGACACTCTCCTGTCAACTTACTTTACTCCTCTCATTCTCGGTGGAGTACTGGGGTCGATTGGAGAGGGCTCTGCCGTCGATTTAGCGGATCTTCACTAGACCTGCTAAATCGAGCCCCAGTGCATCGATCGGCACAGCATCGAGCCCACGGACATGTAGACAGCAACAGCTCATGATGCTGGCTGCTGCGTTTGTCAACAGAATGCATTGATTAAATAAATCAATGATGCTGGTCTATGCATATTCTCCCCATAGTTCTGTGGTATGCACATATGGGCAGCATGCTCTATTGCATCATAAAACAATTCCCTAAATAGAGGACTATGAGTAGTCACAGCAGCATTGATCATTGGTCCATCAAGGCCAATATCCTGCCACTGCAACACTGGCCTACGTTTGCCTGATGCTGCCGGAAAGCAAAAAGCCTTCACAATGCCCCTAGCTAATTGTGCAATGCTATAACATAGAGGGAAATATTCCTTTCTGACCCCTGAAGGCAATCAGCTTATGCCCTGAAGCAGGTGGGTTGATATCCCTTGTAACTAAAGGGACTTAATGGCTTTGCATAAGCTTTAAGTCTAACAGCATAACCTGCATTCTCAGCACTGACTGCAGAATGCTTGATGATACCCAGCACTTCTGGCAGGGTGATAGAATCTGCTTTTGCAGCCCCATTGAAACAGATTTTGCAGCCCTCTCTTTTGCTCCTGATTCCTGAAACAGAGCCTGTTTCCCATGTAAGCACAAATGCACATGCTCAATAGCTGAGCCGGTTTGAAAACACCCACACTTCCCCAGGAAGCTTCTTGTGGTGCAAGATTAACTTGTGGTGCAAAGATTGTCTTGAAATACAGTAGCCAGGAGCCCTTGGGTAGGCAGCAGAGGTGGTTACAACAGCATCTCCAATAGCCATGCTTTCAGCTCCCTTCTGGGCCCCCAGGGATTCCCGTATCAGATGCTAAAACGGGAAAGGGTTTCAACTTAACAGTTCCAAAAACAGAGACATTAAATAAATTCAGTTTCTGATATTCTGAAACCAGGCACATTCGGCGCTTGTCATCCGCTCTCCTAAAGCAAATAAAAAAAGATTGCAGCATAAATATTGCATTAGAATATGTTTGCTTGTCCTTTCTCCTCAAGACTCTAGGGCTTGTAATGGGATCAAGAGGCAGACAGTATGTGTATTCCTAACTTGGAAAAGCCAGAGGTTGCCGTATTGGGAAAGAGAAACCTAGAACCAACTAACCATGATGAAGTCCTTTTAAGTAGACCATTTCCCACTCTAAGGATAATGTGTATATGTTCCCTGTATGCTCCATGTGAGAACACACCCTGCTTCCATTATAATCCAGTTATAACATTGATGCAATGCCGTTGGGAGCTTGGGACTTTTCCAGCAAAGTTCCTGGAATGCTGCTGTTCAACATGGTGGTACCGAAGAATTTGGATGCTTGTTAGACTGTCAGAACATCTGATACTTTTCTGGTCTGTCAAAAGCCCAGACAAAAGATCCCTTTGAAAGCTGTCAGAGTGGACAAGAGATTCACAAAGGACAGGCAGTTGTGGCTATGGTTATAGCTCTTTCAGACCTACTGTCAGTGATGGACACAAATTGCTCAAGTGCTCTCCTGTGTTTTACAACCAGTCTCAATTCTGTATCTATTTGATTGTAATGGGAACGGCAATGTATAATCTCCAGGTTTATGGTTAGGAAGGAATTTTCCTTGGCAGGGCCTGTAAGCAGGGAAGTTTAGGGGATATTCCGCTTCCTCTGAAGCATTAAGCAGTGCAGCCAGCTGGCTATATCCCACACGATCATTTCCAGCAGCTGCATGGTCGTTCCCATCTTCTGCCTCTTTCTTTCAAAGATCTTTTGTGATGTTCTGCATAGCAAAGGGCAGCTATTTGAGAGTTCCCTGCTACGTTTCGCTCTTTCCCCAACCTGTCTCTTTATGAGCGTTACCCAGGGTATTTCTGTGGATTTATTTTATTTATTTTTATTTTTATGGCAAGGGGCCAAGGAGAAAATTCTGGCTCCGTGTGACATGCCATGCAGAAATAGGCACAATTCTCACAGGGAGCTTTAGAGACGAGAGGCTGAAATATAGTCTCAAAAGCACTCAAGTGATTTAGGCTTCCAAGTCTTATGTCCAAAAGAGACTTAACCCACTGACTTCCATTCACAAGACTTTGGCTCCTAAATGTTTTTTTGTAAATTTTACCCATTATCATGGTCGGGTAGATATTTTTCTCAAAACAAGAACCATAAGAGTTTTAAAAATCAGTCTGCAGCTTTACTGTATACAGGCGGACAAACTAAAAAGTCAGTATTTATCTTACTGCGGCTGAGATTGGTTCACTGCAAGGTATAGGAAAATGTCACAACTTACTCCAGTGAGTTAACTAGCTCAATTCATGTTTTGGTTTTGTTCATATATTCAAATGTTCATATATTTTAAGGCCAGAGGAGGCCAGTATGATAAGCTAGGCTGACCTCCTCCATAATGTAGGCCATAGAACCTCTCCCAGAAATTTCTTCATCAAGCTCATAAAGTCTGTTTGAGCTATAACATATCTTTTATTAAGACATCCAGTTTTGATGTAAAGACTGCAAGTGATGGTAATCCAGCCACATCCCCACGTAAGATGTTCTAATGATTAATTGCCCCCAGTCTTCAAAATTTGCACCTTCTTTCTGGTCCGAATTTGTCTCGTTTCAGATCCAACCATTGGATCTTATTATGCCTTTTTCTGCTAAATAAAAGAGTAGTCTACTCTCATAAATCTCTTCCCAATGTACTTGTAGACCATGATCAACTCACTTCTTAAACTTCTCTTAGATCACCTAATCAGACTGAGCTTCTCAAGTTTCTCAATATAAGGTATTTTTCTAGACCTCAATTCATTCTGAACCCTTTCAAATGTGTCAACATCATTTCAGAAATGTTGACACCAAACTGGACACAATCTTCCAGTAATGGTCTCACTAATACTGTATGCAAAGGTAATAGTACCTCCCTAACACTACTTGACATTTCCCTGCTTATACATTCAAGGACCATGTTCACCTTCTTAGCTACAGCTTTGCACTGGAAGCTCATGTTCAGCTGGTTATCTACCATGATTGCTAACTCCTTTTCACAGTAGGACCTACATTCTTTTATTTGTAGATGTCTAACCTTGCATTTGGCTGTGTTAAAAAGCGTGCTGTTCAAACAAGCCCAACTTATTACCAAGCAATCCGGGTTAGTCTGTATAACTGACGTATCCCCTTCATTATTTACCATTCCACCAATTTTTATGTTACCTGAAAATTTTACTAGCAATGATTTTATATTTTCTTCCACAGCGATTAAGATAATGAACAGTATTGGTCCGAGAACAGATCCCTGTGGGACCCTTATAGAAACACTCCCACTGGATTACAATTCTCTGTTTACAGTTGCTGTTTAAGATCTATTACTGATCTAGTTTTTAATCCACTTACTATGGACTGCATTCATTTTATATAGATCTAATTTTTTATCAGAATGTCATGCAGAACGAAGTCAAATGCCTTACAGTAGTCGTATATTACGTCAATGCAGTTACCTTTATCAACTAAACTTGTGATCTCATTAAAAAACAGCATCATGTTTGTTTGACAAGATCTGTTTTCCAAAAAAATCATGTTGATTGGCTTTAATTACACGTCCATTTTTAATTCTTTACTGATTGCAGCCCATATCAGCCTTTCCATGATTTTGCCTGAGATCGATGCCTCTTGTTTCCCAGGTCATCCTATTTACTCTTTTTAAATATTTGTACAACATTGGCATTTTCCAGTCCTCTGGACCTTCGCTAGTGTTTCAAGATTTCTTAAAAATCAACATTATTGCTTCAGTTCCAGTTCCATTAATAATCTTGGGTGCAAGTTCTCATCCTACAACTTTAAAAATGTTTAACTTCAATAGTTGCTGTTTAACATCATCCCCAGTTGCTGATGAAATACAAAGCATTTCATTATCACTGTGAAATATTACATTGTTCTGCTTCTTTCCTAACACAGAACAGAAAGATTTGTGGAATATTTCTCTCTTTTCTGCACAATGTTACCATCCCTGTAAACTGGAACAAAAATCAGAGCTATAATATTGCTAGGATTTTATTTGTTCCTGATAGATTTAAACAAGTCCTTATTTATTTGTACCATTGTGTTTCTTGCATCTGACTGAGGTTCAAAGGCTCTTTTCCAGCCATCACCTGAGGATATAGCCACTTTCAACCAGTCCTAGCGCCTAGTTTCTCAGTTCCCATGATGCTCCAAAGGAAGGACACCCATTTCTGAGCACGTGAGGGTGAACATTGGCAAATCAGTGAGTAAATTTGCTTCATGAAAAGGGACTTGCAACAAACAGCCAGATGCTTATTGGCAAGTCCTGCTTACAACTAAGGCCATATCCTGCAGTCTTTTCTCAGGAAAAATTGCCATGGGCTTAAATGGCTGCAAAAGGGCTGTAGGGTTTGGGCTTCAGTGCACAAGGTGCACAGTTCTGGCATTACAAGGTCCAGTCGGTTACATTTAACTAGCTGAATCCTTTTGCTGTCCATGAAGTTAGACCACAGATGATAAACACCTATAATGAAAAAATATAAAGTAGCAAACATTGGCAGCATCTTCCTTTTGTGTTCTAGGTCTAATTAATGAGCTAATGTTTGTCAGTGCTTTGGAGAAATGAAGCATTGGATAATTGTTTATTCTTATACTTATTGCTATAAAGTCCAGTCTAAGTTTGGCCATTTTGCATTTCAGCCATTTTTCCAATGCACCGGTGACTCCAGGCTCAGCAAATTAACCAGATACATTTTATCTTAAATATTTTTGTAGGGCTTTTGTTTGTTATGAGACTGAAGAATTAAAATGAGGTGCCTCTGACTTCTAGCTTCATCTTTTGTCTCTCTAATGCCCTGATGCAAACAGGATTCACACGTTCAGCGATTTTTTTTTCTTTTGAGAACACGAAGTATCCGTGGCAAGCTGCAGAAATGATCGTGCTTGGTGAAAGAAAACCCAGAATCTATTATTTTTCAACTTCTTTTGTTTGAATCCTGCTTCTGACTTGTTTTTATACTTCCACTGAAGAACAAGTGCCCCCTCTGGTGGCCTCGTGAAATATAGCAACAATGCCAGGTGCAAGCATGTAAAACACAGAGAGGGCTCGGCCCTAGCCTTTGATACTGTGCATTTCTGTGAATTTTGGAAACTTGGCTACCCTGCTGATTTCACACAGCAACTCATGGTGATAAAACAAGAGCAAGGGCTAGACCTTAGGGGCTGAGGAGGGTTGCACTATCTGTGCCGTCCAAAGACGAGAGCTACAGAAAGTTTTGTACACGAAGCAAAACAGGCAAAATGTAGCTTTGTGCCATTAAGCAAGAGAAAATTCCTTTAAGCCAGTACGGTTTGGTGAGTTCTCAAATGTAATGACTGAAACTCAAAAGGTTTGGGTTGGGGAAGCATTTCAAAGCTGAGAGGCCAGTTCTCTCCTTTGTTGTGCTAAGGTGGCTGGGTCATTAAAGGTAGCACTGAGGGAGGGGGAAACGTAACACAAGCTCCTGATGGGAAGAGTAATGGTTAACTCACCGGCCTGGTCTGGTATGTAAACGTTTTACCCGCCTAGCTATGCTGAGAAAAGCACGACCCTCACCCACATAGCCCTGGTGGCAAAGCTCTCACATAAGTGGAACTGCCTTGCCAGAGCAAACTCGATGCCCACTAGGAGGGTTTGCCAGAATAGCTACACTGGTATATTTATACTGGCAAAACCCTCTCTAGTGTAGAGAAAGCCTTAGACATGGACTATACTGCCATTTATGGAAAAGCCCTGTAGAAATCCATATGGCTCTCCAGAAATGAATTCCTTAGCACCAGGCGTAATGTCTGTACAGTATTGCAGCAGCACCTAGAGGCTTTAGTCCAGGAGCGAGGCTTAAAGTTAAGCATCTGCTTTAATTCTTTGCTGAATCAGACAAGGCGCCCCGCAAACAGTGATGTGCAGTCCCAGCTGGACAGATAATGCAGTGAATGATGGAAACCGACAAGGTGGGGAATTTGGGTTAAGTGCAGAGAGACAGCTCTAAAGGATGGGAAGGATTCTTACTTTTGAGGGAAGGGGACTGTAAATGTAGCTTTGCTTTGTACCATTCTTTGCTTGTTTCTTTTTGTTTAGTATATTTAGCCAACCAGGATTAAGTTCCGTTTCAGGGTTTTGATTTAGACTCATCTCTAATGTGTAGCCCAATACCCAATTTTGAACATTATCTTAAAGGGTGAGGTCAGATGCATTTTGCTTGTACAATTTCCTCTGATCTGGGCTCTGGCAAGGGACTTGGGGAAACCTTTACCTGCACTGATTAATATATACCTAGTATATTGCATTTATGACCCTATAATTGTCATCACCCCAGTCATTGACCTGAAAAAAATTGCATGAATGTGCTTCATCCTAGTTGCAAATGATTTGGTTAGATACTTGGATGGTTCATTTAATTGCAGCTGTATGGAGGCTCTACTGAGAGGTCTGGGGAACTCTGCTCTGTTAAGGTTCCCGTTGTAGTCAATGGAATGGGTGGATCTGGAGCTTCTGTTCTTCCTGGTTCAAACACAAGAGGGATACAAACACACCCACAGCAAACTAGTTTACATATTCAAGTTTGTATTCGCAGAAAGTTGTTTTCTGCATTATTTAACCAGTTAATTGTCTATCAAGCATAGATAATGAACCATGTAAATAATGCAAAAAAGCAAAACCGAAACTCTCCAAATCATTCTGGGAATACTAGTTTGAATACATAAATGAGGTTGCTTTGGGCGTATTTGTACCCCTCCTGTACTGTGAAATAGGGAGAGCTACCTTCTCTGTACTATTCAGTATTCTGTATACTCGTATCCCATCCACAAAATCCTGTATATAATGTAACTGTATGTGGGGGTTGGACTAGATGATCTCCTGAGGTCCCTTCCAACCCTGAGATTCTATGATCTAAGAGGTGCCAGGTTGAAGCCTATTTAGTGTCTCATTGCTAGGGATGTTCGTGCCAGTTTGGATTCAATAAAACCCTCTTCAGCCAAACCTTCTCTTAAAACTCAAACACTTCCAAAGGTTTGCTTAGCTTTCTTCCTCCATTATTTGTCCTTGCTGCACATTCAGATGCTGCCTGGGATCCAAGGAGGAAGGAACAGAACTCTGCAGGAGAGGTTGAACATGTAGAGACTTTCCACACAGGCATTTCTGGAAAGCCCATGCAAACTCCTGTCATTGTTGTGAGCCTTTGGTTTGCTGGTAATTTTAAGGAATTACCAGCAAACCAAAAAATCTCATGTTCGCTCCAAGCTCTACTCAAGATCCATAATATCAGCTGGACTTTCACGGCTCAATTCCTATTTAGGCACTTCAATAAAGTGTGTGAGTTTTCAAAAGTGTTTTTGAGAACATAGGAGCTAATGGGTCCTGAGTGCTTTTGAAAATGCAGCAGCTTCATTCATTAGAATTCTTGGGAAACTGAAACTGCAAATACATTCAAACTAAACTCCTGTTGTGTTTTGGATTCAAAAACTTACCAGTCTGCCATTCTTTGTCTTCTGTGCAGCTTTCCAGCCTCTTCTCTTCACTAGTTGACTTGCAGACAGGTAAGTGGTTCTGATTTCTTTCATAAAATGGTCTCCGTATATTATTTTCGTGATTGTGTACTTGATTCAGCAAGATACTTAGCACATATCTGAATTCAGGTCCTACCTACTGCAATGAGACTACTCATGTGGGTCTGTATTATTTCAATTGCACACAATGCAAGTGTAATTTCTGTTGCTAGAGTTCTCAGAACACAATTTGAATTGTCATTTTATGTGAGCATTTGAGGTTATAATTTGGCTTCTCTGAGCATTTGGCCATATAATTGCATAGGTCTCGGGTCAAATCATGCCCTGATTTACTCCCTGTACCATCCGATTCATTGGGATTGTGTAAGGTGTAAATCAGATTGTAGCCTATATGATCAAACTGATATTTTCCACTTCTAACTTCCATGTTTTATTCATGATAACAGGGTCCTGCCCTAAAAAGTTTGATACAAGCTTAACATTTTAATTTATAAGTCACTCATCATAATGTTCTCAAAATCCCACAAATAATAACCATCACTTTAGTTTAATGGCATCACTGCTTGAGAAAATCAGGATATACAGCCTGAGAGCTACTTATATGGCAATATTATATGGACTACCAAATAATCCAGTTGCATAGGGGTTAGCAAAATATTTAAAACTAATTGCAAAAAATTTAACGTGCTCAAGAATCAGTCTTAGGACCAACCTTATTCAATATTTCTGTTAATGACCCTTGGCACGGAAAGAAGCTAATGAAATTTGCTAGTAATGACAAGGTAGGAGGCATGGTCAATATAGAGGAGGATTGGAATATTATACAGGGAGAGCTGGATGAACTTGAAGCCAGGAATGATAGAAATGGGCTGAAATTCAACAGTACAAATTTCAAGGTCATGCACTTAGGGTCTAATAATAAGAATTTCTGCTACAAGGTGGGGGCTTATCAGCTGGAAGCAGCAGAGGAGGAGAGAGACCTCGGTGTGTGGGTTGATGGCAACGTGACTATGAGCCATCAATGTGAGGCAGCTGTGCAAAAGCCAAATGTGATCCTTGCATGTATTAGGCAAGGCATTTCCAGTAGAGAGAGAGAAGTATTAATGCCATTGTACAAGGCACTGGTAAGAAGACCTCATCTGGAATACTGTGCACAGTTCTGGTCACCCATGTTCAAGAAACATAAATGTAAACTGGAACAGGTACAGAGAAGAGCTACTGTTGTATGAGAGGAAACTGGAAGAGCTTGGCTTGTTTGGTTTAGCAAAAAGAAGGCTGAGAGGGAATATGATTGCTCTTTATAAATATCAGGGAGGATGAAGAGCTATTTAAGTTAATGGGCAGTGATGGCAGAAGAACAAATTCAGGCTGGAAATTAGAAAAAGGTTTCTAACCACAGAGGGGTGAGGTTCTGGAACAGCCTCCCAATAGGAATTTTGGGGGCAAATAACTTAATTAGTTGTAAATGAGAGCTGGGCAAATTTATGAATGTGATTGTATGACAGGGGTTGCTTGTGATGGTGAACAGCCCTGGGGATCATTTTCAGTTTAAGTCTTATGTTCCTACAGCTCATGCTGCAGGGTTTCAGCTGGCCACGAGCAGGGATCAGGAAGGGATTCCCCCCACCCTCCACCATCAGGGCCAGCTCTAACTTTTTTGTCACCCCAAGTGAAAAAGAAGAGTGCTGCCCTGCCATACACCCCCCGTGAGTGCTCTGCAGCCGAACCCCCCCAGCGCCATGCCGCCCAAAGCCCCGCCCCCGAGCACCGCACAAGCCCCTGCCCCCCAGCGCCGTGCCGCCCGAAGCCCCGCCCCTCCGAGTGCCGCACCGCCCGAAGCCCCCCGCTCCCAGCACCGTGCCAGCCCCCGCCCCCCCAGCACCGCTCCAAGCCCCCACCCGCCCGAAGCCCCACCCCCGAGCACCTCACCGCCCAAGCACCATGCCGCCCGAAGCCCCCGCCCTCCTTCCAAGCAGCGCGCCGCCTGAAGCCCCGCCCCCGAGCACCGCACCGCCGAAACAAAAAAAAAAGCCCTCCAGCGCTGCCCCGACGAACCAAAAAAAAAAAACCCAAGCACCGCCCCGCCCCAAGGTGCCGCCCCAAGCATGTGCTTGGTTGGCTGGTGCCTGGAGCCGGCCCTGTCCACCATCATCATCATATTCTGGGAGGAGTTTTTTATGTCTTCCCTCTGAAGCATCAGCGATGGCCATGGCTAGAGATGGGACGCGAGGCAGGGTGGGACAGATCTCTTAGGTTGGCACGAGGCAGTCTCTCTCTCTCAGGTGCTTGGCTGGCTGGTTCTTGCTCACATGCTCAGGGTCTAACTGATCGTCATATGTGAGGTCACAAAGGAGTTTTTCTCTCAGGCAGATTGGCAGTGGCCTGGTGGGGCGGGGTTTTTCTTCTGCAGCATGTAGATGTGGATCACTTGGGTATATCTCACTTAATTATTTCCCAAACACTGCAGGGGCCTCAGACACTGGTGTACCTCAGTCCCTCCTATGCATTCCCTGTGAGCTGTAATGCTTTGGTTGCTCATTTTGGTTGTAGGATTTAGAGTGCTGGGGCTGGGTGGTGTTGGTAGCCTGCAATATACAGGGGGTCAGACTACATGATCTAGTGGTTCCTTCTGGCCTAAAACTCTATGAGTCTAATATCATCCCAGAGCAGAAGTGGAAATTAGTGTTGATGGGTTGAACTGGCCTGAGAAGAATAATGACGTTTAGTGATGGGACTTACCCTGGGAGCTAACTAGATGGCTCTTTAGCCACTTCTGTCTTCCTGTACCAGTGCCTCTGTTTGGAGCATGATCTTTGGTGTTGGTTGGAAGTTGAAGGAATAGCAAACCTATCTAGCTGTATGGTGCTAAGCAGAGCCTATGGGTCCAATCATGCACCCTATACTGGGTGTAGGGCTTTCCACAGTGAAGCAACATTAGCTCCAATGGGGCTAGTCACCGTATTAAGCGCTAGGCTCTGCAATAAGTGTTTTCAGGATTGGCCTCAATAGCAGAACTTCCCCTCCATCCCCCTCCCCCACACCAAGCCTCTAGATTAAACTCAAATTCAGACCCAATTGACACCAGGGTGGAAGTATTTAAAAGTGTGGTTAATTTTATTATTTTTATTTCCTTGGCAATTGCTTTTCAAGGTTGCAGCTACTTCCAGCCAGGATCAGATGTGTAAGGGCCAAAATGTCCTGGGTGAAATCTGGGCTCCATTTGGAATTTTGCCATTGACTAAAATGGGGCCAGGAGAGTAGCTTTTTCCATGTTATTTTCAGAAGAACTGGAAACAGAAAGTGCCAGAAACCTTGCAAGAAAGCCCATCCCAGCTAGATCAATAGCTCAGTTAAGCAGTCCCAAGAGTTTCTGAGAACTTGAATAAAGTTTGGATAAGCACGTGGCTACCTTGGTTCTTATTTGCGATAAGCTTTTGCTTTGCCCGGCACTCATCTCAGTGCCTACATCCCAGCAAAGTTTCCGTGCAATTCATTAGAGAGACAAGTTGGGTGAGGTAATATCTTTTACTGGACCTACTTCTGCTGCTGAGAGAGACAAGCTTTAGAGTTTTACACATGTTGTGATAGGCATGTGTAGGACCCAGGGATCTTGAAAGATGTGTTCGGGGAGGGTGTAGATCATTGTAGCAGTGGAGATATGTCTGCGGGTTTTGCATCTTTTGTTCTGGCCGGGTCTGGTGCTGCTTTGCGTTGGTGGGTCCTGGTCTGTGGGGAGCTTGCTTCTGATGACGAGTTTGGTGAAGCTGGGGGGTTGTTTGAAGGCCAGTAGAGGGAGTTCAGGAAAGATTTCTTTCAGGATGGAGTCCCCATTGAGTAGGGGTTGTAGTTGTTTGATGATACCCCATATGGCTTCCAGTATGGGGTGGTAGGTGTTATTTCTGTACTGAAGAGGGTTCTCTTGGGGTATTTGGGTGGCCTGTTCCATGATGTGATCAAATTCTCTGTGGTGGAGTGTCCTTGTTTGGTGGAGTCAGTTCTGAATGTGTTAAATTGTATAGTATCAGAGGGGTAGCCATGTTAGTCTGAATCTGTAAAAAGCAACAAAGAATCCTGTGGCACCTAATAGACTAACAGACGTATTGGAGCATGAGCTTTCGTGGGTGAATACCCACTTCGTCAAATAAATAAATAAATAAATTGTATAATCCGGACTTTCTCCTCAGAGCCTGTTCTGTGGTATCTGATCACCTGGCGGTAGGTAACAGATTTCTTGGTGTGTTTGGGGTGGTTCCTGGATCTAGGAAGGTAGGTGTGGTGACCTGTGGGTTTCTTGTATATTGTTGTCAGTAGAGTTCCATTGCTGACGCTGATTTTGGAAGTTGATGCTGGTGAGGAAGTGTTCCAGAGAGAGTTTAATGGATGGGTGGTGGTTGCTGATGCTGTGGTAGAAATCTATGAGGAAGTTTGTCATCTGGAATCCATGTCACTCAAGTGACATCCCATTTCCACTTGGAACATTAGTCACGGCTCGATCCACTGATCAAAACAGCATGACTGCCAGTGTTGGGACAGATATTCTCTCGATAACAGAGCCCATTAAGCTAATGAATAAGAGGATATTGATCAGAAATCCACTAATTGATTGACTGGTCTCAGTAATGAAAAAACCTGGAGATGAAAGCTTGAGCAGTTTAAAAGATCATCCAAACCTCAAAGATGATTTGAAGCTTTAAAAGTCAATCTCTGCCTATCAATTATGGTGGGGTGGGTGTGTTTGTACTACACAGAGGAAAGTTATTCTTTGAAAATTTGCATGCAGGATGTCTAATTTAATTTCATGTAATCGTCACATTTCAGTGACAAATGTCAGATCACTGCTTTTTTAAGCGTGTTAAGGTTTCCCGGCACTTACAAAGAACGAGCCCTCTGATTCAATAATATGTTTAAATCAGCCAGTGTCTCAGACTTTGTGCATTAATTATGTGCTCAGATAAAAAAAAAACTGTTGCTTTTGCTTTACTAAACCTATGGCTTGTTATGAATAATTAAAAAAATGGAATGGGAACACTTCTTAAATAAGAGATGTGGAAGCCAAATAGTTATTTAATGCTGAGGCAATGATAAAGAGGAAAACAAGTCTTAGTTTGATGCAGGAATGTCATGTAACCGGGTGTGAGGGGGAGGGGCGTTTTTGTCACATGTAGCTGGCAGAGTATTGGGTAAATGAAAGATGAGATGGACTCCCTAGGGAATCTGTAGCAGTTTCTTCAATTTAATGAACTTGTAGTTAAGGCACTGGAGTGGGACCTAGGTGATCTGGGTTCTACTGCCAGTCTTCTTTGGCAATGTTGGGCAAGTTGCTTAGAGGCAGGTTTTCACAAGTGCACGGCCAACTATTCCAAAGTTCTCTGCACCCATGGACGGGGTCAGATTTTCAAGAGTCTAGCGCCCCGCAGCTCCCATTGATCTCAGCATGGGGAGGATTCTTTGTTGTTCCCAACAGAGGCTGCTGCATCCAGAGATTTTGAAAATCTAGACATAGCTGCAGTGTGCTAAGCCTTTCTGAAAATTGAGGCCTTAATATCACTGCTCATCGTGTGTCAAATGGGAATGATACAGTCCTATCTGACTGGGGTGTTGGGAGGATTCCTTCTGTAACGTCTGGGAGGTGCCCAGAACCTGTCTACTGGCCAACACCAAAGGTCCCCTGTTAAACTCTCTGTCCCCTGGCATGGCTGAATATAGGGACCATGCTTTATATTCAAGGCACATCTATAAATAGTTTATAACGGGTCAATACGTGATTAGCAAGTGGTTAGTTAGTTGTTAATGAGTGGCCATAATGTTTATAAAAGGTTAAATAACGTAGCTGATGATATTGCCACCTGTTAAGGTCCATTTAAAAAGCGTAATAGATGACATTCCGCATTCAGGTTATTGATTTGTACTATGGAACAGGTCAATAGGTGCTTCTAACCCTCTCTATCACAATGTTATACGTTACTATTATTATATTGTAATGTTCTTTGTATCGTGGTAGTGCCTAGGAGCCCTCGTCATGGACCAGGCCCTGCGACAGAATGTATCCCTGTGCCCGCACCCCACACACTATTGTAATAATTGTTGTACAGAGTATGTTTTGTGAGAGAGCATTTAAAAACTCACAATTTGGTGATCAATAATATCATGGCAAAATGCAGGTAGCAGCATTATATGTGAAACTGTAGAATCATAGGGTTAGAAGGGACTGCAAGGGTTATCTAGTCTAACCCACTGCCAAGATGCAGGATTTGTGTGTCTAAACTATCCAAGATAGATGCTATCCAGCCTCCTTTTGAAAATGTCCAGTGAAGGAGCTTCCATAACCTCCCTAGGCATCTGTTCCATTGTCCTACTGTTCTTACGGTTGGGAAGATTTTCCTGAGATTGAATCTAAATCTGCTATGCTGTAGTTTGAACCCGTTGCCTCTTGTCCTGCCCTCTGTGGCAAGAGACAACTTTTCTCCATCTTTTTATGACAGCCTTTCAAATATCTGAAGACCACTATCATATCCCCACCTTAATCTCTTCTTTTCCAAACTAAACATACCCAGTTCCTTCAGCCTTTGCCCATATGGCTTGCATTCCATCCTTTTGATCATCTTTGTTGCTCGCCTTTCTATACATTGGTGTCCACATCCTTTCTATACTCTGGTGAGCAAAACTGGAGACAGTAATCCAGCTAAGGCCTAACCAGTGCCAAGTAGAGCAGTACTGTCACCTCTCATGACTTGCATGCTATGCCTGTGTTAATGCAACCTAAACTTGCATTTGCTTCTTTGCAACTGCATCACATTGCTGACTCCTGTTAACACTGTAAGCCACCAAAACTCCCAGCTCCTTTTCAGCATGCTGCTGCCAAGCCAGTTATCCCCCATTTTGCATTTGGGCATTTGGTTTTTTCTTCCCTAAGTGTAGCACCTTACATTTGTCTTTGTAGTATTTTGTTGTCTATAGCCCAGTTCTCCAATTTCTCAAGATCCCTCTGAATTTTAGCTCTAGCTTCCAAAGCGTTGGCAAAACCCCCACCTCCCAGCTTTGTGTCATCTGCAAATCTGATCCGTATGCTCTCTATTTCTACACCCGAGTCATTCATAAAGATGTTAAACAACAGTGGACCGAGAACAGACCCCTGTGGAACCCCACTTGAGACCTCCCGCCAATCCCACATCATTCCAGTCATAGTTACTCTTTCTTTGCAGTTGTTTAACCACTTATGTATCCACCTAATGGTAGTCCCACCAAGCCTGCATTTCTCCAGTTTACTTATCAGAATGTCGGGGGGACTGTGTCAAAAGCCTTGCTGAAATCCAGGTATATTATGCCCACCTCATTTCCCCATTCACCAAACCAGTTACCCTGTCAAAGAAGGAAATGAAGCTGGCTTGGCATGATTTGCTCCTGGAAAAGCCATGCTGGCTGCTAGTGATCACCCCTTCATCCTCCATGTATTCACAAACTGAATGTTTTTATACATTGCTCTAATAGCTTCCCAGGTATTGAAGTCAGGCTGAGTGGTCTATAGTTCCCTGGCTCCTCCTTTCCCCCCGTTTTAAAAGAGGAGCACTATGTTAGCCCTTCTCCGGTCTTCTGGGACCTCTCCTGTCATCCATGAGTTTGCAAATATTGCCAGCGGCTCTGAGATTTCTTCAGCTAATAATCTCCAGTATCTTGGGTGAATAGCATCAGGCCCTGCTGATTTCAATTCATTCATTCAAACAGCTCTCAATTGCCAACAGCGAGCAGGTTTCAGGAAGTCCGCCAAGCAAGGCTGGTATTAGACTCACTGGGGGCCAGAGCAGAAAGCTAAAGCCCCGCCACCCGGGACTGAAGCTGAAGCCTGCGTAATTTAGCTTTGTAGGGCTCCCTGGGCAAGTGCCCTGCTAGTTATGTGCTAATGCTGACCCTGGCTTTTATGTGCAGAAAAACTGATGTTGTGGCACAGTTGGGCCATGGAGTTTTGATAGCATGTTGGGAGGGCCTCAGGAAAAAAAACGTTGAGAACCCCTGGGTCAGAAGACGTGTTCTTTACTTATTCCGATCTGCATCCCTTTCCCTTTCTTGTCTATGGTAAACGTAAGCTGAGATCACGACTACAGAGAAGTCTAGGGAGTCCAGTTTTTTGGAGATAAAGGGCAAGCTGACATCTCAGCCAGGTGTAAACACTCCTGATGGGCCATTACTTGCTAAATGGCCATTCTTTGGCAGGAAAGGGGGCCGGGGCAAAAAGAAATCTTAGCAAAGGAACGGCATGGAGTTCCCTTCCACACTGAGTGCTTGTCACCTTGCTTCCCCGTTGGAAAGACTTCTCAAAAGAGAGACAGGACTATCAAAAGAAGGGGCAGGCACCCCTACACCTCCCTCCCTTTCTGTCCACTGCATGAGAAGGAACAAAGGAAGCAGCCATTAATCAAAAGAAGGGGTCCTGACCTAAGAAATTTGGCCAGCAAGACTGTTGAGAGCATATGGTGAGAAAAACTTTGCTTTGAATTTAACATAGTTTGTTAGGCACTAGTTGTGTTTTGTCTTTATTTTTCTTGTAACCATTTCTGACTTTTATGCCTCATTGTGTGTATTCACTTAAAATCCATCTCTTTGCCGTTAATACATTTCTTTTATTGTTTTGTCTAATCCAGTGTTTGAATTGAAGCATTTGGGAAACTCCGTTTGGGGTAACAAGATGCGCGTGCATGAGTTCTATTAATAAAATGACGGATTTTATATACGTTTGTATTGTCCAGTAGAGGGCTAAGCAGCACAGGACACACATTTCTGGGGGGAAATATAGGACTGGGAGTGTGTTGGGGTCACCCTGCAATATAGCCATGGCTGGTGAGAGCCGACTATAACCCAAGTGTGGCTGGCAGGCTACAGTTGCATGCAGACACTCAGGCTGTGGCTTGCATGCTGGACGGCTGCTTGTTAGCAGCCCCGGTGGGAACATCTTTTGCCAAGGCATTGTAAGGCGCTCAAGGTTGCAGGGCAGGGGTGACTCAGCTACTTATCAGTGTGGATTATACCCTGGGTATGTCACAGGCCTCCATTGTGCAAGGAGCTGTACAGACACAGAACAAAAAGATGGTCCCAGACCCAGTTTGTTGCAGTCCAAGATGTATAAGACAAGAGACGACAGAAGGATATTGCATCTATTACTCATTTATTAACCCTGCATAGACCTTTTATACATTTCTTGTATATAAAGTATGTGCTAGGATCTGGCTACTCAGACCTTCGCAGCAGTTACTTAAAGATGCCTATTGAAACAAAGCCACCTTTCCTGAAAGATATTTAATAATTAAAGGGAGTTGGTGGAGGTGGGGGAAGGGCAGGGAAGAATCTAACTCCTGCAATATCTTCCCTCCTGCACAATGTTAGCTTGAAGGCTGAACTCTGGGCAGACGTTCTTCTTGTTTTCCTTTTTTAACTTCATCACTTTAAACTTTATTTGCTTGCTGAAGACAATGGCTTTATCTTCCAGCCAGATCCTTATGTTCCTCAACCAGGTGTGCTCTCCTGCAGCACTTTCATATCATGGAGACTCAGCTCCTGAGAAATAATGAGCCAGGAAAAAGGAGTCTTGACTTGACATAATGATAAATGAGGTGAATCTTTTTTTCCCCCCAAGAAACCAGGATTGGTGCATAGAAAAAAGAAGGGGGGAAAAAGACGTTTCCATTTTAATATGAAATATAAAACATCCATTGTACAAAAGTAGATTTTTTCTGAAGCAAAGAAGGAGTAAAGATAAAGGCTACAAGCGAATGAATGAGGAGAGGAATCTAAGATAATGCAGTCGATAATCAGTTCAAGGTACAGCATTATCTGCAGGGCCATCGGTCCAGCCCTAGAGGAGAGCTTTTTTAAAGTTTCCCTGTATGCATTTTAGTCTGCTCATTAGCATACCTTGCCTTTGAAACTCATCAGAGTGGCTCCGACTGGCTGCAGTGACACCTGCTGGAGAGATGGGGAGGCCCAAGTTAATTGGTTCTTCATCTGCAAAACATAAGCTGGAAGCGCTGCTGATTCCAGCTGTGTTTGGGTGCACTCCAGGCTGCTACCTGCGTAATGTGGCTATTCACAACTGCACAATATTAACTTACATACAGTCATTTAAAATTAATGCTGGAAACTTACTGGCCCGTTCAAAGAAGCAGAGACTGTCTTTTTGCCCTGTGTTTGCATAGTTCCTAGCAAAATGGTGTCCTGGCCAACGAGTGGGGTCCTCAGCACTACAACAATGCAAATAATAAATATTAAAGTAAATGAGAATCTCTTAGTTGCACCCTTTAGGCATCTGAACCTTCTTTCTTACTGCCCTCTAAGATAGGAACAATTATTATTTGTCTTCCAGTGGTGTTAAAAAGCCCTAATTGGGATCAGGGCCCTATTGTAATAGGTTTTTTGTCTACAAATAGTAAGAGACAGTCCCTGCTCTGAAAACTCATAGCCATCTTATAATAACATGTAAAGAATTGCATTTTTAATACAATGGGCCCCAACGATATTAAACTTAATTCTTGGTCCAGGATATTGTCATATGTCACAAGGTGGGATGGGGGGAGGCAAATGAATAACAGGACCTGAGAAGCTGACTGTCTATAGGCACTGAGGGTGTGATTCACAAAGATATTTAGACATCTAAACCCATTGACTTCAATGGGAGATGGGCACCTAAGAATCCCATCCTGAGGGTACAAAATAGTGCAATGAAATACGAAACAACCACAGAACAGTGGTATCACCCAAATTATATTGGGGCACTGACAATTTTCAATGCTGTGAATGGATGGATTCACAATATCCTGGACAAAGTCTTCTCAACGGCACCATGGCATGAAGTGGCTTACAATTCTAGCAGTCTAGGGATCTGCGAGACTTAGCACTGTTGGCTGATCCAGATTTCTGATTCACTCCAGCCCTCGCAGGTGAAGCAGTGAAGGAAAGGTAGCCAGAATATTGTGAACAAGATGTTCCCGTGTGTGTGTATGCATATGTGTGTGCGCGCACGCACACACGTGCACATATGTGTGTGCAGGAGCGCCACTTCCGTCTATTGGGTAGCCTCAGACCAGTTCATTTATGTGTTACAGGCCACAAGGCTAACAAAGAATACTTCTTCCAGAGTGGCAGCCGTGTTAGTCTGTATCACCAAAAAGAACGAGGCGTACTTGTGGCACCTTAGAGACTAACAAATTTATTTGGGCATAAAACCCACTTCATCAGATACATGCAGTGGAAAACACAGTAGGAAAATATACATATACAGAGACCATGAAAAAATGGGGGCTGACGTACTTGACTACTTTTACTTTTATAGGATCAGGAAGATCTATATGCGATGCCCACTGCTGTCATGACACCCCAAACGGCCCCGGTGTGCTGCAGAGTGGCAACCCCGGAGAACGGATATTTTACAACACTATCTTTCCTTTAATAATATTTTCTCCTCTTTCCTTCCATGCTCCTATAGACAGGACGGATTACTATGAATACTATGATGAGCATGTCCCGCCAGAAGAGAGCACCCCCACCACAGACAGAGAATACCTCACATATCCCGACTGGTTCTACGAATACTTTGGCTACAACGGTATTAAAATAGGTGTTAGCAATGCAACATTTTTAAAGTATGTTGGAAGGTGTCGGGGTAGAAAACCCCAACCCACCATTCCAGTTCTAAGTGTGGCAAATCTTATTGTCTCACTCCCCATCTTACCTTATCCGCCAGCGTCCTCTCAACACGTCTGCATCAAAGGAATTAGTTAGGAGGGTTTGCCGGCAATGTTCTCCTTTGTATTCCTCTTGTAAGGAGCCCGTGTTTTATCTCTTGGTTTCGCAGAACGGATTCTGATCATGCAGAACATTTCTGATTGCTATTACAAAAAGCCCCAGCTTATTTGTCTATAGACACTGTGAGATGTAATTGCTGCTTTCATGGAATGTATGTTCTGTAACCAAATGTAAAGCAGATTTTTTTTTCTTAGTCACACATTATTTTCTATTTTATCAAACTTCAGTATAGCGAGAAAGTGCCTTGAGCCAGCTGCTTGGCACCACTTCAGGAGCAGAAAGGTGGGAAATTCTCCTTGCTTAGGGGAAAAGGAGGTGGGGCAGAGCTGGGTTTGCCAGCTTTGAGCCATGAGCTGTTGGCTTCCCCTCCCACCACCTGGGTTTGTGGCTTCAGCAAACTTCACTCTAGTGATCCTCTGCTGGTGGATAGCCCCTGGGGACCTATAGCCAACCGGGTGCAGTTTAAAGCTGCACTGAGGCCTACACCAGAAACCTAAAGAGCTCCCAGATATCCCCAGGGTCAGAGGCAGAAAGAGAGCAACCCCTCCTTCGCCCATCTACCCAGAGGTCTGGCACGCCTTTCTCTCTAACCCGTTCTTTTCCACAGTGCACAGTAATTTAGGTGAGAATAAGTTTATGCAGGACCTAGCTCAGTGGGGTCCTTCTGAGGAAATAGTAAATAATAATGATTAATGGCTACGTTTTAGTCGCAGGTGTTTTTAGTAAAAGTCACGGACAGGTCATGGGCAGTAAACAAAAATTCACGGCCCGTGACCTGTCTGTGACTTGTACTATATACCCCTGACTAAAACTTGGTGGTGGGGGCAGCTCAGGAGGGCAGCCCTGGGGGCACCACAGGTGCTGGGGGGGCGTGACCTGGGGAGGTGCCGCGGGTGCTAGGGAAGGAAGTCGCAGCTGGGTGGGCACGGGTATTGGGGGGGTTGTGGCCCAGGGGATTGCAGATGCTGGGGGAGGTGTGCCCTGGGGGAGCTTCGTAGCTGGGGGGGGGCGTCACGGGTGTTGGTGGGGTGGGGGAGCTGGGGCAGGCTCCTGGAAGCAGCGACCCCAGCTCCTAGCTCCCCACTCGACATGCTGCCTCTGCTTTGCCCCAAGCCCCGGTTCTGCAACTTCCATTGGCTAGGAACCGCGGCCAATGGGAGCTGCAAAGGCGGTGCCTGCAGGCAGCCCCAGCATCTGGAGCTAGGAGCTGAGGGAGGGGAGTTCCTGTCATCCTTCTGGGAACCCCCACCCCAGGTAAGCACCACCCCGTACCCCAGTTCCCAGCCCTGAGTCCCCCCCACACCCAAATTCCTGCTGCTGGGGGGATGGGGTGAGACCAGTCACTGAAGAAATCACAGAGGTGATATATGATATCTGCAGGGGAATCTAACTACTACATTGCTTCTAGTGCCCAAACACTTGCACGCTTTAGTGAAGTCCTTCATACCTGGAGCCAAACTCATTAGCTTGGGGTCATCTCTGGTTCCTAATGCATCTGGTCCCGCAGGCCTTATTCAGGTGAAACCCCCATTAATTACAATGGAAGTTTTGCCCTGAGTGAGCGGCGCAGAACCTGGTTCGGTGCTGACTGGCTAACTGTTGTTAGGCATGTTTCTGTGCTTAGGAAGACAGCATCAGATTGCTCTGGAAGGGGGAACCTGTCAACTTTAGATCAGGGTCACATTTTGGGGGTGATCTGACCTGGGGTTCCACCTGAAACCATATTAAGCTCAGATGAACATGATCCAGAAACTATTATCTAAACACATGAGATCGTTGAGACTCTTCTGGCAACGTCAAGCTAAGAGCCTAGCAAAAAGTCGATACTGTAGGGTGTAAATAAAAAGTCTCCATGCTCTCCTGGTAGATCCATGCTCGTCCAAGCCTTGCAAGAACAATGGTGAGTGCAAAAGAAATAGAAATCGCTGCACCTGCCTCTGCCCTATGCCGTATGCCGGAACTAGGTGTGAGAAAGGTAGGTGCTGCTTTCATAATTTCATTACTATTAAGGGGAGGAAAAAACTCTAGCCAAAAAGCTCAAGAAAAATACATTGCCTTTGATTCACTTCTTAGAAAGCATCTGTTTGTGAAATAATCCAAAGGAACTGGTAAATGTGAGTCAGGTTTTGACTAGAGCTGGTCGACAATTCGTTGTTGAAATGTTCTAGGGGAATGTGTCGATTCCAGCAAAACTTTCCAGTGGAAAGCAGGCAGGTAGGCAGGCAGGCTTCCTGGTTTCTTGCTAGCTCACTCACCCTCATGACTTCTTGGCAGGGCTTCTTGGCTTACCACCTGGCAAGTTGCTGGGGAGCCCAGGTTTCTAGGTTCCCCAGGGTGGTTTGGTAACTGGCCAGTTCCTCAGGCTCCCAGGCAGGCAGCTGGTAAGCCACAAAATTCCATTTCAGTTCTTCTGAAATGGATTTTTTGTACCCTTTTCTTCCCATGAAAAATTTCAAGATTAATTTTGTTGTTGTTGTTCCGATTCCGAATGGAAAAAGAAATCCTAGTTTTGAAATTTGTCACAGGAAGGAAAATTCCATTTCTGCACGACTCTAGTTTTGAGGTTAGATGCTTACCAGGCAGTAGCACCCAAAGCCAAAGCTAAATATGGCACGAGAGATTCAATTGAAAGTACGTCTAGCCTGGTGTCTATGGGACTCAGCACCTGTTCAGTGAATACATGTATAAAATGTGAGCAATTAATCTTATCTTGCTTTTCTGTTTTATCTGGCTCCACCGCAGTGAAAAACGTGTGTGAGAGGAATAGCTGTAGTAAAGGAGACTGCCTTATAATGCTAACTCCACCTTATTCTCAGTGCACTTGTAGACATCCCTACAAGCCACCATACTGCAACAAAGGTGAGAACAACATCAGAAAAAAATCCTACATGTTTGTGTGTTCAGTAAGTGAGCATGGAGCCTGCACTTCCTGCTCACCCCAGAGAGGAGGTCTCTCCAGGCAGAGTCAATCTGGCCGGATAGTGCTCGGGAAAGCCTATGTTTCCCATTGAATAGTATGTGTTACGCATCCGCTCTGTGACGGACCCACCAAGGATGAGTATCTCCCAGCTAGGGGAGTAAGGCCTGGTCTACACTATGCGTTTAAACCGGTTTTAGGAGCGTTAAACCGATTTAACGCCACACCCGTCCACACTAAGAGGCCCTTTATATCGATATAAAGGGCTCTGTAAACCGGTTTCTGTACTCCTCCCCAACGAGAGGAGTACCGCTAATATCGGTATTACCATATCGGATTAGGGTTAGTGTGGCCGCAAATCGACGGTATTGGCCTCCGGGCGGTATCCCACAGTGCACCACTGACCGCTCTGGACAGCAATCAGAACTCGGATGCAGTGGCCAGGTAGACAGGAAAAGCCCTGTGAACTTTTGAATATCATTTCCTGTTTGCCCAGCGTGGAGCTCCGATCAGCACGTGTGGTGATGCAGTCCCAAATCAAAATCCAAAAAGAGCTCCAGCATGGACCGTACCTGCTGTATGGGCAGGCAAATCTGTTCTATCAGAGCTCCGTTACAGAAGACGAAATTCCAAAGCATTTTTAAAAAATCTCCAGACAGAGGCCACAGCAGGGACTCAGCACACTGCTGCGTGACAAGCGTAACGGAAAGCCAAAGATGCTCATGGAGGGAGGGAGGGGGGACTGAGGACTCAAGCTATCCCACAGTTCCTGCAGTCTCCGAAAAGCATTTGCATTCTTGGCTGAGCTCCCAATGCCTGTAGTGTCAAACACATTGTCCGCGGTGGTTCAGGGCATAGCTCGTCAATTTACCCCCCTCAGCAACCCCCACCACCCTCAGAAGTAAAAGGGAAAAAATCCTCTCTTGACTCTTTTAAATGTCACCCTATGTCTACTGAATGCTGCTGATAGACGCGATGCTGCAGCAGTCAACGGCAGCATCCTCGCCCCCCTTTCATGGGTGGCTGATGGTACAATATGGCTGATATCCATCATCATCATCAGTCTTGTGGCAGATGGTGCAGTACAAAAGGACTGGTATCCATCCTCATCATCAGCCCGTGAGTGCTCCTGGCTGGCCTCCGGTGAGGTCGGCTGGGAGCGCCTGGGTAAAAAACTCCTGATCATTCCCAGTAGATGGTACAGTATGGCTGGTAACCATCTTCATCATAGCAACAGGGAGCTGAGCTCCATCAGTCCCCGCCTTTCATGTGTAAAGAAAAGATTCTGTTCTGCCTGGACTATCATAGCAGCGGGATGCTGGGCTCCTCTCCCCCACACTGCTTAATGTCCTGTCTGGACTATCATAGCAGCTGGAGGCTGCCTTCCCCTCATATCTCACTAACAAGTCACTGTTTCTTATTCCTGCATTCTTTATTACTTCATCACACAAATGGGGGACACTGCAACGGTAGCCCAGGAAGGCTGGGGGAGGAGGGAATCAACAGGTGGGGTTGTTGCAGGGGCACCCCCTGTGAATGGCATACAGCTCATCATTTCTGCGGGATCTGACACGGAGCGGCTGTGCTCTCTGGTTCTCTGATACACTGGTTCTCTAGTACACTTGCCCCATATTCTAGGCAGGACTGATTCTATTTTTAGATACCATAAAGGAGAGATTGACTTGGGGAGTCATTCCCATTTTTGTCTTTTGCGCCCCCGGCCGATCTCAGCCAGGGGCACCTATGACAGCAGCAGATGGTATAGCACAAAAGGACGGGTAACCATCATCTCATTGCCAATTTACAATGGCATGGTAGATGGTACAGAACGGTTGATAACCATCTCTGCTATCATGCAAAAGCAAATGAATGCTGCTGTGTAGCGCTGCTGAATCGCCTCTGTCAGCGGCATCTAGTACACATACGGTGACAGTGACAAGAGGCAAAACAGGCTCCATGGTTGCCATGATATGGCGTCTGCCAGGGCAATCCAGGGAAAAAGGGCGCGAAATGATTGCCTGCCATTGCTTTCCCGGAGGAAGGAATGACTGACGACATTTACCCAGAACCACCCACGACAATGATTTTTGTCCCATCAGGCACTGGGATCTCAACTCAGAATTCCAAGGGGCGGGGGAGACTGCGGGAACTATGGGATAGCTACAGAATAGCTACCCACAGTGCAACACTCCAGAAATCGATGCTAGCCTCGGACTGTGGACGCACACCACCGATTTAATGTGCTTAGTGTGGCCGTGTGCACTCGATTTTATACAATCTGTTTTACTAAACCGGTTTATGTAAAATCGGAATAATCCCATAGTGTAGACGTACCCCAAGTCCCTTAGGGGAGTCAGTTACCGCCAGCCAGCTTCTAGCAGAATAATAGTGCTGTTTTATGCTTTAAATGTTGACAGTATCTTCAGCTTGCAAACCAAACCCATGTAAAAATGGAGGCGTCTGTCAACAGCGGAGAATCAGATCAAAATTCTCCTGCCAGTGTGCTGAACCCTTCAGAGGGAGGTTCTGTGAAATAGGTATGTAGAGATTTGCCATTTTTTTCCCCCAAGGGTGGGAAGAAGGTAATTATTAGGCTGCATTTGTCCAAAGCAAGGTCCAAGCCCGCAATCAGATTCAGTAGCGCAGCTCTGAGACCAGGAGCCCAAACACATATCCAGGGTAATCCCGGGCTTAGGAAGGTTTCAGAGGACTTCTTTAACCTATCGTAGGTTCTCTGTCCCCCCAAGTGACTAGCAATGGGACGTTCAAGTTTTAGCAACATTAACTCCGCACATTGGGCAGACACAACCAGTTGTTTGTAAGGTTTCCCAGGGCTTTTATCTCCCCCCTGTGAACTTTCCTGTACAATCTCCCTTCCTCTTCAAAAAAAAATCTTTCCCAATTTCGTCTCTCTGGGGCCACCTTCAGGATGTACCCACACGTTTTGGGGGTTCACCCAGGCCAGTAAGGCATTTGGTCACTGTCTGCCTTGCAACCTTTGAGTGGCTTATGGCTGTGAAGCTTTGGTTCAGAACTCTGACCCCAACAGCCAGAAAGCCCACCACAAGACACATAGGGTTACAAGGCCGATAGTGACCAAACCCCTTACTGGCCTGGGTGAGCCCCAAATGTCACAAAAGGGTTCCCCATTCTGATGTTCCTGAAACTGTGCTCCAGCCATTACCCACTTCTAGAAGAGTGTGACTGAATGAGGGTGCAGGGGCACACATTTGTAAGGATAGGAGCACGGGAATCGTAATTTCTCTCGATATGTATATTAAAGGCTTCAGACCAGCTCCACGCACACGGACAACTTTCTCATGAGCACTCCTCAATGCTATAATTCCTTCATTAACCTTTAACCCTTTCCTCTTGCCGGTGTGTCCATCCTTCTAGCATGATACCAACTCTGTGATCAGGTCTGTCCATCATGCTGGCACCCTCTGCTGTCCATGGCTCAAGTGGCAGGTTGCTACAGGAATGGATTCTGACCAGTTGCTGACTTTGTAATAATGGAAGCTCTCCAACTCTACTTTGCTGAGCTGTTTAGAGCATGAGGTCTCAACCTGGGAGTGGCAAATAGGTTTCAGGGGTTTGCAGTCATTTTCACTTTCCTGAAACATTTTTTCCATTGTAACTTGGTGTCACAGTATTGATATGGTTGAGAATGTGGGTGGCTTAAGATTCAGTTATTTCCACCTCCCTCGTCCAAGACTAAATTTGGTCCGGTGGCTCACTGCACCCAGGGGGAATCATACATCAAGATCTTGCAACAAGCATGAAATTAATCCATGTTGTCCTTGGTGGGTGACACATCCGCTGTGCAGGAAATGAGCAACAGGACGGACATTTTCATATCAGCATTGTCTTCTTGTAGGACCAGAGGACTGTTATGAACAGGATGGCCATGAATACAGAGGGAAAGTGAGTCAAACAAGGTCTGGGGAGACATGCCTTCATTGGAATTCTAACTTGCTCTTGGACGAGAGTTATAATGCATTTATGGAGGATGCTAAGTATTATGGGATCGGTGAACATAACTTCTGCAGGTAATCTACTGCAGCTACATATGTAGAGGTCTCCTCTCACAAAAAAATGTGCAGAACCTCCAATAATTCCAGTGTAAGCAGCTCATATGGAAGTACAGGGAAATCTCCAGGGGATGTAAAGCTGCCATTGCCTGCTCTATGCAACCTGCCTTTGACATAATGACAGTGACAAGGTGGGTGAGGTAAAATCTTTTATTGGACCAACTTGCAATGGTGACGTACACAGACTCTTCTTCAGCGTCTGACATAGTGGACATTCTGGGGCACCCCTCTAAAGAGTTCTGATGCTCCTGTCCTGGAAGAGACCACTCTAATTTGCACTGACCTGGCCCCTAGCTACTCCCAGGGTCAGGAGGGTGGAAAAGTGGCAGAGAGACACCTATGCCACCCATCCCCTCAGGTGTGTCCCTTGTTAAAAATAAAAATAGCTTCTAGGGAAGCTTGGATCTTTACTTTGGAGCATTTAGCTGATCTGTTATGCACCCTTCTGTCTAATGGTTAACCGGTTCTCCTGGAGATTTCCTCACTCTGACTGGTGGATGTTGGAATCTGTTCCCTTCAGGAATCCAGACGGTGATGTAAAACCCTGGTGCTTCATCAAAACAGATAACAAGGTGAAATGGGACTCCTGTGACGTTTCACCCTGCTCAGCAACAGGTAGAGTGGAGAATAACACTGAACCTGCTCAATGGAGCTCAGAGGTCTCAAGGACTTTCTCTTTGCCCTTCCCTGGGTTCTTCTCACGCAGACAGAAAACAGAAGACCAGAAGTCTGAAGTGCAGGCAAAGTGATGATTATTGGGGAAATCAAGCACACATATAAATAGCTCTGTATGCCACAGAGCCTTTCCCGTGTCCCCCTCCCCTTTCTTAGCGGGCATAATTATACCTGTAGTGCACACCCTTGATCCCTCCTTATCATTTATGTCATGTTCTGTTTTGGAGGGTCTTGGGTCTGGGGGCTTCAGAACCACCTCTTTTGTATCCCATGGGAGGAGTAAGGAGTGAGGTTGTGCTTCGGTCAGGGTCAGGCATTTCTTTGGCTTTTAGTGTTTCTTATACCTCCCCTCACCCATCCCCCTCGTCTCTCCCGACTGGTTGCTTGACCTTATCTCAGGAGAACAATTGAAACAGGACAGTCCTTCAAGTGTGCGCTCGTATATTAAACTCCCACTCTACCCAACACTTTAATTCTATTTCTTAGCTCTTTTTTACCCCATCTGCTTGTGGGCAGATGTAACACACAGTGGCTTTGTTCTTTGTTCACACATATTACTAAGAATATAAAAATATCAAAAGTCCAATGGGCAAACAAGACCCAAAATTCTGTCTCAGGCAAAACGTGCTCCTAAGCTTCCAAGAAGCTCTGACAGCCTATCACCACTGCTGGACAGTGCTGTAGATGATCCTCCGAGTGGCTCCTACAGTACGTCTGGCAGGATTTCCAATGTTGCTCCCAGACCCAGGTCTCCCCTGTAGTGTGTCATAACACTTCCAGTCCTATAACTGTGCCAGACATTCCCAACATGTATTGCCTTGTCCATTCCTGAGATTTATAATCATTATCGCAAATTCAGTCTATGCCTGTAGCAAGTTCAGTCTTATGTCTCCCCTGCAGAAAAGACTCCAGTGACTACAGTTGCCCCAGCTGTTCTTCCTATAGCGGGTAAGACATTCAATATGTGTGGACAGCCAGAGGCTGAGAGAATGCTCAAAAGGATTTATGGTGGGGCCAAGACCGTGTCTGGCAAACATCCCTGGATGGCATCTCTACAGAGCAAGCGTTCATTGGGGCCCCCTATGCCAAAGGGACACTTCTGTGGAGGAGCTCTGATTGAACCATGCTGGATTCTCACTGCTGGACACTGCATTCAGTAAGTGCATTACTTGCATCCTGTTAAGCATGAAAAAAATCACATAGTAGTTATTTTGCTGAAATTTGTCTACTGGAAACCGTTGCTAACAAAATGCCAGATTGAATTTTTTTGATGGAAAATGTCAATGTCAGCAACATTTTCTGATTAAGCAGCAAAGAGTCCTGTGGCACCTTATAGACTAACAAACGTATTGGAACATGAGCTTTCGTGGGTGAATACCCACTTCGTCTGATTAGTGTTTTTTAATGGGAAAATTCCAGACAAAGCATTTCAATTAAAAGTGTCAACATTTTTCATTTTGATATTTTAGTGGACGTTTTTCTGAGCTTCCCATTCCATTAAAATGTTTGATATTTTGATTTTTTTTTCGTTCTGTTTCAGGATAGGAAAAAAAAGTCAAAATATCAGAATTTCCTGCAGGATGGGATTTCTGTGTTCTGAACATCTATAATAGCATTATAGAAATATATGGTGTGGTAGCCATATGAGTCCCAGGTCATTAGAGAGACAAGGTGGGTGAGGTAATATCTTTTATTTGACCAACTTCTGTTGGTGAGAGAGACAAGTTTCTGGGCTTATACAGAGCTCTTCTTTAGGTCTGGGAAACGTACTCAGTGTGTCACAGATAAATACAAGATGAAACAGATTGTTCAGCATAAGTAGTTAACACGTTTCAAGGGACCATTCGAGGTAATGTAGCCCGTTAACACCCCTCCAGTCATAGGGAGGAAGGGAAGTGGGCAGGAGAAAAATAACTGCTGGGGGGTGGTAGGGAGGGGGGTTGTTAATGGGTCATAGATTGTTATAACAACTCCTTATAGAAATGCTGAGTATGTTTCCCAGACCTGAAAAAGAGCTGTGTGTAAACTCAAAAGCTTGTCTCTCTCACCAACAGAAGTTGGTCCAATAAAAGATATTACCTCACCCACCTTGTCTCTCTCATTGAAATATGGAGTCAGAGCCCCAGCTAGTGCA
The DNA here is from genome assembly GCF_020497125.1 of Mauremys mutica. NCBI lineage: Eukaryota > Metazoa > Chordata > Testudines > Geoemydidae > Mauremys > Mauremys mutica. The sequence continues at coordinate 118,219,062 of NC_059078.1, read as the reverse complement.
AATCAGCATTAACTTCAATGGAGCGACACCACTTTGTCAGCTGAAAGTAAAATCCTAAGAAGTTACTTAGGACTCGTATTGGGGGTTGCCAGGGAATGAAGAATGAGACGGTAAAGGAATGTTGTTACCAGATAGTTATAAAATCACAGAAAATTTTGATCAAAAACACCTATTAAATCATCCAGTCTACTTCCCTCCCACTGCATGAGTGTCCCAGAAGCTCATTAAAACACATTATCCTTTTCACACCTTTGCTGCAGTTGCTCAAAGAGGATCTGACTTCTGCATCCAATCAAACCCTAGTTAAGTTGAAACAAGGTTATACCATGTGAACAGTACCCTACCGAAGGGGCTGTGAAGTGAGAGAGAAGGGAAGAGAGCGGATATTTCTATATGGAATATAGGGAACTCCACTTCTAGAGCCAGTACATAAATCGACCTTCTTCTCAAATTGGATTAAAGTTCAGAGGAGTCAGTTTCTGCTTGATTTAGCCGTGGTTGGTATTTTTATTAAGATCGCATGCTAGCGAGTAGCTAACTACAGGAGGTTAAAAGGATATTATAAAAACATGTACTGGGTGTCCCCCCAAAAGGTGTTACCTATAAAATGCTCTCCTCCCTCCTCTTACTCCTATGTAGTGTAGATAAGATGTGTTGGTGTTTTTATCACACCTTGCTGTAGGACTGATTCAAGCCTTCAGTTAATGCCTTGGGGAAATGTTATCAGTGTCTGAAGGTTTTCAGCATCTGCTGGAGGAAAAGAGGAGGAATGTAGCAAAGCTTTCTGGTGGTTGAAAGGAAAGTCCTCTGAAGACCTGGGGTTGGGGGTCGACCACATAACATGTGACACCACCTGCCATGGCATAAGGAAGAAAGCAGTGAGAGCTCTAGAACAGCTATTCTGTGATTTTTGCCTCCTGTTGCTAAACACCAATTAGCCTCTGCCTGGAATACTAGAGTTCATTTTCGGAGGAGCTTATGCCTCGCAGGTGTGTAGAAATCTCTAGGTAGGGAACGTTTGGAGATGACTTGCTCAGCATTCTGACTGCCTGCAGTCTAAGCAGGCTTGCTGGTGGGGGTGGGGGGCAAAGTGGGCAATTGCCATGGGGCCCAGGCGATTTAAAAGGGACTGGCCCTTGGCCCTTTTAAATCACCCAGGTAGACCGCAGGGCTCCTAGGTGCACGTGACCATTCCGGGCCCCACGGGCCGGTGCAGTTGGCCAGCACGGTCAGTCCCGGAAGTGACAGATTCGTCACTTCCACCCTGGGCCCCACCCCCCTTTAGGAATTGCTGTCAGTGGGCCTGATTCTAAGCACCAGAGCTAAAAGGTTCAGCAGGTGATTTGCTTTATTTATTTTTTTCTTCTTAGATTTCAAGCAGACAACCTGCAAGTGTTCCTTGGAAAGCAAGATCTGGAGAGGACAGAGCACCAGGAACAAAAATTTGATGTGGAGAAGATAATTCGTCATGGACATTACAAAGAAAGGGATGATATTCCATTCAATGATATTGGTAAGCTCCCACAGTGTTGCAACACGCGTGGCAAAGTCTTTGACGAGGCATTGTTGGATGGACCTTTTCACTGATGAAAACTGAGGTGCGGTTTCTATGGGCTGCACCTCTCTATGAGGGCTGATCCTGCTCTCACTGAAATCAACGGCAAAACTCCTGCTGACTTCAATAGAGCAAGGACAGGTTCTGGATAAGATGAAGCCAGTGTGTGATTATGTACAGTATAGACATTCTAGATTTTCAGGATGGTTACATAAACAAGTAGGTACAGAGTAGAAGAGGGCAGCATCCAGCAACAGGTACAAATAGTAGATTCATAGACTCTAGGACTGGAAGGGACCTCGAGAGGTCATCGAGTCCAGTCCCCTGCCCCTGCCGTTATGGCATTTGCACAGTGCACATGTGTACATTGTAGACTGATAAAGATGAAAGGGGATTAAAATTAATCAAGGTATTCTTTGTTACCCTGTGTACAGCTTTGCTTAAGCTGAAGCCAGTTGATGGCCATTGTGCTCTAGAAACGAAGTACGTAAAAGCTGTGTGTTTGCCCAATGCTCCATTTCCTGATGGAACTGAATGCTACATCTCAGGATGGGGAGTTACTGAAACAGGTAAGATATTTGATGGTTGGCTGATCTCAGTTATATCCATGTTAGCATAGAGTAACTCTCTCTCAGCAGAGTTGCTCTGCAATTCCCTGGATCAGAATCTAGACCCTCGTACTTAAAATTCAGATTAAGCAAAGAAATTTAACCAAAAACTAAGCATGTGTTAACCTGCCTAGGTAAAATAAGTATTGACTTGAACCTTTATCCAGTATCCAAACTTTTCTGGGAAATCTGAAACAATTCCATTAACCTTTTTCTTTGCCACCTGACACAGCACTTCTTGGCTTCATTCAGAGCCAAAAATAGAAGCAACAAGGTACCGTGAATGAGGTGATGCTTTACTTACAGTATTTCCAGACAGGATCAGGTAGTGGAACTCTTGCAAGTTTTCTGCACCCGTTAAGCTTTTGATAAGCAGCATCTGGATTTGTTTGATGGTTCTACAAATCAAACATCCAAATCATTTCAAGTTCAAGCAATTCTACCCAAAACTTTTCTGCAGCCGGTAACTCTGAGTGGGAATTATGCTTAAAAAAAAAAAGATAATGGCAATTTTCTGAAAAATATATTTTCTCATGTTCTGATTGATGTGTTGCTGTAAAGTAACAGAAGGCCAATGTTTCATTCAGGATGCGTTAGGTGTCTTAGTACTTTGCAACTGATAGTCTGATATGACACATAGGGCCAAATTCTGTTGATGTAACTCCCATTGAAGTCAACAATAGCAAATCATGCCCATTTGTTCAGAATGCGCCAATAGAATGTAATGGATCGTTTAAAAAAATCTAAATTGAAGAGTTCTTCTAATTTTTTTTTTATTTAGAAAACCAATTACATTATAAGTGTTCCTATTGGCTCCCTTTCTCTGAAATCTCTGAACAGAACTACTATTAGCATTTCAGGAAATCACTGAGATGGTGAAATGTTTCCTGTAACTCTGGAGTAAGACCAAACTTATAAACCACATAAAGTACCCTTAAGTAGCTTCAGATGTAGTGCTTTGAATTGGCGGCTATCACCTTTCGAGATATGTTATGTCTTTAGAGTCCCATTAATGATCTCCTTAAAATATTGTATGATTTTTACCTTCTTTGTCTTTCTCACTATTTTGTGTGTTGAAAAATATATAGTGGCTTGATTTTCAGAAGTGCTGAGCACCTAGAAATCCGATTGAAGTCAATGGAGGCCGCAGGTGATCAGCACCTTTGAAAATCAGGCCATTGAATGCCACTAGCAAATGTGTAGATGCAATGACCAAATCCTGTAGACCTTCCTCTGCCTCTAGTCAGCAAATCTCCCAATGCCTTCAGAGTTCTGAGTGAAGTTCCCAGGCACAGGCTTTAACTAAATTTGTATAATTTCAGACAGACCCCGCCCCCTCACCCCATCCAAATTACAAACAAACTCATAGATTACAAACATAACATGAAGTGGGGAAAGGGAAGGTGACTTTCCGCATTTTCCTGGCACACATCTTGTAGGTGAAGGATCTCGTCAGCTGTTAGATGCCAGAGTAAAGCTGATCTCCAAGACGCGGTGCAATGCACGGTGTGCATATGATAACAAACTGGATGAAAGCATGCTTTGTGCAGGAAATCTGCAGGCACCAGGAATTGATACTTGTCAGGTCGGTTGCTTTTTCTGTATTTGAACATTAATTTCTCTCTTTAAAAAAAAATCATGTAAATAGTCAGGCTGTGCAGAGTAATGCCTCTGGCAGGATACTACATATGTATCTGTTTCAACACATTAAAACAGCCTTCTTCTTTCTTCAGTGTGATTTGAGAGACATATTCCTAGAATTAATGTCCTCACTATCAGTGACAAAGATGGTTTAGAGGTTCCATTGGAAAAGTTCCAAAGTTCAGATGCTTACCCAGAACTCTTCTTAATGCATATACCTTCTAATCTTTTTTTTTCTCTCTCTCTCTTCTCAAATCTATCAGATTCTTCTTTGTCATGAGCACCAGCCCCCCCAACTTTATCTTCCTCATCAGATCTCATATTCATGGGGGAAGTTAGGATTGATTTACTCTGTTACTCTGGTGTAAATCTGAAGCCACTCCAGAGTTGAACTATTGTAACACAGCAAAACCTGGCTCAATATGCCTTTGGGGTTTTTCCATAAACCTTTAAATGAAAATAACAAAACTAAAGATGGGCCCACCTCCCTTTTACAGATGTTTTGATACACAAGCTGAATCTGCCCGTATAGTTATGAATCAAGATTATGACCCGAATGCCAAGTGAATTCCATTCATGGCTCTGGAAATGTCATGTGAACTTGTGAGATTTCTGCTAGTTTGAGCCAGAACTTCACAAGAACAGTTTGAGTTTTCACTGTCATTTTACCGGAATCCAGAGCGGTGTCCTAAACCTAATCAGGATCTAACCAGAACCTCCTTAGCACATCTGTATAAAAAAAATCATTCAAAATCTCAAAAGCTTGTGCTTGAGAGAGAAATTTTGTTGTTGGGCAACTTTTTGCTTTATTTTAGAATGCAAAGAATGGCTTTTTTTTTCTTCTCTCCTCAGGGAGATTCTGGGGGTCCTCTAACCTGTGTACAAAATGGTTCCTATTATGTCTATGGAATTGTGAGCTGGGGTGAACAGTGTGGTTTAAAAGATAAACCAGGAGTTTATACCCAAGTGACAAGATTCCTCAATTGGATTAAATCAAAAATTAAGCAGGAGTCCAGTTCACGCGAGTAAGCGACACTTTCTGGAAAGGCAAATGGTAAACCTGAGAAATTTAATTTTCTTTATTCCCTCCTCCTCAAACATTATTGATGGCACTGTGACCATGACAACATATCCAAGATGGCGGTGGCTATAGAGAAAATAGCAATAGCTGCAGCTTCAGACCTCATGCATCAACACAATCTCTGGTGAACAGTACCACTGTATGTATGTAATATTTAGCTGAAAACTGAAACTCCCGTAGGTTCTTTTAATGTCTTTTCAGTGACTTAAAGGGCCTGATCCAAAGTCCGCTGACGTCTTTCCTTCCTGAAGGCTCAGATATAAGGAACGAGAGCTGCTCTGCTTTGCCCAAAATCAATTGGACAGTCAATTTCTTATTTTCTTCTGAGATTTTTGTCTTGTAAAACACTTATGCATGTGAACAGCTTTACACGGCTAAGTATTCCCATTGACGTCACTGGTACTATGCACATGCATAAAGTTACTCACGTACATGTGTCTGCAGGCTCAGGGCCCAATTTGTGTATCTCTGTCTGTCAGCAAAAGGATGTAAAATATATATATATATTTTATAGAATATCAGGGTTGGAGGGGACCTCAGGAGGTCATCTAGTCCAACCCCCTGCTCAAAGCAAGACCAATCCCCAGACAGTTCTTTACCCCAGTTCCCTAAATGGCCCCCCTCAAAGGACTGAACTCCCAACGCTGGCTTTAGCAGGCCAATGTGCAAACCACTGAGCTAGCCCTCCCCCCGCTTCTATAATGTAAATCTAAATTATTTCAAAATAATTTTGAAAATGTTAATGATTTTTTTCTGTTTTTTCCCCACTTTTCTTTGTATCTGATGATAGCTGAATTATTTACTAAACCTAGATTATAATGTCTTGTTAGACATAAAACTGGAATTTCATTTTACAGATAGAATTGCATATTTTTGTTCAGTTATTCTGCAGTCTTTGAGGAAAATTTGGAAAATATGAGATTGATGTTAATTCTGAGATGGAAGCATGCCCACCGGTTTATGTGAAGATTTGGTCTACAAAGTGTAACAATGTCTCTCTCATTTGGGTATTTTTGGCTTTTATGGTTGATTATAAACCAGTGGTTCTCAAACTTTTGTACTGGTGACCCCTTTCACATAGCAAGCCTGTGTGTGTGACCCCCCCCCTTATAAATTTAAAACACTTTAACATATTTAACACCATTATAAATGCTGGAAGCTGACAGCTCACGCCCCCCCATGTAATAACCTCATGACCCCCTGAGGGATCCCAACCCCCAGTTTGAGAACCCCCATTTTAAACCTCATGCCATTGGGATGTTTTATAAACAGCCCCATAATCCATCAAAAGCTATTCCCATTGCAATAATTTCTAACCACCCTCTTCACAATTAGTACCTGAGTCTTCTCCTGATCTCTGTCAATCAGGGATAACTCCTCTGAAGTCCCTTAAAGAATATGACCCAATTAATCAATGCTAATTTAGCTTCCACCAGCCCTTGCCTTGTGCATATTCACCCGCCAAGAGATTTAAAGCCTTGTGTCCTTTAATGTCAAGGTGCCAATAAACCAGGAACCAATTCTAAAATATCTAAAGGCATCATTTATGGAAACAAATGCATTTGATTTATTCAATACAAATCAGGGCTTATTCATCTTTAGTACAAAGCTGAGCCTGCCAGTCATCTAGTACTAATTTCATTGACAGCCATAAATAAATACCATACTTTGTATTACATACAATTATAAATCACTTGTCTTAAAGTATCCACACAAAAATATAAAGATCAATATTAAATTGCAGCGTCTGTGTGGTTGTTGTTGTTTTTTTAAAAGAAACTGAAATACACCAAAACAGTTCTTAGATGCCATCTACTGTGCTCCTTAGTCAGGAACGCTACAGGACAAGCTCAAAAAGCTAAATGTTTTCATGTAAGCTGCGGTGCTGCCTCATCTTTCTATTCATTTCTTAAACAGCTGCATTTTCCTGCGCTTAACTTGCAGAATTTCTGAAGCATCAGGGTTGACGCTGACCTGCTGGGATCCTCCTGCCTCTGCCCGTTCCTGCAAAACCAAATCAACTAAGTTGTGGGGAAGAGCCAACATAAAAGGAATGTTTTATTATCCTGTCACAGCTGAATTTAAAAAAATCCATCTGGCACAAAAATGAGCAAAATAAGGATTATTACTGCACTTAGGCCAAACTCCTGCCCTTAGCTATGTGAAAATAGCTAACACAGTTGTGTAGCTGAGGGCAGAATTTTGCTACTGGGTCGCCATTTCTAATTTACACCCTAAATAAGGAGCAAGCAGTCGAGAGCGATGGGGCGGTATCTCTGTGAAGGGCAGATGAGTCCTATGTGTGGGACTCAAGCTGTCTTATTCAAGTAATAGACTTATAATTATTCCCCCTCATCACTTTGCAGATGGGGAGTATACAATGTGTGTCTTATATTTCTCTTGGGCTGGCCTTGTTGAGAAAGATAAACTTTAAAAGAAACAAAAAATGAAAAGGGAATGCTGCTATTTTATTGGAGCATAATATTTAACAGTATCCGGGACACTGCCAGGGTCATATGCTCTTCTGCGATGCAGCGGTGTGAGAGAAGTAACAAATTTGGGGCGAAATCTGAGAATGGGGAGAGAGGAAATGCTGGAGACTCTCCACCCTCCCACTCCATGCATTAGGGGCTTTAATCCCCTGCTCCCACTAGGGCTGCAGCGTGCTGCATGCTCCCCCCACATCCAAGTAGATCTCTAAACAGAAATCATCCTGCAGTTACTGCCATAACACTGCCGCAAGCCCACCCAAAGGGGCTTTCAACATGGCTGTCAGAGGGGATTCAATGGCAGAATTGTTTCTAAAGGCACCTTACTGAAATTAGGGAAAGGGAAGACCAGGGGAGCCATGCAGGGACTCAGAGGCCCCTGCTCTCCATGAGTACCAAGATCCCTGTGGACCAAAAGCAATCCATAGGACAAAACCCTCTGTGAGTTCCACAGGGGAGCCAAATCCTGTCCACCCTATGGAGTTTCCTAGCCCCTCCCTGGAGGCTGACCTTCCTGGAGAGTGACCTGTGCTCTCCTCCCTAGAGGAGATGCCTCTAGATTAGGGTTGAGGCACAGTGGTAGGGTTGTGTGGGGAAAGCATGAACAGACACTGCCCTTGTTCTGTGGTTAAATAACAGGGAGACCGCAGTCTCCAGGGTCTCCATCTGGTCACTTTCACAAGTGCTCAATGGGATGGCTGCTCAGATCCTCTCTAGGGGGCTGTGTTGTGTCAGAGGTTTTGTGAGAAGTGCAGTTTATTCCACTTACCACTCCGTGTTCATATTGACCATAAGTACCCCCAGGTGCCATTCCCTGAGCATATGCCAACTCCGCAGCTCTTCTTGCCATTTCCACTTTATAAGAGCCTGGGGGAGTCCAGCCAATGCCTTTGATCCAGTTCAAGTCAGACTTGTATTTGACCTGGAAAAATGCAATAGACACCACTGGGTATTATCAGGTGTGGCTCTAGTTAGACTACACACATTAAACGTTAGACAGGACACATGCCAGGTCCTACAGGATCGAGACTCAAACAGCTATTTATTCTTAGAAAACGGATGCTCCTCTTTTTTTTACAATAGGATTTTTGTAATAATCAAGACTAGTAAGCAAGGAAGGGTCTACAAGGATCACCAAGAGTAGCTGATAGCACCTGGAGTGAGTGCTGAAGACACAGCTGATAGAGCAAATATACTTACATCACTCTGGAGTTTGTAGGCCTGTTTTGCATGCTTCAGATTCAGCTGCTCAGGATCACAAGTGTACTGGGGCAGGGGCTGTTTGTAGTTTACATTGCTGACTAGCTGCTGGCTCTTCTTAGCATGGATGAATCTGGGCTGATTAATGTGACTCGTGAACTGTGTCCTGTTTTGGGCAAACTCCTTCTTGTATTGGTTGTTGCTCTGGAGTTTTCCCACCCTGATGAAGTGCCTCATTTGGGGATCATCATTCACATTACGGAATCCGATCTGTTGGCCTTTATCTCTCAGGAAGGCCTCTTTGTACCTGAACTGCAGGGCATTGGAGAGGGAAATCTCATTTGTACATTATCATACAACTGCCTTATTAATTGAATTCCCACCCCTCCCATCAATAGCTCTCTCTTCAGCAGGCACAGGATCCCTTCCGTGCACTTAAACCAAGAGGAGTCTAAGCCATGTGTGTCTATATTTTTTTTGTAAAAAAGCCATTATTTATAGTACAACTATGTAACCACAGTAGAATAAACTCTTTGGTAATTGTTAAAGAAACAGGAAAAAATGTATGGCGCCACCACCCCTGCCAGTGTAGGACCATTTCTTGGACAGCTGTCTACTTTTTGCCTTGAGCTGGCTAGTCCGTTTATAAATGACTCAAGCAATGCAGTTTCTGTCACTACAATTTCTTTGCCTATGTGTTCACAGGGTGACCCAATATCTTGTGCGTTCACACTCAGGCTAATAAGTGGCCTAGGTAAGCCCACTATTTTGACCAATCAAAATCTTGTACTCAATTTACAGTACTATATCATCAGAAACCTACCCCACATGACTAGGTCCTTCAAAAATACCCGTCAAGTACTGTATATTATGAAATGGTGTTTATAGTGGAAAACTTCTAACTTAATTCTGCACAAACATCTGGTTTGACTACATAACCCCCTCAACCAAACTGGCCTCCAAGACCCACTTTTTATGTCAGGGTTTAATGGCTTTGTAGGAGTGTATTTTGTAAACTGAACACTTCTTACATCACTGGCAATTTCTCTTGAAGCTTTAGCTGTCTGGAATGGGATGGCATCCAACCTAAAATCATAGCCAGCTGCCCTGGTCTGTTCCCAAGCTATTTTATACATTTTCTGTGTTAAAAAGAAGAGGAGAAAACAGTCAGTTTATTAAATCCATTTTTGTGGCTGCAGTAATAAATGTTTTATTCTAAAGGATTCATTGTCATGATGAATCTGGACAGCAATCTCCAGAGATTTGGGATCAGATTCTATAGCACTTCAGTTTCTTTCCTATTAAACATAATGATGAAATCTCTCATGTCTAAATACAACCATCAGGATTTCTTTTTACATTTTCACATGGATTGGTTTTGATTTTATTGAGTTTCAATTAGCGACTTTGATGCATCAGCCACATCAATATTGCATCGATATTGCCCTTATTCTGTCTTTTGATGCATCCACTTGTAGTGCCTTGGGTTTTGTGTCTTCAGAATTTCACTACCAGCGTTTCAGTAACCAGTCATTTCAAGCTTTTCTAATGTGCTCTGTTTCAGTCCCATGTTACATGTGGTTTCATTAACTCATCTGGAATAACATCTGCCCATAACACATTGGATATGACTTTGAGGCTGTGAAATGCATTCTCAAAGTGAAAGTGCTCTAGCTCTGGTTCTTTTCCAAGTAGTGGTATTTATACAATAGCTTTCAGAGTGGATAGGATGCAGTGTCAAATCCTATGTGCTGGCTACATAAATTGCTGTATCTGATTTTTTTTAAGTCTCAGTGGACACTTCTATTTTTTCCCTTTCTAATTTTATTCACCTGCACCCTCTGAGACCAGGGCCACCCAGAGGGGGGGGCAAGAGGGGCAATTTGGAAGAGGCCCCAGGTCCCGCCGGGGCCCCCACGAGAGTTTTTCGGGGCCCCTGGAGCGGGGTCCTTCACTCGCTCCGGGGGGCCCGGAAAACTCTTGCAGGGCCTGGGCCCCTGGAACTTCTTCCGCTCCCGGTCTTCGCCGGCGGGGGGGTCCCTCCGCTCCGGGGCAGAAGGACCCCCCGCCGGCGAATTACCACCGAAGTGGGACCCACCACCGAAATGCAGCCGGGTCTTCGGAGGTAATTCGGCGGCGGGGGGCCCTTCCGTTCTGGGACCTGCCGCCAAAGTGCTCCGAAGACCTGCGGCGGGGGCCCCCCGCCGCTGAATTACCGCCGAAGACCCGGCTGCACTTCGGCGGCAGGCCCCTGCCGCGGGTCTTCGGGGCACTTCGGCGGTGGGTCCCGGAATGGAAGGGGCCCCCCACCACCAAATTACTGCCTAAGCGGGTGCCCTCCGCTGCCAAAGACCCCAGGCCCCCGGAATCCTCTGGGCGGCCCTGTCTAAGACTGCAGTCTAGTTTTTCTGGTGTATGTTTTACACCTGAGCACGTCACCAATATACATTTCAAGTTCTAAAATACATTAACCTATTTCTTATGTTTTGCAAGTGAAGGTGGTGTTTGTGCAAGTCAGCAGAGTGAGCCAGCGGACGTTCTGAACAGTTACAGGATGGGAGACGGCAGTGAAAGGCCCACTAATGTGCCCTAGTCCTGGTTCAGTCTCCAGACCCAATCTGCCCCTTGCTTCCAACCAGGAAGTGGAAACTGGGACTGTTGTTTTTCACGTGCGGACACCTACGATTGGACTGAGGCCACTCTGTAGCCTTCAGATGGCATGCAACTTTTGGTCATTATTTGGGTGGGCTTTATAAAACTACCTGCTGCAATGTGCTGAAATGTAAATCCGATGATCCTTAGTCTCTCCCCAACAATGACATTTGCCCAGATTCTCAACTTGTACCCACAATTCCCCTTTACATTTAGTAACTGCGGGTGCAGGCTGTTTGCTACATCACAGTCATTTCCTGTCTGGCTTTTTTTTTTTATGTAATCTCTCAAAGCTTTTGCGTTGCCACTGTGAGTCTTAATATTACATGGGTCCTTTGATCTGGAACCCCATGAGTCATTTTCTTTATCACAGTGTGCAGAGTTTTGTCCTCATCCTCACACATTACATCCATTTGATTCGTAGTTATCTCCACAGCTTTAAAATATCAATGGCTTTTTGTGCACTGTAAGGTCATTCTCTCTCAACAGCCTTCCATGTGCAGCACATGATCCAATTCTGTAAATACCACAATTTGATGTTTAATGAAAGGCTACAAAGATCTCCATATCCCCACCGCTCCTCTGGTAATTCTAGTTCAAATACGTTGGTATCTTGAGAAGAAACATTACATGCAGATCTGACAATTATGAGATTTGTCAAGACTTGGCAAAACTGCTTTAGCTGCATGAGCAGCAGATCTTCTTTACTCTTTTCCTCAGATGATATGAGTGAGAAGGTTTGTAAACCAACAAATTTTCCTCCCCGTATTAGAGAGGATAACAAGAAATGTATTTTTTAGGCCTCACTTGTACCTCCATAACTGGCCTTTCAGCCAGATTAAGGCTCAAATTATACAATAAAACCTTACATGTATCTTATACACAGAAGGAACCCAAAGCACATTGTGAACTAATTTAGATCCAAGGATCTCACTGCCCATCACTGAAATGTAGCCCCCAAGAGGCCAGCTGTTTAATTTGCCCAATAAACACAACTGGATTGAAAGATAGAAATTCCTGATAGCTTTCCACTCTACCAAATAGAATTGTTTCTCAGAGGAAAAGAGTTCTATTTCTCTGGTCAATAAAACTATACCGCCTTCCAATCCCGTCTGGACTCAGGTATGTCTCTATTGTCCTTCTGTATCTAGAGGAAAACTTCCTAAAGCCTGTTTTCCTTAATGAAGCAGTCCAGTTTATTATGAAGTCTACCGCCTGAAATGAAACGATCTGTCACTTACATCACTGATATGAAGTGCATTCAGGCGGGCTCTGACAAAATCTGGGTGGTCCGGAGGTAGGGTGTATCTGTGCATTGCATCAGAGTCTCCAGATCTGTACAGCCTCTGTGAAATCAAAAAGTATTCAGCATGACGACTCTAGTGCTGGCAGCAGTGTTGAGGAAAACCAACTGATGCACTACAATATAACAAAAAGTTTAAGGTCCATTACAAAAAAAAGAAACATACATCACTGCACTGGATGTAGCTATGCTTAGCATGTATCAGGTCTGGAGAGTCAACCACTGTGGTGAACTTCATACTCCCTGGTTTCTGACGATACTTTGCCTGCAAGTGAAAAAAAACAAGAGGCTTCTATTAAATAGTGATCAATGAGAATTTTGCATATGTGACAACAGGAACAAAATGGAAAAAAAAACCACTATCCTCAAATCATGGTGTTAAAAACAAAGTGTTTTTCCTTTAGTGCCAACCCTTATTTTAATGCTGGCAAATGTCGTCCCATTGTGCCACTGCAGCGTGCACAAATAAAAGTTTCTTTTCTTTTTGCAAACAGGATTTTGCTCTAACAAATTCACTTCTTATATACAGATCTCAAACTCCAGTAATAAATTATGCTGATTAGGCTAAATCACCCTTCTGTCGATGTTATGCACAATAGCACAACAGCATGCAATTTTAAAAACTGTAGCTCATCTGCTTAGCATTTCATACAGGCATTTACTGCATTTATTTGTTTACATATTTTGTTTTTAGACAAGCATGTCCACTGGAATAGAAAATATGCTGCGAGTGTCACAAGTGGACGCTCATCTCCCATACTGCTCTTTGGTAACTCACGCTTTGTATAAACAGGCTCCCACATCAAAAGGAAATGATAAGCTACATTCGTAAGTGTCATGTAACAAGGAGCCTTGATGGTAAACAATTCCTACAGAGGTGCCAGCCCATGAAAAATTTATCAGTACCTCACTGATGAGCTCTCCAGCCTTCTTTACATTTTCTATCTGTGGAGATCTTAGAGCCAGCCAACCAACCCCTTTCATGAAGTTCAGGTCTGCTTTATAGAGAGACTGTTAAAAATGAAAATGGTTAGTTTTTCTCAGTTTTGCATCCTCAGCTATTACGTTTTTTAAAAAGACTGACCAATGCATATTAAACTTTTTGACTTTTTCATTCTCCATGGATATATCATGTCATAAAACCAAACTGATTGCATTTGTTCATTCCACCAGGAATTAAATAATGAACCATATGCAAGTCACGAGAGGACGCCTCACAAGTGAATTAGCATGATTCAAAGCAGAAATAACCTGTTTGTATGAATGTAAAAGATCCCTTTTTAAAATAATTATCTGAAGTAGGTTCAACTCAGCAATACTAATTATTTTATCCAGTGCATGTTTTCTAATTAGCCTGACTTTGTAAGAGGACAGCAGTTCTCTGCACTATATGGCTCAGAGCCCCAGCTACAAAGAGAATGGGCTAACAAAATGAATAGGGCCAATTGTTAAAGCAAGTGGAAGATGAACAATAAACCTTGAGGTTCTCCTCCAGACTCTGCAAGTGACCCATTGTGTGACTTTGACCAAATCATTGAACAGTTCCATGCCTCCAGCTCTCCATATTTTAACTGGAGAGAACAGCAATTACTTATTTCAAAGGGGGCTGCAAAGCTATCAAACGTCTCTTGGCTCCTCAGGTGACAGGTGCTGTATAAGTGCAGAACTTTTATTCTTACTGGGAGGTAGATGGGATCTGATAAGATCCTAGATTATTTGGGTGACGTCCCTCGTCAAATCATCTTGATTATTTTTCTGGCTTACTCGTAACGTTTCAAAACACATGGAGCCAAATCCCAAGGTCCTTATCAACTCTTTACTCAGTCCCTACCAGAGAACCTCTTATGAACTCCAGTGGTAAAGACTGAAGGGTTTAGACCATGGAAATGTTACTTTCGTGTAATGTAATGCACAGATTATCATAGTTCCTCTATATCAGGGCTGTGTGTGCCATTTGGTCCCTGATGTGATTTCAGGCCACAAGAGGGGATTTGATGGAAAGGTAGCAAAGGACTGGTGTAAGGCAGGCAGCCTGCAACAGCCCCGCAAATGCCATTCCAATGGCAGGAAAGCATCAGAGCACAAGGGTACTCCAGCCAGACTCTCAAAACCATTGTACACCTCTGCACCACTACAGAATTCCTCTACACCTCAAGAACTGAAAGGGACGTATTCCCCAACTGACCATCCAGCCCCTCACCAGACAGGATCCATTCCCCACCTAACCAAACATAGCAAGAGGCTGCGGGACAACCCAGTCCCCATCACCACTGCAGATGTGAGGACCAGCTGTCAGATACAGGGAGCTGCCAACAGGAGTCTCTGTGATATGCTGAGGGGGTTGGCAAGCATGGGGAGTCACAGGGTCAGGGCTGGAAGGACTGATGGATTTGGGAAGGGGAGCACATGGAACTGAGTGAGGTTTTTTGGGGGGTAGAAGTGGGAGGCTTATGGAATTGATGGACAGGTTGAGCAGAAACCAAAGAGTATTTTATGCAAGAAATATGATATGTTGCTGACTGCAGGGGAACATTTTGAGGGACTTGGTGAAACTTTCAGCAATACAATCCTGACCCAAAAGAAGTTGGCAATGCCTGTTTTTTCCCCAATGTATTCTCTAGTGGTTAATATCTGTGTGTAAACTCTGTGCTACTGTCAAAGCAGAGAGGAAAGAAATCTAAGGCTCCCCCCTCAACACAAAACTAAGCCCCCTGCTAATGGCTCTCTTTTTACACTGGGATCCTCCAGTTTCCACTGGCAAATCTTTTGCTTTCTTTGCACTCTAACAAAGAACAAAGACAATTGGATACATTTATAACATAGAGAGGCAAATCCAACAGGGATCCTTCAAACGGATCGTTGGCTTTCATCTGAAGAGATGAAGTGCATAAGACTCTTTCAAGGTGCCTTTTGTTGCAAAGAAGAGTACGGTTGGGATGTTACATTGTAGGTACAGTAAGTAAGAAAGCAAGATGCAAGCTCTCCAGAGCTTTGATTGCTGTTCAGACACTCTCATAAATGGACTCTCTACTAATATTTCTTCATCCAGATCAATTGAATCTAACAAATATCCTATCATTTGACCTCAATAAAATCTGGAGTCCAGCAAACGATCAGTTCCCTAAAGATGTATTAAGAATTAGATCAACATCAAAGCTACATTCTTACACTGTATCATTCAACCTCGCTTTTCCCATGCAACAAAAAGGCAGCCAAAGGAGCTTTATGATGTGTAGTTAATTATCAATTAAAGAAAACCTTTGTGGCCAAACTGTCAAAACGTGGCTATTTGCATGCAGGCAACTTTATATATGCAGTCACCTGTGCACACAATTTTTGAGTACTTTCAGTGGCATATGTGAACAATAGTACATGCAAGTGCAAATGGAGCACAGGTTTGGCCTGTGTAGAGTTTATCATTTACATAACATAATGGTGTGCAAAATCTGCATGAAACAAGCCATTTGCACGTGTAAATTTGTACATAAGTAATTGGAAGCTGAACTGACTCCTGTTTGAAAATGTGGCCATTGATATTACGGTCTCCATTTGCAAAAGAGCCTCCAAAACTGACACTTGCAAATTAATCTCTGAATATAAAACCTCCTTCCCAGTGCACATTTGTGCCTGCAGAAGACGTGGATTTAGTTGTGCATGTGATCAAACATTTTGTAGATGCACATGCAGGAGTTTGCAGGCGCATTTTCAGAGTGTTTGGCATCAACTTGTGGTTTGTGTCAGTGGTAAGTTTTGCTGTTTCTAAACCTGTTTGCAATTAACAAGAGGGTTCTGTCTTTACCTCACTCTGTAGCATGTGGGCTCTCTTTGCCCACTGCATCTTCAAGTCTTCAGGGAGTGCTGTATACACATGGAATCTTTTCCTATAATCTTGCTCGCTCACTAAGGCCTGGGCCTTCCTAGCATGGACTAGATTCACCATGTCCATGGGCAGATGGTACTGAGACCAGATCTCCTGGGACCCTTTCTTATACCCCTGTTCGCTTTGCAACTTCCCAGCATGGAAGCAGTGTAGCAACCTGGTGTCATCCACAATGCTTCTGGCACCGATGTGCTTTCCTCTTTCCATCACAAAGTTGTGCTTGTATTGACACTGAAAATAAAAGGATAAGGTGCTTAACAAGCATGCTTAACTTCAGATTGTGCATTGTTATTTTAACTCCCATGAAATTCCCTTTTTAGATACCAATTGTAAGAGGCCAAAAGAGAATGCAAAATCTTCCCAAAAGAGAAATATTGTGCACACTGTATCCAGTTTTTTGCGACCTGGACCATAAACTGATTTGAGAGAGAAGCGTAGGGTACAGGTCTAAGCATAGGAATAAGCACCAGGAATGAGTGAATTCTCATTGTAGCTCTGACTATGATTCCCTCTGTGACTGTGCATTTATCCTCTCTGTGAAATGGCAAGGATTATTATTGTTGTTGTTACTACTTATATAGCATAAACAGTGTGCAGGGAACTTTAAAGAGAAGGTCCAGTCCTGGCCTGAAGAGGTTATAATGTAGTCTAAATGGAATAATAATACTTATCTACCATGCAGGGGAATTGAGGGGATTAAATTACAGTAGCTAATGTTTATAAAGTGCTTTGAAGATGAAGGGGCAAATTCAGACCTGCTGTAAGTGGACGTAATTCTATTACGGAATTGCAGATCTGAGGCTGCAGCCACAAGCACTATATAATCGCTAAGTATAGCTACTACATGAAATGTATATACATGTTTAAAGCATTCAGATTTTATTCCCCTGGACATAATAAAATACGTAGCTCAATGCTATGCAAAATCAAATATTTTTATTTCATTTTAATTATAGGTGACTCTTATAGTTTACGAAATCCCTCGTGGGAAAGGAAAGGACTTAACTACCTACAGATAAAATAGCACCATGTCCTAATGTGTTCTGAAAATGATAATCCAAACCAGAGAAAATTCTAAAGAGGAGGGACATATGTATTCCTTGCCTGGGAAGTTATTGAGATATACATTTGCAGGAGTCCAATTTTCAGTGCCCAACTTGAGATGTCTATGACCTAATTTCTGGAGGATCTGAACTCACAGCTTCTTGTGATTTCAGTATGAGTTGTAAGTGCTCTGCATTTCTGAAAATCAGGCCCAAGATGGGTGTTCAAAAACAGGCAGACACCCATAATTAGTGGATACGTTGAAAGTTTGGGGCTGAAGATTTAGATAGATTAGAGAGGGGAAGAATTTCCCTACCTTGCACCATACTTAAAATCACTGGATGTTTCCCAGATCTTTGACTGGGTTTGGTTTCTGATTAGCTGTGACTCTTTTAAAAAAAAAAATCACACAAAGAATCTCATTCATAAGTAATATAGTCTGTCTCACACTCGTCTCACATGGTTATAGGGTTGCTTTAATTCAGTAAAATCTGCCTTAGACATTGTTTTACATGAAGTTAACAGAAATTAGGCAAGATGGAAGGTTGAATCATTCAACTCACATCACTGGCAATTTCTCTGGAGGCCTTGGCAGTCTGGAAAGGGATCGCTTCCATTGTCAGCTTGTAGCCTTGAGCACACAGATTATGCCAAGACTCTCTGTACTTTGCCTAAAGTGGGAAAGGCACATGTAGATTTCTCTGTTTCATTTTTAAATGCATGAAAGAATGAACAAAGAAACCCTCTTACATTTGTTGTACAGTTAGTGAGTCAATTTCTTACTACCAAAGGTTTTTTTATTATCTATAGAAGATCTTATTATCTCAAACACACACGTGTAGCTTATTCTTTATGTAGATTTATTTTACTCACATATGTATACGTGCTAATGGCCACAGGTGTACATGCATTCAAATCAGAGAAAACAAATGGAATAGATCCAATAGGTCATCTAGTCCTAAACCCCTGCCAGTACAAATATGCGTAAGGAAAAAAAACAAAACACTTACATCACTGAGATTAGCTGCATTTATTCTTGCCCGCGAAAACTCAGGTAGACCTAGGGTTAGTGTGCAGTGATGCAGAATGTCTTCTCCAGCTGCTTTATACAGGCGCTAGGAAAGAGATTTGAGAATATAATTGCCACTCATTTTCTATAATGTTTAAATAATATAACAACAGTGCACGGCCTTAAATATTTTGCTAGAACAAAAGTACAAAAGAAATATACCAAAGCTTACTGCACCTATATAGGTTTGTTGGCGGGGTTTGTTGTTTTAGAAAGAGGTTTGGGTTGGGTTTATTTTTTTTATTTTTTTTGAGGGGAGGAATTGTTCCAAATATCAAGGAAAATATTTCAGAACTGTTAGTTCTATCAGAAATACCAGGAGCAGATATTAGGTAAGAGGGTCTCAAGGAGGGGTGAACTTTGGGGTGGTTGGATTTTTCCTGAAAGTGGCATGTTTGACAGGTCACGGTGAATTTTTCAAAAATGAGAAAGAGGTTCTTGTTCTCAGATAGCATTAGGTGGGCTCTAATGTTGCTTATTCAGTACTATGCAAATGAACTGCCTCAAAAATGTACTAGAATCTACCTTCTTTGCATTTTGTTTGCTTTCAAGTAGAAAAACCTGATTACAGGACTTCATCTCAAATGGAGGCTATCTATGAAGTTTTAAAGGAGAGATCTGATTGACAAAATGATACTAAATGTTTGTCCGGAAATAATAAAATATGATCTAACTGTGCCAAAGCACAAATCAATGATGCCTTCTTTCCTTTTGATGTATTATGTTTCTCAGAATGAGGTTCTCTCCCTCCCACTCCTCCTTCCCCAGCTCATTGCATTTTAAAAAGCACATTTTCTGATCCACGTTACAAGAGCCTACCTCATTAGCAATCATGTTGCTGAATTTTGCATGAAGGAGGCCAGGAGAGTCTGTCACCGATGTGTACTTGAAGGAATGTGGCTGCTGACGATATTTACTCTGAGTTCACACACAAAGAAAAATGAACAGAAGCACTAAATTGTCTTGTCAGATAAGGGACCTGTCTCCCTAATACTAGTGCTTTGGTTTTACTTCTTGTGCTTAAAATGGTGCTTTGTAAAGAATGTTCATCTATTAACCATTAGGCCAGTTTATCAATTGCTCCCATTAATCTGGTGCATTCATGTCTCATTAGTGACAATGAAGAACAGATAGGGAATACTGTATGGTTTAAATCAGTGTGCTGCCAAACTTGATGTAGAAATTTTATTATTTTACCTCTTCATGTCACTGGTCCTGACTATTGAAATCAGAGTTTCCTTGTCAAAGGCTCAATCCCTAGTTGCTGCAGTTGAACTTTCCACTTTCAAGCCCTTGGAAAAGTTGAGGTTTCACTTACTTTGAGGAGGTAAGTGAGAATTATGAACAAAAACCAGAGCTCATCACAAGGATCAAAGCACCTGATCTATTCATCAGAGTAGGGCTAGAGATGTGCAAACTCATTTTGCCTAGTTCCAAACCTATTTGAACATGGTCACTGGATTCAGCTTTTGCTTTGGAGAAACTAGCAAGGTGAACAGCAGGGAGAGAGTGGAGAAGGAAAAATCAAATTGGAAAATAGGGTGGAAAACAGAATTCTGAGTAGGCAGAATGCAAAACACAGAGAAACTCTGAAAAAAGGAGCAGAGTGGCGGCAGGGAACAATTCAATGTTCAGGTCACTCCAATGTGCCAGCCTAGCTTTTGGGTAATAGAGGGCACAGGTTTCCTCTTAGCTGGAAATATACTTTTTTATATAAAATAATGCATCTTAAAAACACTAACCACATGCATTCAGAACACAGGAGGAAAAGATTGTGAAAATAGTTAACGAGGTCTGCAAAACCTCAAACTCCATCAGGTTCACCCATCTGAAATCAGAACATTAATGGTGTGATCAAATAAAGGGGGAGGGAGTCTACCATTAAACCAATGAGTCACTTTGCCAACCCAGTTTAATAGACACACATCTGGCAAATTCTTGTTTGTAGTGGAGAAATCAAACCCCTCTATTGTTACCTCGCTGATGAGTTCAGAAGCTTTCTTCTTTCCTTCAATCTCTAGGGCCCCTGGAGTAATACAGCCAACTCCTTTCATAAAGTTCATGTCAGACCTGTACAAATTCTATGGGGAATCCAGGAAAAGTAATTTACAAGTTTGTATTTAAGATGCCCCCTCAGCACCCAGGCAGACACAATCTTACATTTTACAGCATCTCTGAGTTAGAAGCCTAGGCTATTACAAGACAGCTCAAATTATCATAAAGGTGTAAAACTGATCGATAGGGGCATACAGAGGCATCTTTCTAAGGCACAACACTGCCTGTGGTGGTGTAGTCCCTAGATTTGTAAAGAATTGTGTAGTTCAAGATTACATAGTGGGCCAAATTCGTCCTTATTAGAACTCCACCGATCGTGTAGATTTAGTCTTAAGCTACAGTTTAAAGGTCTCTTTTGAATCAGATTTTTTAAAATTGTATGCAGCCTTCTTCTGGATATATGCACCAATTACATTCAGATTCATAGCAGGTCAAAGGCCACAGGGCAAACAGTTTACACAATCAAGAGGGCCTTTAGAAGGCCATCTCACTCATTGGAGAATTCCTTCTATTGTAACTCTTTACTGCCCAAGTCCCAGACAGATACATGTCTCATTCATCAATGTAATCAAGGGAGAACAGTCCCTGTTTACTCCACAATTGCTGCTCAGATATATGTATCTGTGGATGTAATGGTCTGGAATATAACTATCATGTGTCAGATCCAAAAGGATAATCACTGGGATGACTTTCATTTACCTCACTCTGGAGTTTATAAGCTTTCTTAGCACACTGCAATCTCACATCATCCGTCACAGAGGTGTACTGGTGAAGTAGGTTTCTGTATTCCTGATCGCTGACTAATGACTGGGCTTGCCGGGCATGCACTAAGTTTACCATATCCAGTGGCAGATGGAACTGGGTCTTCATATGCTCAAAACCTTTTTTGTATTTTACCTGTTATAAAAATAAATGGATCACTTTATAGACAGAGGTATGGCTTAAAATTCAAGCTCTGATTAAAGGGATAGTTTCCACATTCCTCCAATTTCCTATACAAATCTTTGTCTTATTTTAATAAATAAAGATATTTCATGATAATAAACCTATAGAGCAATATCTGAACCTTTTTAGAGAAAACCAGAATTAGCATGCAAAATAGTTTTAAAATTCTAACATACTTGGGTAACCTTTTATAAATTTTTTAAATTATTTTCACAGGAGTCTTTGCACTACTTAGTTCTGGCCAGAAAAAGATGATGAAATAGTAGAAAAATTCAGAGAAATCTTATTCTCATGAAATTTCAAATGACTTACGCTGACTCAGGAGGTTCAGATAAACATTCAGAGTTTTTGGTGCTAATGAAAATGATTTAATAAACTTGATGGGTGGTGCAGATGGTTCTTTATTATTTTATTAAAATCTGCTCCAAACTGACCTTTTTTTAAGGTTTTCAGATCACTAGAACTAATATCCATTGTTGGGCTTACAACAAAAAATATGATGTTCTCACCTTGATATAACAAAGCATTCCAGTATAAACCCAATCCAACAGTTGTTGGAGTTCATGGAAACATTCCTATTTACTTCAATGAGTGCTGGCTGCACTGAGTGCCCCTCATGAATAAAACTTTTAAGCATGTGACTAGCCCTATTGACTTCAATAAGACTACTCATGTCTTAAACTCATACGCTTTGCTGGATCAGGGTCATAGGATCTGATTCTGAGTGGCACTGGGTAGCCACAATTCCCATAAGAAGTCAATGAAAGTTGTGGTGCTCGGCACCTTTCAAGACCAGGACAATATACTGAATGTATGACAAAAGAAGCAACCTGAAATTCCATATGTGCAGTCAACACATAGGCTCATAGAGGACAGTAAGTAGAAAATACTCAATGTAAAAGTTAGATGTCCAAATTATATAGTTTAAATCCTTACATGAAAACTGTTAATTCTTCTTAACCATTTATAATTGTCCCTTGGTGATATATATACACACAGAACAACACACTGTATATCTGGAAACAGTTGCATGGAGTAAGAGGCCTGTAGAGATAATACAGTGTAGGGCTATTTTACACTCAGATTAATAATAATGTATTTAATGTAAAAGAATAATGCAATTAATGTAAAGTATTTAGCCAGTGTAATGGAAGACTTGAGTCTTATGTAATATGCCAAAGAACCTATCCACAGCAAGGTCTGTTTTCCATGGTCATTAGAAAATTGTTTCTACATGTTCATTCCCAGGTCCTTGTACTTACATCACTTTGTAGCAAAGCTGCATGCACTGAGTGAGCAATGTTAAGATCATTTTCCAAGCCCTGTGAGCCAACCATCTGTCCTTTCATTTTCTCAAATGCCTCCTTATATTTGTACTGAAGTGGAAAAAATAACAGAAGTTTGATAAGGGCCAAGTAACAAGAGAGGTGAGTTTTTGACCAAAATTGAGTCTTGCTTTTTTTTTGGGGGGGGGGGGGGGGGACAGTAATTGAGCGAATGAACAAGAACTGTTGAAGCAGTCAAGAAGTCTATTCCTCTTTTCGACACAAGTCATAGATGGTGTAAAGAATTCTCTAACGAAGCAGTTGTAAATCTTTGGACTATAAATTTTAGTTACACCTACTAAGATGTATTATGTTTTGCCAAGTGTTAAGAGAGATGAACACTGAAAAAAATCTTAAGTGAATGTTGAGAGAGCCTCGTCAGTACACATCTTTCAGTATCTAGACTTATTTAGAAGAATATACAAATGCATATATTTAGAAAGCAACATGGATCCCATCACATGCTATCATATGATGGATATGACATTCTTTCCTAATGCATTTCTCTGTATATGAGTACACTGGCATAGTCTTTTATATACATAAAGCCTGCTATGCCTATTTTTTCAGTAAAAATTCAGTTTCAGAGGACTATGTGTTTTAAGAAATTAAAGTTTGATTCTGAAATCTCTCTTACCTATAGATTTCTGCTTCAAATGTAGTTTAGGTTGATAATGACTGAAAGCTGTCAACAGCCCTTATGGCTGTTCAGTGTGTATCTGAAATGAGTTGGTCATCTCAGAACTCCATATTTAAAAGCCCTCAGCCACCAATGACACCTCATTGGGTCTTTAGTCTCAGAAGGGAGGCCAAGAGTTGAATGGAGCATGGGGCGGATCCCTTTAAGCATGTAGGATGGAAATACTGTTTCCATGAACACTGACACACCATAACAGAAACAGTCTGGAGTAGCTGGTATTTTATATTGGACAAAATTTAGCAGTAATTTCACTTACATCACTTATGATTTCACTTGAAGCCTTTGCTGCCTGGAAGGGAATGGCATCCAGTTTCAGTTTATATCCACCATCTCTTATCTTACTCCAGGATTCTTTGTAGTGAGTCTGTTTGGAAATATTGAACAGCATTTAAATTCATTTACTACACAGCAGGTTGACATTGCACCTTTGTTGTTATAATAGAAGCATCATTGTGTTTGCTTCATTTTATTCAAATAGATGGGGCTGGTATAAATAAAGCTATCAATACAAGACAGATGTACAACAGAACACAAGTCTCAGTAATGGGGCTGTAACTCACTTTCTCGATTGTTCATTTCTAATTTGTCTACTGGTCTGACTTATGGATTTATAGATTCCAAGGCCATAAAGGACTACTGTGATCATTTAGTCTGCTCTCATATATAACACAGGACAGCGAATTTCCCCAAAGTAATTCCTACAGCATGTATTTTATAGAAATATCCAATCACGTTTGATTTCTTAGTTTACCAAGAGGCTAATCAGGCCATAGAATGATCATATATGAGGGACAGGAAGTACATAGAGTACTGTAAAATTGGCAAGATACTCTAGGGATCTTTTTCACTCTTCCTCTGAAACATTAAAGGCCAGATTCTGATATCCTCACCTCACTGATATTCAAAGCATTTAATTTAGCCTGAAGGATTTCAGGAAGATCTGCTGTTTGTGTATAATGATGCTTTATGTTCTCTCCATGCTCCTTGTACAGCCTCTGAAATGCAGAAGAATTTCAAATAGAACACACTACACATCTGATCACAGGTTTAGATAAAAACAATAAGGTCTGAGTTTATGAAAGGCAAAGAATACAGAAAAGCAACAGCAGTATTAATAAATGCAGGCAGTTGTATTCATCGAGAGGTCTTGAAAAGAGCAGGGGCCTGATACTTCTCTCAAGCAGGGTAAACTGGGAGTAACTCAACTGAAGTCACGTGGGTATAAAATCAATGTAAGACCCTAGATTTATGAATATTAAAAAACTGTTATCAATTTCATATGTGACTAAAGAGATAGCTAATTATTAACAGGCTATTCATTAAGGACTTGCAACTATGAAGGGCCTGATTCTGAGAGTGGCTGAGACACCTACAATTCCCATTGAAATCACTGGGAGTTGTGGATCCATTGGCACACCTCTTTCAAATGATTGTCAACCCTGAATAAATACACACAGAGACAGTCATCTAACCATCTCCTGTTTTATAGAACAAAATGGGACAATTACGGACTATTGAAAGTTTGGGTAGTCAATCCTGTAGGATAACACTGCAGTTGTTACTACATGTGCTACCAATACACATTCTAAATAACAAACCGATACTTGGCATACAATAAATGTTTTAGAATATCTAAACCTTTTGTGTGCAGATACACCTTCTGAAAGATTTTTCCACTTTACCTCTCAGTTTCCCCTTGCATTTAGCTTTACAATGTACCTACTGGGAGGACTAGTACAGTTGTCCAACATTTTGACTGCTTTTTATCATTTCATAAATGCGAGATCCTCTCATGGACCATCTTCTTTTTCAATGTGCTTGCCTTCCCTATAGCTTTTCTGTCTGTTCTAGTGTTTAGAGAGTCCACAGCTTGAGACCCATTAGACTGTGTCCCTATGTGTCTCAAATACTCTACTCTGCCCGCTGTTCACTGATAGAGGGGCCCAATTCTGTAGGTGCTCCCGAGTGGAAAGCCAGTGACTGCTCCAAACATGGAGTAACTGTAACATTGGGCAGACACTGAGCGCTAACTCATATTTACCCTGTTTTAGTATTAAGGAATTTGATTCTTATTAAGTCTACCAAAGGCATAGGTACTAGAATATCACATTAGCATTTGCATTACACAAAGGTCTGTCATCTTTTTCTCGATTTTAAAAATACCTATTTTCACAAGTGTTTTTTCTCCTCAGTAAAACATTCTCTCTTGGCTGAAACTTGTCTTTGTTGGGTGACTTTACAATTCACTTCCACATTATCTCAGTTAAACCTACAACAGTTTCAAATAGTCCTTCTATTAAAAATAAAGACCAAATAGTTTCTATTCTTCCCTTTTAGGTTCCTCCTCCTGGATTTCTCTCTCAGCAGGATGACAGCCTAAAATTATTAATTTATTTTTTCTGTCTTGTCTC
This sequence comes from Mauremys mutica, assembly GCF_020497125.1. NCBI lineage: Eukaryota > Metazoa > Chordata > Testudines > Geoemydidae > Mauremys > Mauremys mutica. Next base: position 118,193,104 of record NC_059078.1, on the reverse strand, counting down.
ATCACTTCACATTCTGTTTCTAAAGTCTTAACAGAAACTAAAATTTAAAACATCTGGGTTTGAAAAAAGTAACCACGCAAATGTTTTTTTTTCTTTGCTAGACCTCAAAAGGTCAAAATTTTCTAAATAAGGAAGGCAGGTCAGTCCCACTCCCAAATCATATTCCTGCAAAATATTTTTGTACAGAAAGCCTTCTGTGTGTGGAAGTCCCATTGACTTCAATGGGAGCTCTGTGGGTAGAAGACTTCCATACTAAGTAAAAATCATGCCCTTTGTAAGGTGCACCTCACTAGAACATAGAAGCTTCATGGTTCCCAAGAATAATCTTAGAGAGAGAAAGAGAAAACCAGTTCTTCAGTCAGGTCGTTCAAAGAGGATACCACTCTTATAATCATAATGCATATATATTATAACTTACATCCACAGCCTGGTTATAACTAATTCTAGCCTGGATCATCTCAGGAGTGTCTTTAATATTGGTAAACTTCAAAGCACATGGATGCTGACGGTACTTCTTCTGTTGAGCAGAAAAAGATCAAAGCTGTGAATTTTGTGCTGCTCTTTCATGCTATTTGAAAGGGAAAAATCATAGGTTGCTCGAGATTAGAGTGAATTTGTGAACATAATTAGAATTCCTCTTTCCTCATCTTTATGTCCTAGGTACTTTCAGATTAATATTTGTTTCAATTTAACAATAGCCATTTACAGATTAATATTAAAGCATTTCTACCTAAATATAAAGGAAACATTTCAAAATCAGATTATGCCTACTAGAATACTCTGGGACCCATGGTAAAAAAGCATTTTTAAGTGGCTTCAAACACAGTACAATTGATTACATTTTTTATTTATAGTTCCTTTAAGCAAGAAATGGTACCCACTCGAACTGCGCTAAAAATGGCCATGATTACACTTGTTGGAAGTTTTATATTTCCTGCTAACACCTGAGCATGGCAAACTGCACTGAGATCACTAATACTGTGTTTAATTATTTTATTATTACCGCATATTTTACAGGTGCTGAGATTAATTCTGCTTATTTGAAAGGGCCCATAGTATCTTCTGAGAGGTCTTGAAATATAAATAATTAAAATGAAGGCTCCATATTATCAAGCTTACACTTTGTCCATATGGCCCAATCCTTGAAAGCCATACACATGTAGCAGTCAAATCAGCAGCCACTCTTCCTGCATTAGGCTGTACTACTTCCATCTTCAGTCTTATCTCCACTCCACACATAGTCCTGCTGCCTGAGTGAGGCATTAGTGGCTCTTTTAGAAACTGCTCAGATTTCAATGTCCAAGTCTAAATCCCTATCCCTGTTACATCCCTTAACACAATTTTTAGGCTACAGGGCCAAATCCTTAAGTGGTGAACAACCTGTAAAACCTAAAGACTTTATGGAGATTAAGGTGGTTTTGGACCTCTCAGAATATGTCCCAAACTGAGAACAGAACTGTAGAATAATTTACTAGAAATTCATTTAATTAAGTGCTGAGAGATACTGCTCTTGGAGATGCTTTTTAACCCCATCTTGCCTGACTTTTAAATAAACAAATATTATTATTTAGTGTTCATAAAAAAGGCCAGTTTAACAGTCTTGGAGTCTGAAGTTCTGTATTCGAAGACAGAACAGACACAACATAGGCAGTAGCAATGCAACTTTGCTATACTATCCTGCCAACGTGGGACAAACCTCACCTACAGGGACCACTTCAAGGGGTTCAGCCTTCATATTCTACTGAAACACTGGCTTCTCTACTGACAGTGGTGTCCAGTTAGTGACAATGAAATGCAGATTTTTGTGACATCTGCATAATTTAAAAGTTTGTGGGCCAGATTCCCAGCTTGTATAAACAGGCAGAGTTCCATTGGCTTTAGCGGATCTGGCCAAATATGTGGTCAACTGTCTTTTAAAAGTCTGTTTTCTCTTACTGCTCAAGATTATATGGAAATGTGTCAATAATGCCAGCACTTAGCCATGCTAAAGGATAACTGAAAAGCTAAATTATTTGGTGCATCTTTATACTCAATGTGTGGACAGGTGACCTCTCTAGGTTTTACCACTGGCTATCTAACGTGTTGTAAGTCTTTCAGTTTTCTACTGATGAAGATTTGGTCAACAGGCCCTCCTTCAGAAATCTGCAAACTATTGAACTGATTCTGCCAGGGGCTCCTTTGAAGGACTGCAAAAACAGGCACAAAGGATTCTCGAGCTCATCTAAAGAGCATTCTTTTTGAGTGGGTAATGTGGGAGTCATGGGGATCAGAATCCACAGAGACAGCTGGATCGAGAGAAATCCACATGGACGTCCATGTCCGATGTGAATATATACGAAAAGAGAGAAAGAAAGAACGTATACAAAAGGAGGCTCTGGGTACAATAAGTGCATCTTTTCATCATCTCTCCTGTTTTGCTTCATTAAAAAGGTAGGCTAGTAGGTAGCAATTGAGCACTGTTTGATTGCCATTATTATTCATAATATCATTTGTCACCTGCTTTGTTTTTGCAAAGGCTAGATGGACTCCTACTGGTGTGTGTTTGGTATCTGGTTTCCCTCTAATTACCAGTCCTATTCCTGGTTTTGAGGGCTTTCATGTGGTATGCCTTTTTCTTTCCCCTTTGAGTGGAAATTATTTTAATTTTATACAGACATTTTGCACACATTATGCAGAAAGTTCTGTTACATGCTGTCATGAAATCTCACCTCACTAATGAGTTCTCCTGCCTTCTTAGCCTGCTCCACATTTAATGACCCAGTAGCTATCCATCCAACTCCTTTCATCCAGTTCAAATCTGCTCTGTATTGGTTCTGACAAAGGGAAAAAATGCCCCATTGTTGGTGCTCATACATTTAAAGTGCCATTAGAGGATTCAGACATATCGGGAACACCAACTGAGTCAAATTGGTGCCTGCTTTTGTTTTATCCACGGCTGCGCAATTGCAAGTAAAACAAAAAAATACAGAGAGACGGCAGTATAACCATCTATTATCAGTTCTGCTGTATGCTTTGCAAGACAATCTTTTAAAAAGGTTGGCCTGTTCCTTCACTGTCATCTTCAATTCTTATTCTGAATACAAAAAGTAAGCTTGTTTCATCATATGCAGTATCTTCCTGGATATTCTTTGTTTAAAAGGACACTGCAGAGACAATGAGGATTCTGAGGGTATAGATCTGTTTCAGAGGATTTCTTGTAACACTAAAATGTCACAATGAGGGGAAATGGTCTCAGCTGATATCGTCCAAGGACCCTGAACAGTGAAGGGTGTTTAAATGAACACTTTCCTCTAACAGTGGTGACATTTTTCTATTCAGCAATTACAAGAGAGAGACCAAGCCCCCGCTTCTCTCTAACCCGCCCCCAAGCAACAAAATAACCAGTCATCAAAGCTTCAATTTTCAAATGAGCCTAAGGGAGTTAGGCCCACAATTCACACAAAATTGCCAGGAGATTTGGGCACCTCGCTGTTAAAAATTCCAGCCTCACTCATTAAAGAGGCAAGTCTGTCTTACAGCAAACACATATCACTTTCACATAAAGTAGGCAGTGTCTCTAGTGGGTAAAGCAAGAGACTGGACTCTGGACTCTTGGGTTCTGTAATTGATTCTGTCACCATCTTGGTCAAATTATTTAGCCTCTTTCTACCTCAGTTTACCTGTTTGCAAAGGTGAATAAATAAACCTCATAGGAGAGTCCTGGGGATTAATTAATGTCTGCAGAATGCTATGCAAGCACAAAGACTTGACATACTGAACCTGGCAAATACATGCTGATTCTAAGGACTCCATTTTCAGCTCCAAAAAAACATTTGTCTATGACAAAAAGTTTCATTTATTCAAATGTTCTTATGAGCTAAATGGATTTTGTCAATGTATAACATATATTTTTCTGGTCCTAAATGTATAAACCTAGATTTTAATTCATGAGCTATAGAAATTAATTTAAGTCCTAACCATCTGAAAGAGCCGACTAAAACAGTTATGCAATGTATGAGATTGTGAACTTACATCACTTTGCAAAGCATAGGCCTTCTTGGCCCATTCCACTTTCATGTCAGTAGGCAGAGCAGTATAACAATGCAGGGTTGTCTTATATCCTCTATCTGTGATCAAATTCTGAGCCTTTTTGGCATGGACAAGGTTTATCATATCCATGGAGACATGAAACTGAGACTTTGTGTCCTCAGATGCCTTTTTATACTCCAGATCACTCTGTAACTTGGACATTTGGAGAGAATGCGCTATCTGTGAGTCTGCTTTCACGTCTTTCACTCCAATCAATTTACCCTTGGTCTTCTCATAACTTTCCTTATACTTTATCTGTGAAGAAGAAAAAATGGATCATAGATACAAAGAGATGCAGCTGAGCTGTAGCCATTTATTAATAATCAAGTGGTAACTTAGCCACTTAAAGTAAAGACAGAATTTCATTTTTGCCATTATTCAGATTCTCCCAAAATGCATTTGCCTTTCCATTTCTGATAGAAACACTACTGTAGTGAGAGCCACATTTGGAAACTGAAATCTCCTCAAAGATTCATAGATTCCAAGGCCATAAAGGACCATAGAACTTCTCCAAAATAATCCCTACAGCAGATCTTTTAGGAAAGCATGCAGCTTTGACTTACAATTACCAGTGATGGAGAATCCACCATGATCATTGGGAAGTTTTCCAATGGTTAACTACTCTCGCTGTTAAAAATTCATGCCTTGTTTCCAGTTTGAATTTGTCTATCTTCAACTTCCAGTCATTGGATCATGTTACACCTTTCTCTGCTAGACTGAAGAGCCCATTATTAAATATTTGTTTCCCATGTAGAAATCTACAGACTATACTTGTCATCTCTTAACCTTCCCTGGGTTAAGGTAAATAGACTGAAAGAGCACAATCGATCACTATAAGGCATGATTTCTAATCCTTTAATCATTTTTGAGGCTCTTCTTTGAACTCTCCCCAATTTGTCAATATCCTTCTTGAATTATGGACACCAGAACTGGACACAATATTCCAGCAGCGATTGCACCAGTGCCAAAGCCAGAGGTAAAAATAACCTGTCTTCACCTACTCGCGATCCCCGTTTTTGCATCCGAGGATCGGGTTAGCCCTTTCGGACATAATGTTGAACTGGGAGCTGATGTTCAACTGATTATCCACCATGACCCCCAACTCTTTTTCAGAGTCACAGTTTCCCAGGATAGAGTTGCCCATCCTGTAAATATGGCCTACATTCTTTGTTCCTATTTGTATACATTTACATTTAGTGGTAATAAAACACATATTGTTGGAGTGCCTCACTTACCCATTTAGATTGCTCTGTATGAGTGACCTGTCCCCTTCATTATTTACCACTACCTCAATTTTTGTTTCATATACTAACTTTATCAGCGATGACTGTATATTTTCTTCCAGATCATTGACAAAAACATTAAATTGCAAAGGACCAGGAACCAATCCCTGCAGGATCCAACTAGAAACACAATAGATCAGGGAGGACTAGGGACCGAATGGCTAGGCAGCAGTTCTGTGTTCAGTTTTGGGCCCCACACTACAAGAAGGATGTGGAAAAATTGGAAAGAGTTCAGCGGAGGGCAACAAAAATGATTAGGGGGCTGGAGCACATGACTTATGAGGAGAGGCTGAGGGAACTGGGATTGTTTAGTCTGCAGAAGAGAAGAAGGAGAGGGGATTTGATAGCTGCTTTCAACTACCTGAAAGGGCGTTCCCAAAGAGGATGGATCTAGACTGTTCTCAATGGTACCAGATGACAGAACAAGGGGTAATGGTCTCAAGTTGCAGTGGGGGAGGTTTAGGTTGGACATTAGGAAAAACTTTTTCACTAGGAGGGTGGTGAAGCACTGAAATGGGTTACCTATGGAGGTGGTGGAATCTCCTTCCTTAGAGGTTTTTAAGGTCAGGCTTGACAAAGCCCTGGCTGGGATGATTTAGTTGGGTTTGGTCCTGCTTTGAGCAGGGGGTTGGACTAGATGACCTCCTGAGGTCCCTTCCAACCCTGATATTCTATGATTCTATGAATGATGATTCCCAATGACAATTACATTTTGAATGCCTATGATTTCACAGTAGCACAGGAAAGAAAACGGAGCAAGATCAAGTCTCTAAGGCTTGTAAGCTTTCAATGCAAGTAATCAACATGTCTGTTTCCAAAAGGGAATCAGAGTGGCTTTAGGCTTATCTAAAAAAGGAAGCTGTTTTTCAACATTACATGTCATAATCTAAAAGATAAAAAATTCAGCCAAAATAATCTTTATTTCTTTGAAAACCAGCCTCTCTCTCCCAGAAATGTTCTGGCTTATTGCCCAGACCAGTGACTTAGATGCATTATTCTGCAGTGCCACTTGCAAATTTTTGGTCAGTTTCTGGTTCTGAACATTCACCCTAATGGCTAGAAGGGGCTGAGGAAGAGGTTGCATGGTCAGGTTTGTTGAGAAGGTTTATATTTTTCTACAACAAACCATCAGGTTAATTATGGAATACCATCTAATTAAAATCTATACTCACATCACTTGCCAGATCCCTCTTTGCCTTAGCAGTCAAGAAAGACAGTGCATCAAGACGAAGTTCAAATCCTTTTTCCTTCTGCTTCTCCCAGCTACTCTTGTACAATTTCTAAAAAGATATCAATAACAACACTACTTTATTATCAATAACACAAATAATTTGCATTACAGTAGCACAAAGAGATCCATATAAGATTGGAAATCCATTAGGGTAGGTGCACATAGTCAGAGATGGCCCCTGTTCCAAACAACTTACAGTTTAAGGGCCTGATTCGGATACCTTTACTCACACTGAGTAATGCTTCCTCCACAAATCGCCCCATTGATTTGAAAGGAACTATTCATGTGCCACTAAAACTAGACTACTCACATGAGTAATGAAAATGTGTTAAAGACTTTGAAGGATCGGAGCCTTCAGAGCAGTACTGGGATTGGCCAGGTATTCAAGCAAAAGCAAATAATTTGGCTCTGAAATTTTTGAATTTAAACATTCAGATCAGCTTAAGGGAAATGTCCTTCTATTAACTATAGAGCAATTATTTCAACACCGTTAATAGCATTTGATAAGTTAAAGGGGTGGGTGCCAGCCCCAACCATACAGCACCTCACTAATATTTGCAGCATTTGCTCTGGCCTGTATGAAGAGAGGTTCGTCTTTGCTGATGGTGTAATGATGAAGAAACTGCTCTTTTCCCGACTTGTATGAAATCTATCCATAGAAAACAAAGCAAATAATGTCAGTAGCATCAGGTTATGTTCAATTTCAAATGACAATTGAGTCTATGGGAAGAAACAGGCAAGAATATTTAAAGGGAAATGTACTTGATGATTTCTTCTTTAAAATCAGGGTCCTTTTTCCAAAACCTGAATTGAGATGCTCTCCTATAAAGCCTAAGTCAATTCCAGGTTAGCCAATTCATTTATTATTAATTGTCAGTGATATTATATAAAATACAAACACTTGATAAAACAATAAACACCCTTTTATTGGGATTCTCTGTTTTACCTTGATCTATACTATCTTTCCTCAATTCCATGTGCCTCATTGGTCTTCCTTAGCCAAAGAGGGAGGGATAATGATATATTTATACAGAGCTATTCATCCCAAAGTACTTTATTTCAATGGACATAAAAGCTGATACAAACTAATGTTCTGAACAAAGTTTACACAAGACATTACTTCACCTATCATGGAAATGTAGCCGCCTCTTTCATGGAATGAGTTAAGTTGTTTAGTAGCACACAGGAATGCTACATTTTAGGGCAGGAAATGAAGAAGAATACAGAATGCAACTAAATCTGCAGGGGATATTTATGTGAGCCGGATATAATTAAGCACATTATAATTTGGCCAGGGCTAACACTCCTGCTTTAAAGGAAAGCGCCGAGATCTTTAACAGTCTGAAACAGCAACCACTTCCATTTTACATCTCAGTGCATTTCTAACGGCGTGTACATTCCAGGATGAGACACTCTGCTTCAGAGCCCACTGAAGTTGCTCGTAGATTGACTAGAAGGTTGCTGCATTCAGAGCTACGTTTCACTTAAAGGCTCAACATCTTGCATCTCATAGAGATTGAGGGGGGGGAAGTTGTGTCTCCCACAAAATGGCACAGAACTCTAACTCCAGAGCTACGAAACTTGCCTCAAGATACATTCTTTATAGCTATAGGGAGGCAGAATAATCTAGTGGATAAGACAGAAGAGAAGAGACTCGGGAGACCTACGTGCTTTTCTGATTCACTTTTAAAACCAACTTTTTTAAGAGGTTTGAGCTATATAGATGAAAAAATGGAAGTGCCAAGTATTTGTAAGCAGGGTCTGAATGAGTTCTCCCCTGACAGCTAGCTGGGAGGGGCAGAGGCTTCAGGAGCAAACTGTATTTACATGAACATACCTACTCTGCCAAGATATCCAGATGATAGAACTGTGTTACTCAAAGTGATCAACTCTGGCTGGCATTGGGACAGCGTCCTTAACTTCTGTTTGCCAGAAGCTGAGAAGAGTGACAGGGAATGGATCACTTGATGATTACCTGTTCTGTTCCTTCCTTCTGGGGCACCTGGCATTGGCCACTGTCGGAAGACAGGATACTGGGCTAGATGGACCTTTGGTCTGACTCAATATGGCTGTTCTTATGTAATTCACTTTAGTATTGAAAGCAGGGGGAGTGAAAAGTAAGAGGGGAGGAGGGGAGGTTTGGTGTCCCAGCCAGTAGGTGTGGACTCTCCCTAAGGATCCCCTGGTCTGGTTTAACCTGTTCCTCCTCACTGTTCAAAGATAGAGCTAAATAGGCTCCATTAGGAGCCTTTGGAATTTTAAGTGCTTAAATGAGAGCTGAAATCACTTGTGGTGAAACAGCATTTCTGCCCCACCTGCTAAAAACTGAAAATCACTAAGAGACTGACCTGCAGAGGTCATAGCAGAGAGGCAGGTGCCAGCAGAAGGTAACTGACAGTCGGCCAGTGGGAGTGGTCAGCGGGAGTGGAACGAGCATCTGGCAGGGTAGCCAGCAGAGAGGAACCATGGCTGGCGGGGCAGCCAGCCAAAGTAAGTGCTCAGATGGCAGAGCAAGCAAGATGCCTTCTTCTCCAGGTGGGAAGTGAACTCACACAGATGCACCTCTCATCCCTGGATACTCACTGACCAAGGACAACCGCTGTGAGTGGGGTATGGTGAGGGAGCAGAGAGGGGCACAGAAAAGGAACTTTTGGTTGTACAACTGAAGAACATGAGGCAGAAGGCTCTGCCCCACACACTCTGGGATGGGCATCCTGCTCACAGTTTTATGCTTATGAATCCTGCTTGTAGCAATTTTCCCTAATTAATGTCCAGAGACTGCCCGCCTTTCATTAAAAGTGTCTTGTGTATACTCAGACTGTGCTTGCGAGTGGGGAAGTATTGCTTCTCAGAGGCGCCCAGTGGTGGTGTGTAATTTTCCCAGGTTACTGGGGGGGGGGGGGGAGAGGGGGCTCAAGCTGGTTCTGTGTTGTACTGTTGAAAAGGAACCCCTAGATATTGAACCCAGCCCTGGCTGCTGCCAGCTCCACTGGTAGAAGGGTTACATATTAAAACACAGATGAACGAAAAAGGAAAGAAGGCAGCTGTCTAGGAAAGATCAACCAACTGAGGATGAAGTGTTGCTCATGCAATACCTGGACAGCTGCCAGTGTCCTCAGTTCAAGCCACAACATGCAACATCTCTCACTCTCAGCAGTTACCACTCTCACTAAATTAGGTGATCAGTACATTTAACAACAGGTGTCCCTTGTTTTGAAAAATTAAAAATTGGTTGTGGTCCAGCTGGGCCTTCACCACAGCCAGGAGTTCACAGATATCAGCTGACAGGGTCATTGCTCTATTTCTCCCATCTAAGGAAGGAAAGGGGATTGGGGGTGGGGGGGGGGGGGAAGTCACCTTGAGAAAAGCTTTATTTCCCTAAAAATAGCTTAAGCATTTGTGCTCAAAAAGATGCAGTCTTAAGTGCTCTAGGTAAAGCTAAGGATCTGAGTGAGACAGGCAAAATAGTCTCACTGAGAAAAGAAAAACAGCAGAATGCAGAAGTTGTAAAGGATCCGGTTTAGTCTCTATCCGTCTATCCAGATGCCTATATGGCCCTTATCACCACAGTATCTGAAGTCTGAGGCTTTGCATATATCTGTTCCCTATCAGGTTTAAAGGTTTCTAGCTGTGAAGCAGGGGAAAGTTTAAAAAAAAAAGGTTTAAGAAGTAAAGCTCAAAGTTATTTAAAGCCATGGCAAGATTCAGAACTGAAGCCAATTTCTTTTTCAGTGGTTCCCATCTGTCCCCAAGAATTACCAAGTTAATGATAAAGCATCAGTGAGGACTCACATCACTCTGCAGTTCCTGGCTTTTCTTCGCGTGTTTGATCTGGGAACTGTCGGCCACACTGGTGAACTTTAGAGCATCGGCTTTCTGTCTGTACTTTTTCTGATTTTAAAAAAAGCATTCAGAAATTGTTATCACATTTATTTTCCCAAGTGAATTCAGTGCTTTTCAAAAGGGGAAGACAGAGTTCTGGAAACTGACATCTTCTGTTTAGAGCACAGGTATCAGCACTGTAAGCTTCCACATTCTATCGTCTCTGAACCTGAACTGGCAAGATGACTGCTAGTGCTGAAAGCAATGCCATATGCATGCCCAATCAATGTTCTCTCTGCTGAGACTGAAAACATGCATACTAATTAATGCCAGATATACCGACTGTATGACCTAGATCCCTTTCTTGTTTCACACTGAGCAATGACCAACCTTCCTGGCCTGGATTTGAACCAGTAACAGAGAAGTTTAAAGGCTCTGTATGCCATTACCCATTGCCTGGAGTCCCCCAGTGCATGTTACCACCACATTTTACGATATAAACCTTTTCAAACACAAGTTTCTGTTGTTCCTTTTTTAGTTTGTTAGATTATGGAAGAGCTTAATGCTGCTGTACTATTTAACAAAGAGCACAGAGGACATATTTTAGCCCTCTTGATACAAACTTTCCCCTATATATCATATTGAACCTTATGACAATTCAAGATATTACCCTGGCATTTTTCTCCAATATCAACTGGATGCTAACTATAGAGGCTTGTCTGTAGTGGCAGCTATAGGTGCCCCAGACCCAGGCTCTAGGTTTGGGTGTCAGAAGGAGCATTCCATTCTGTCCAGCCCTGTGCATTAGTATCCAACAGTTAGCCCTTTTGCAGAGGTTTAGTGCAAGGAACCAAAGTTTCACCTTGCATGAGTAAGATTGTCCTTCTGATTAATATACCATAATATTCCTTAATGGCCTGATCTAAGGTCCACTGAAGCCATTAGAAAGACTCCTATTGAACTTTGGATCAAGCCTATTCTGAATTCATCTCAACAATCAAGTCTGGTGTAGTGTTCCTTTCAGAGCAAATAAATTTCTCTCTGCTTTTGAGATAGTATAAGAAAATACATCATAACTCTTTCAAGACAGCGTATAATGGGGAGACCAGGCAAAGTCTTCTTATGTACTTTAATTGACTGTTTATTAATCTATGATTCAGCAATCAAACCAACCATTCTGTGTTGCAGGGGTACATGTGAGAGTGTTTCTATTACATCACATTTTGGCAGTGGAAGCCACTGTTTGAACTGATAGGTGAACAGATCAGTTCACACTGGGACTTTCCCGGCTGCACACAAAACAGAAGTTAAAAAAGCATGCTCTGCTTCAAAGAGGTGCTCATTGCTTTGTATTTAGAATTTAGAGGGGACGGAGGCAGATTAAGAACAGTGTGTCTTTGTCACAATTTTATGCAACATAACAATGACATTCTGCAAGTAAATGACAAAATGCCAGCGTCTGGTTGGAAATAGAAATATTTAAAATAATATACACTGGCTTTCATCTTAGGAGGTTAGTGTCAGGCAGATCACCACAAATTAAATATTTGTGGCAGTGATCATTACTATTGCAAGCCACAGCAGTAAATGTCAGTCTATCTCTAGCAAGATATTGGATCTGAGCGCTATTGCTTCTTCCCTTGGTTCTGATATTTATTTTTCATTTCTGGGAGTAAAGAGTTGGATGTCAAAGGCCAACAGTATCAGAGTATGTGATTTCCAGTAACTCTAACAGGCTTCTTTTCCTTCCTTTTCCTCTAAATCAAACTTCTCCTAATTGTTTCTTCTTTCTATCCTTCTGCTTTCCTGTCACCAACGCTACCACTAGACTGGAGCTAGAAGGTTGAGAAAGTGTATTCCCATGAGGTTAATGGCAATGGTAGGCCAGGAATGAACCAAAGAAAAAAAATGAAGAGCGCTGCAAGCTAGTGCAGCCAGCAAAGACTCAGAGCAAGTTAGGCCTGACTGGCCATAGAGCAAGGAAGTTTCAAACAAGGTTGTGAAACATCTATTTTTTCATTTATGTCACTTAAAAGTCTGAGTGCCCTGTTTTAGCTCCTCGCGTTACTAGGATTTGAAAAACGGCCTAAACAAAATAAAACAGCAAATCCCATTGTTTCCCAGTGCTAAAGGTGCAGGCAGATGGAGAAGGGTAGGAGGGAACAATTATGATTACACAGAGATCTGTCTGAGAGCCCTGTAACACGAATACTGAGTTCCAGAGAAGAAGAGGATAGTTGCATGATGGGCAAATATTTCCCAAACCGCAACCCAAAATCTTCCAAACCGCCTTGCCACACACATGCACCATCCCCATCAGCTCAGACATATCTCAAATTTCCAATATACTTGAGTCTCCCAATCCATTCCACATACAGCATCTATACTCCTGGCCAACCAGGCTTCAACCTTCCAGTCAGAAAAACAGCCAGAAAGTGCAGCTCACCTCGCTAACAAGATCTCCTGCTTTTTTGGCTTGTTCTATATTAACACTCCCTTCTGTCATCCATCCAACTCCTTTCATCCATGTCAGATCTGCCCTGTACTGCAGCTACAGAGGGAAAAAAATGTTTTAGACTGAGACACAAGTCTGACAATTAAAGTATGTATACTTGCCAGTTCTGCATTTGTGAAGAGACATTTTGAAGATGAAAACAGACATATAAGTGCTAAGGAATATTATTAAGTCATTTTGATCACCTAATATATCCTGATAACTCTTCAACACTCAACCTGCAGCAACATTTAAAATGGAGGTGTCTGGCCTTACCTCACTCTGAAGTCCATAGGCCTTCTTGGCCCACTTTGTCTTCATGTCTTCTGGAACCACTGTATACTCATGGAGTTTCTTCCTATATTCAAGGTCACTAGCCAACGCCTGGGCTTTCTTGGCATGCTTCAGGTTTACCATGTCCATGGGCAAATGGAAATGTCTCTTACTCTCCTCAAAACCTTTTTTATAAGCAATCTAGGATATAAAGGAACAATACTTTCATCATCACTTTAAGAGAAACAAGAAAGCAAGCAATGGCTTATAAGTACTTTATTTCATATCACTGTATAATCAGGCATTATTTATCCACAAAACCTATATTTAGCCTCCATCATCATTTGCGATAGAGTGAAATAAACTTGCCCACCCTGCTGCATATTAGGCAAAGACTTGTAGGACTGAGGTTTCAAAAGGGGTCACACTGTAGCCCCAAAATGGGACCATGGATTTGCAGGTTCCACTGGCAATTCCTCTCATGGATCCGGAACACAGTCAAGCTCACTTCACTCTGTTCTTTTATCTTGCACCTCTTTGCAAAGTCTATGGGTTTTGGTTTTTTTGTTTTTGTTTAGTTTGTGTTTTAAGACAGGGTTCAATGTGCTTTCCTCTTCTGAAAATAAGATCAATACCAACAATGCAGTGTTCAAGAGATCCAACCCTACACTAGCAAAATAGTATAATGATAAAAAACATCTTTTAAGTAAGAGAAATCAATCATTTACCTCACTACTCATCTTGGCCACTTGCAAAGAGTGCAGAAGTCTTGAATCTTTGTTTCCAATTGCTTTGCCTTTTGTCTTTTCATATTCTTCTTTGTATTTAATCTTTGAAGAGGAAAATAATTTACTGTAAACAGGCCATTTTCCAATTGCCACAAAGATATGCAGTATGTTTAGGGACTGGCCATTTGAGTGCAGGGCCTGGCAGCCAATTCAGAGCTCTCAAATATGCTTATGAATTCTGAAGGGCAATCAGGTTGTCCTTAGTTGTGTCTTCTTTAACCTATTAGAAGGGCTCAATCTTTCCTCACATGGATATTTTTTTAGATATAAAACCTTTGAAACAGCTAAATCGTTCTTTTGTTTTTAAGAAAAATGTGTTGGATTGAACCCTGATGTTCTTATTGAGCCAAATATGTAATGGGAGTTCTAAGCAAAAACTGAGCAAGGTCTTCAGGGGTTGACTCATTTTAACATAAACAGCTTCTATCCTATTCTGTCAGTTGTTATATTGCCCTCAGCAGTGTAATATCTGAGTGCCTTCCAATAATTCATTAAGCAACTTGACTAACAGCTCTCATACATGATTGTTCTCTCCTTCAACCTCTCCACGGGGGAGAGAATGATGCACGCAGTGTAGCAGTTTGTTTTGGTAGGGTTTTGTTTTTAGGATTTTTTTTAAAAAACATACACGCTGCTATGTGTTTATGTTAAAGAAGGAAAATCAAAGAAGCACGCCTTGTACTTGCATTGGAGGTGGTGAGGTTTGTGTTGGTCTAATTAATTCAAAATGCTGAATTTTACAACATGGACATGGAGCTATTGCTCTTTTTCTAATTTTATTTCTTTCTATACACAAAAAAATAAGCAATTTTTCGGAGAGTGGGGCTGGTTGCCGATAGAAATTATTCTAAACAAATTTCCCTAGAGTTCATCAATCGTCGAGAAAGATGAATGCACAACAGTAAAATTCAGGGCTTAAAAACCCAGGTGAAACAATGTACCGGTATTTATTTCCCTATGCTATTGCTGACTTCTGCTAGGAATAATTCCTAGTTAATTAAATACAACCTACATCACTGGCAAGATCCCTTGAGGCTTTGGCAGCAAGTAAAGACATGGAATCCAGATTCATTTCAAAGCCCCGACCTTTGGTCTTCTCCCAACCTTCTTTGTACTTAATCTGAGAATGGAAATACAACAGCAAGTCACTAAGCTGAATATACCTGCCTAAACAGCTAAAGCAACCATGGAAAATTGTGAGGAACTAAACAAAAATATAATATACTCAGTTAAATATAATATATTTATTTACTATTATTATTTGATGTTAAATAATTGATTCTAGAAGAGGCCAGATTTAACATTCCTGGAGCTTGTGGCCCCCAGTTATGCACAGAGCAGGTGGCAGGAGTTCTTAGATTGTAAGGATGGGATTTTTGAAGTGCCTAAAAGAGCCAGGGGCCCAACTTCGATTGAGAGCCAATGGAAGTTAGGTGCCTAATTCACTCAGCTGCTTTTGAAAATCCCATCCGAAATTCTATGGAACAGAGGCCATCTTTACCTCTGTGTATGTACACCACCTACCACAACGGGGCTAATTCTGGTTGAGACCTCTGGGCATGACCATCACAACAATAGCGATAATAACTGTACATCACAGGCACGGTGCATCTTCCCACATTGTTCCACCAGTATGCCTCCGCCTTGAATTGGAGGAAGCAGAATGGAATGTGAAATCCCCATTAAGGACTTGCAGTATTGCCACGAGATTGGCTTAAAAGTAATCAGATTTGTAGCAAATAATAAATGTACAGGGTGGGGGGGGGTAATTGTCTTCTGTCTGATTCCAAGAGTTGCGGCTTTAAGTAAAGCACCACATATTGTGATAAATCATGAGAGTTGGCAACAGTGGCACTTGATCCAAAGCCCATTGCAATCAATGAAAGCCTTTCCCCTGACTTCAGGGGGCTTTGGCTCAAGATCTAAATCCTTGGTCTTTGCACTAGCCCTGCCAGAAGAGTAATACATCCAATGAGCACTAATTTGGATGGTCAGTTTTGTGGTGTGGACCTTTAATCTGCTAGACAAATTCAAGTCATTTCATGATATCTCAGAACAAATTCCAAGGTTGTGCTTCACATCTTATCCCTACTAATTTGGATAACTTTGTCTCAGATTGTTGAATAAAGGCAGAACAGAGATGCCTAGTTCTCCCTGAACAGTCTCAGCATCCATGTGTTCATTATTGCTCATATTTGAGGACAATCACTAGATCTACATTTGCAAGTCACTTTGCTTACCTCACTGTATAGCTCAGCGTTGGCTTTTGCCTTGACTAACTGAGGAACGTCCTGTGGTAGAGTGTAATTCATTTTGGTTTTCTCATACTGGGCTCGGTAAGTCAACTGCCACAGACATTGAAACAAATTACCATCAATACACCAAATGCAATTCCATCTAACTGATTATTGTTTGTTTTAATGTGTTAAGGGCCATAATATAAGTCTGTAATAACTAAACAAAATTGGGAATAATAAGAAAAGGCAAATATAACTTTCCCCTAGTTATTCAAAGAAAATTCCCAGTAAATGGTATAATGTAAATAGGCCTGTAGGACAAGTCCAATAAAAACAAGTATTAACAAATCAAACAGTCAGAAACTGAAGTTATATAACTTCTCAAAGTTCAAGAAAGCATTTCATATTTCTTGATCTACTGATGTGGCCACTTGGCCTTGAAAGCAATTTCATTCATTTTCTACGGTTTGTTTTAGTTGTAAACCTACTTATCAACAAGAAAGAAAACACATATGCACTGAGGACATTAGGAAATAAAATATTTCTTATCGCTAATAAACAGAGATGGTCAATGGCAGCAGGACTTACATCACTGAGCTGTTGAGAGTTTATTTTGGCTTGAATAATTTGTGGAGTGCTGGTAACAGAGCTGTACTTCAGCTTGTCTATGCTTTGTCTATAGTTTACCTAAGTTAAAATAAGAAACAAAAAAGGAAATGCTCAGATTGGCATGTGAAAGGTATGGTAGAGAAGTTTCGTTTAGCTGAAATTTGGGGGTAAACCCACCACCTAAGTCATAAAAACTGAGGTGTAGAACAATTCTGGTGGGTGAGATTACGCACAGCCAGTAATTAATCTCCAGAAAATTCCCTCTGCTGAGATTATTACTTCTATATTACTTGAAAACTAACTTCCCTCAAACACAGTGTGTGGATTTTATTAACGAGACACAGTTTCAATTGGTTCCTATAAAGCATTCCTATCGAATTAATATCCTGCATCATCTCTTAGGCTATGTCTACACTACCACAGTAAATTGACCTAAATTACGCAACTTCAGATATGTGAACAGTGTAACTGGAGTTGACATAGATTAGCTCGATTTACTGCGGTGTCTAAACCGAGCTGTGTCAACGGGATTCACTGTGCCGTCGATTTAGCTGGTCTTCACTAGACCCGCTTAATCGACCCCCCAGTGTATCGATCACCAGAGCATCAATCCCTCATAGTGTAAACATAGCCTTAGATTCCCTTTTATCTTTGTAATCAGGAACTTACTTCAGTAGTGGTCTGTCCTGCCATATAGTTATACAGAAAAAATTGTATTCCAATGGGCTCTATTACTACTTGTCTTTAACTAGTTTTTAAAATGTAATAACTGATAATAAAAGTTTCTTGTATGGTAAGAGTTTGATATGGAAGGGAAAATATATATGGTGCGGGGAAAAAAGCATTTCAATGTCAGCCACCAGTAGGAGTGCAATTAGAGTGCACTAAATTCCTAGTATATGAATACAGTTGCAGCAATAATAATCTATAAAGATAAATATATTAAATCCCCAAACTATACAAGATAAAATGTCATGGAGAAATTTTCTCTTACACCTATTACTGCCAAAGGCCTCAGGATTACGTTGCAGGACACAATTACTATTCTCTGTAGGCCTTAATATAAATTGTAGTTAATCACCGAACATTGCAAACTGTATGTTGCTTAAAACTAGTTCTTTAAGAACTTTTTTTTGCCAGGAAGTGGAGTGTAATTCAAAGGCATTTAAAGCTATGAATCCATTTTAATAGGATCCTCTTTATCTGAAACACCTGCACATATACGCACTTCTGCTACCCACCATTTTAACTCACATTAGAAGAATTGCATGACTTATCTCACAAAGCCAAAAGCGATCAGTGTACTTAAAAGAGTTCATTCACTCTTTCTATGTAGATATCTAAGGCTCTCTGCAGCAGACAGTTTCTTTCTTTTCTTCTTTTTAGTCTCCTTTTTTTCTTTAAACTTAACCACATGTACTTATTGCTGATGATGATCTGAGAATTGAGAATGTTGGCTGTGTGGTAATCCACAGAACCCACATCCAAATTGCTCAAGTGAGCTCTAGCCTCTGGACAGGTTTGGCCTAATGCTGTATTTGATTGCAGGTACTTTCTTTGGCGCATATAAATCACTTTGCCGCAATGCCAGTCATGCACAAGTCATAGAAAGCATGTACTAGACTAAAAAGCTCCAAGCCCAGTCTGCTCTTGGATAAGTGAAACGTTAGTGCCTACAGTCCCTGCCCTTGACATTCTTGCTTCACCTTTTGGGGGATGTAAGTCTTCCACATGGCAAGAGGAAGAGAATAATTAATTCAAATTCTCCTTCTCCCTTCCTTGTCTCCCTAGCCCTTTCCACAGACAAAATGGAACTATTGCTGGAGAAGAAGCAATACAATACCCATTAGCAATTAGAATATTACATATCGAAGAACCCACAAAAGAGATCAGTTATACCTATTCAGCTAACATTTTCGGGGGGAGATTTAGTGCTTGGAAAAGTACCAGAATGACAAACTGTAGACTGAAGTCGTCAATTTATCCATACAGCAGGTACAGTATGGGCAATAGTAGTGTAAACTTCCCCACACCCATTCATCTTTAGGTTACCAACAATCTGGTCTGAACTGAAACCAGTGACTTGGGCTGGCAGCCTCTGTTTCCCATTCCTAATCCTCACAGTCTTCCTGACCCCACTGAGCCTTGTGTTACCAGCTGTTTGCCACCAGGATAAAATCACACACTAGGCTTCAGATTTTCTCCTCCAGGGAGATGATGAGCTGTGCAAGAAACAGGATGAAAACCCCATGTGATTATTTACATCTTTCAAAGGAGCCAACTTCCTTGTTGTTTGATATGAAGGAGTGAGTGTAGCTGGGTAATTGTAGTCAACATTGTCATGCTTGTAATCAGATTTATAGGCTATCTGAAACACAGGAAGAACAAAAAAAATCAGTCTTTTTTTAAAACTGTCATTTGTTTGAATAATTATCAGTCAAGAGGAAAGGAGAAACAATAATATTAATATTAAACACAAGAAACAAAGTAAGTTCAATGTCATCAACGACAAAGAAAATGAAATTATTTGCGTAGTTTAGCCACTAATTGATTCTTTTTCAACTACACAATTAATCCAATGCCAACAGTGGGAGCATTAACTTAACTTCCACCTATGACATATCTCTTTTATCTTTCAGCTTAGTTCTTGAGTTTCTTACAGATTTGTAAATAATGTACTTGAAGGAATGGTATGTAACAAAATGGCTTTGTGACTAATCCAATCCAGTAAATTACTGGGTTCAGAAACCTTCATTAAAGATTGCTTTTTCACCTGACCCTACAGGGTGTTGACCAACCTCAGCTCCCATTGATGTCCAAGGGAATTGAGGGAGCTCAGTATTTTGCAGGATTGGATACCTGAATGAATTATTTTAACTTCTCCTGCATAATAAAATATGTGTAAACTAGTGCAGAAGGGTTTCCAAGATATATAGTCTTCTCAGCACATCCATCCCTAGCACCTCCCAACGTAATTCGATCTAAGTTTCTCATCAATTGAAGGCTGCTAATATTAAAGACCAAAAAAAGAGAGACTACCTCTACATAACTGAATACTACCGCAGTACCTACTATAATATGAGCACAAATGACTTACATTGCTTGCCAAGCTGCCAACCTTCATAGCATGCAGAGTGCGCCTGTCCATGCCAATGCCTTCATAATGACCTTTCATTTGATTCTGGTATTTTTCTCTGTATTTAAGCTATACACAAAAGCAAACATTGACAGGTACTGAGCATAGGAAAATATAGCAGGTTCAAATGATCTACTAGTGTTGCTATCGTGTGAAAACTCATTGTGATTATACAACAACTTTGACACCTTAAAAGAAAAAAAACTATTGGCACACCTCCCAAGAGACCTTCCTTTCAACAGATGTCAATTGTATTCCCAAAATTACCTACGTGCCACACAAATTTGGTGCCTTCTCACTTCATTGCTGAAAATTATTTACCTCAGAAATGATGGATCATTAAACTGAGAAAGAGTTATTTATAACAAAGGAATTAATCCCATGGTATTTTAAGATTCTTGCATGAATATTCTTTTGTGTCCTCGTTTAGGATAGTCACCCATTCTGCCCTACCTTTGTGCTGATGGAGATCATCCTACTAATGTATTTTAGTTAAAGATATTTTTTAAATGAGTTATTGCTACACCAATAATAATAATCATTAGTTTTACAGATATTTAATTATGTTCTGCTCAATAATTTACATCTCAAAAATGGCTCCTGAGATTATCTGCATATATTTCACTTCAATTAACACATGGACATAAGTGATGAAGTAAATGAAAGTGTGACAAAGAATGTTAATAGTCATTTTTGATTGGATTAGCAATGCATTGTAGTAAGTCATCTCTTTTTCATATATTAATTATTATTATTATTATTTGTATTATTGTATTGCCTAGGAGCTGTAGTCACGGACCAGGGCCCTATTATGCTAAGCATTATACAAACACAAAAAAATGACTGTTCTATTCAAACTCCCAATGCAGCTTTTACTCAAGGCTTATATGGAACACACACAGATGAACTGTGATTCCAGCAGCTGCTAAATTAAACTTCCACTGCACTGCATGCAAGATACTGAGGACTTACATCACTGGTGTATTTTGAGATCTTGCTCACATTCTTGAACTGGGGAGTCTCACAGTAGTTAATACTGTGGCCTTTACTGTTTTCCAGATCCTTCTTGTACTTCACCTTAAAAGCCAAAAAATACAAGGGTGAGATGTAGCAAAATCTGAATTCACTGCATAAAATATCTATGAACGTAAGTCATACCTTAAATCCAGATAAGTTAACATAAAGGATTTTATTATATGGCATACAGTAAAATGTAGGTTCCACACTTCTGATTTTACCCTTTCCAATAGTGAGACCTATAGCCTTGATGATGATTTGGGGCCTACGTTTTCAAAAAGCGAATAGTGATTTTAGATGTCTCAGCTTTGAGTCCCTGGTATGAGACGTTTTTCAGAAAGTGCTGACTGCTCAGCATCTACATATGAGGCTCCCTGGGGTATGCCTACATTGCATCTGGAGTGAGTTTCCCAGTTCAGGCAGATAGACTCGCACTAGCAGAGCTCAAGCTAGTGTGCTCAAACATCGAGCAGCGTGGATGTTGAGGCTCAGGTTCTCAAACCCACCTAGGCTTGAGTAGAGAAGATCAAGCCTACTGCTATTTTTACCATCTTAGCTTGAGCTCCACTAATGTGAGTCATCTACCTAGGGTGGGAGGCTCACTCCCAGCTGCAATGTAGACATACCCTTAAAGACCTCTTAAGTGGGGACCCCAAAACAGAAGCATCCAGAATCACGTATCAATTTTGAAAAAGTTATCCTTATTCTCTAAAGCTATCACAGCACAATTAATTATGAACAAATTAATACATGCTAATGTTACTGACAAATAGACTACGTAGTTGCACCCCCAAAGGATGGACACATTATTTCAGTTATGCTGCTACAAAACAGATTTGGAAAGTTTCTTCTAAGAAGATTCACACTTGATATCGCAAGAGTACCCGTATGTGGGAGGCTGTATCCTAGCACTTCAGCTGACACTGAATTGTTACAGGTAATTGGAGAATACTCCTGACACACTGCATCCATTAATCAGATAATAGTGGACATGCCTTAACAACTCAGAATAGTTTGAGAATTCCTGTACACTGTTCTCCTACAAGCAGATGTGTCTTTTTTGCATTATTTGTAAGCAACAGTCTTTTACAGGATGCTGGATTCTGTTCTCGATACATTAATAGAGGTGCACAGGTATAATGGAAATTGGATTTTGGCCCATTTTGCATATATTTTTAAAAGGTTAATTTTTCCAATTATCTGCAGAAAACCCTTTAAAATATTGTAATATACACTTCTGAATTATCCTAAATTACTTATGTTTAGAACCCCAGAAAATGAGAAACACAGCACTAAGAGCCATGCACAAGACTTCCTGAGGTTGGCCAGAATCAGAAATATGCTGCTTTCTCTTACTCTGTAACAGTGATGTCACTTTATAAGTCAAATTGAAATTCCTTGTATGAAAGTATTAATTAGTACATGCAGTGTTGATACGCGGGTCTAATTCTTCTCTTTAATTCACATGCAAATTTCCCATTGATTACTTCATATGTACATGTGGAGGCAGAACGGTACAGAATTAGAGCTCAGCTGTATACTGGATTTCCTATTCAAATAGGTAAGCAAATCTTTCCCAAAAAATTTGCAAGTTCTTAAGTGTAGAACTTGTTTTTAAGCCTCATCTAAAGACATACGTACATTTCAGATACACTTTAAATTCAGAAAAATAAAATAATAATACTCAGCATTTATGTAGCACTTTTCCTGTTTAGAGCTCGAAGCACTTTACAATAGAAGGCAAGTATCATTACCCCCATTTTACAGGTGGGAGAACTGAAGTGAACAGATTCCTAAGGTGACACAGCATGTCAGTGGCAGAGCTAGAAATAGAACTCAGGTCTCCTGACTACCAGTCCAACAATCTATTCACTAAATCACATTGACAACATTTTGGAAAACTTCATCTCTTGATCTCCTCTGCCTACAATATGTATACTCTTGGTTTCTTTTCCTTAAAAAAAAAAAAAAAAAAAAAAAAAAAAGGAAGAGGAAGGGAAGATGTATCTTGGAGAAAGTGAGGGGTGAAAGTGGGCTGGTATAAAGTGGCCACCGGTATCGGCCCATACGCTGCCATGGCAAAGGACCCTGCTTAAAGCACTGCCATGGCAGCACTTTAGCGTCATTGCCCCTCCTCCCCTCCCCTCTTGGACAACCGACAGTGGGGGGGGGCAAAAGGAGCAGCTGCCCCGTGGCCAGCAATTTAAAAGGGCCGGAGCCCTGGGCCCTTTTAAATTGCCACTGGAGCCTCGGGCAGCACGGGCCAGGCAGCACGGATGGGCTGAGGCTGGCCCACATACTGGTAAGTGTTGAATATTACTTGCACCCCTGCAGAAAGGAATTACGTGAAAAAAACACATGCAATGAAAAGTGTCGTTCAAGAAACAGAAAAGCTATTTTAGTTCATCTGGAGATGCTTTCATTTTAAAAAACACAGAAAGGTGAGGAGAAGATCCTCAGCTTGTGTAACTTCTCAAAGCTCTACTGAAGTTAATGAAGCTATGACAATTTTCATCAGCTGAGGATCTGTCCCTGAATGTTTCTCCTAAGGAATGGCCATATTTTATAACTGTCCTACACATTGATTGTTTTCATGTGTGCTCGTCATTAAGGACAACAGCTTTTTAGTTTCCTAGCCTGAGAAACCAGAATTTACCTGCCAGAGATAAATAGATATAGCTGTATCTAGTATGGGCTGCTCTTCTATCAGTCCATAATTCTATTTGACTCCTTACCTCACTGACAAGCTTGTTGACATTCTGGGCTTGTTTAAGAACTAAGTTGTCTTCGGCTGAAAGAGAATGGAAGTGGGCTGCCCCTTTCATCTTTGAATGATCCTTTTTGTATTTTATCTAAAAAAGGGAAAAATAATCAAATCAAAGAGATTTTTGTCACCATTGTCATTTCCATTCACTTGAAGAGACAGAGTAAGACTTTCCCTTAATTTCTATTAGTTTTAATATGCTTGAACAAAAGGGTAAATAAGTTGGAAAGGTAAATTAATTGCAGGCTGTTACTTCTTAAAATCATCTCCATAGAAAATCACCAGTCATGCAATCTGACTGTTTCATATGAAACCACTTCACAATTTAGTATTTTTCTTCAAAAGTTTTCCCATTGGTTGGACAGCACTAGTTCTTAGTTACTTGAACAGACATCTTCATATTAATAATCACTATCAGATTCTTGTCTAGCAACTGATTGAGGCTTGTACTCTACTCTATTAAAGAATTCAATTCTCAGTAGTCTAATGTTAAGATGCCAGTCAGAGAATTATGGATGGTTACTAAGTATCCACTAGAGCAAGAGTGCCCAACCTGTGGCTCCAGAGCCACATGCGGCTCTTCAGAAGTTAATATGTGGCTCCTTGTAGAGGCACCAATAGGGGATGGGGGGAGGGATAGCACAGTGGTTTGAGCACTGGCCTGCTAAACCCAGGATTGTGAGCTCAATCCTTGAGGGGGCTATTTGGGGATTTAGTTGGGGATTGGGCCTGCTTTGAGCAGGGGGTTGGACTTAAATGACCTCCTGAGGTCCCTTCCAACCCTGATGTTCTATGAACTCCAGAGCTGGAGCTCCAGGCACCAACTTTCCAGTGTGCTGGGGAGTGTTCACTGTTCAACCCCTGGCTGCTCTGCAGACCCTGTCCCTGCTCCTGCTCCCTCCCCTGAGTCTGCCGTGCCCTCACCCCTTCCCCCCCATTTTAAAAAGGAGGGAGGTGAAGGAGGTGCCAATTTGGATTCAGAGTTCTACCACTGACTTAAATATGATCAGGATTCTACCTCTGGGTCTGGATGTTTATATTTGTGTTTTGCCTAACTTCTGCAAACAAATCAATTATTTTTCCCATGTACAGAGTCAGGCTCCTCGCCTCATGCAACTGCAAATGCCTAACTTTGAAATTCTACCCCGTAAGTTATGAAACAAAAGATATTTTAGAGTGTGCTGAAATGTTATGATTATTCATATTTGATTTTGGAGTCTGCGTTCAGTTTCTCAGACTTTAAAAAAAATTAAATTGCCTTATACTATGACATGTTCATCCCCCTTGTATAGCAAAAAGAAAACCATAAAACTAACCCCTATAACAATTGCCAATTAGGAAATATAATTTTGATTTTTAGCATGTTAGAAACCTGTTTACAATGGCATGTTTAATCAGGGAAGGTTAAATATTCATTCTTAAATTGGTCATTACTGAATTTGTCATTGAAATAGGCCAGGAGGTCTTAGAGAGACAAGGTGAGTGAGGTAATATCTTTTATTGGACCCACTTCTGTAGGTGAGAGACACAACTTTCGCCACATAGAGCTCTTCTTCAGATGTGGGAAAGGAAAGAACTCTGTGTGGCTCTCTAATATCCTGGGACCGACACAGCTATAACTACACTGCATAGGAGGTCTTAGTTTCTTTATATTCTCCCAGTCATTAGTTCAAGTAATGGGATACTATGGAATCTTTCACCTCTAGGTTGCTGCTTGTGCCTGTCTTGGGTTGACAGAAAGATTTTGCCATCTATTGGCTTTTTAATGGTCTGCATGAGTTGATGGGCTCAGTCTATTCCCTAGTGGACAGGTGTCCACATGACAAAAATTGCCACCAAGAGGCATCCTTTTGGGCTGTCATGCCAGACAGAACAAGAAAGGATGGGAATGCGGATAGACACATTTTGTGAGTACTAGAGGTGGTCTCTTCAGAACTGAGTTGAGGTTCACTGGTTGGTGGGCTGTATGGAAAAACCTTATGCTGCCACATCTCAGTCTGTACCTGTTCTGTAGATTACAACTGAAGAAAAAACAACACTGTACTGCAGATAAGGAATTCAATCCTCATGATCTGCCAATGTCACATCCTATGTTCTCTTGTCTCAGCCCTGGTCTACACACAGCCCCGGGGTCGAACTAGGGTACGCGAATTCAGCTACGTGAATAACGTAGCTGAATTCGAACTACCCTAGTTCGAATGACTTACCCGTCCAGACACCGCGGAAGCGAACTCCGCGGCTCCAAGGTCGACTCCGCCAACTCCTCCTGCCGCGGTGGAGTACTGGAGTCGACCGCGGCGCTTCCGGAGTTCGAACTATCGCGTCTAGATCAGACGCGATAGTTCGAACTCCAAGAAGTCGAACTTGCCGCGTCGACCCGCGCGGTAAGTATAAACGTACCCTCAGTATCAACTGCTTTGTACTAAAGATACAATACAACATAATTAAAAAACTAGAAACTGTTCAGATCATTCAAGCTATATTTACTCACTATGGGAGTAACTGTAGCAAATCTCACAACTGTAACTACTAAGTACATAATTTGCATTGGTGATAACGGACATCATCGATGCCCGGAGCCCTCTAGTGCTCTGCAATGTCATTGTTTGTTTTTCTAGTTTAATTTTAGCATTCTGCTTCCAAGTACTACTTCGACAAACTGCTGCTTTTAATTGTTTATGTATTGTATTGATTATTCATGTTTTATACTTACGTCACTTGCCAGTTCATTTGCTTTCTTGGCATTTTGATAAGCTGGAGTGATCATAGCAGGAAAGCTTCCTTTCCCTCTGTGCTCTTCATATTCATCCATATAATCCTGCAGAAAATTCAGGGTGTTTATTCATTACATATGAGCAAGTGGATTATTAATGACTTTTCTAAGCTCCCCAGTCTTGTAATTTGCATGTGTAAGCAGAGTCAGGATGAGCTCTACCCTGACATCTGGTGGTAGATTATGGGGAGTGCAGAGTGGCAGGTTCCAGTATTCGCATTAGCATTTCAGTTATTTGCATGGGCACTCCCACCCCACTTAGCATACCGCAAAGCAGTATGGGATGGTTGTTTTCACAGCTGTGGGAGCCCCAATTTCGTTGTTATTGGGGCAGGAGCAATGAAATGTTGTCACCCCGATCGGGTAAATGGGGAACTACAAAATTGTCTTGTGATGGGGGGTTTCCTTGTCAGCTGGATAGTACTTGCTAGATGGGGCACATGAGTTCCAAAACCCATTGAAAGGGGAGAGGCTGGGGACAGAGATCTGTACTGGGTGGTGCGGGCTTCTTGTGTGAGCCAGAAGCACCAGTTCCACCTGTGCCTCTCTCCACTGTGGAATGTTAGAGTTAATTTTTGATTCCCTTAAGAATCTAGATACAGGTTACTGAGCTGAACTCACTGGGGCTCCCCTACTATGAGCTGGACTCACTAAGAGCTGAAATCACTGAAGAGCTGGACTTGCTGAGCTGAGAGCACTGAGTACTGTGCTTATGAGTGGGGGAGCCTGAAGCTATACCGTGGAGCAGAGCAGCTGGCAGGGCAGAGCGGAGTGGAGCAGTTTGTGCAGCCACTGGGTGAGTGGAGCCAAGCAGCTCGTGAGGACGGCTGGAGTGGCTCACAGGACAGCTGGTGGACCAGAGCAGCTGGCAGAGCGGAGCAGCCCACAGAGCAAGCGGAGCTGAGCTGTTTGCGGGGACGACTAGTGGAAGCAGAACCCCATGACGAGGCAGGGCAGTTGGCCCCGAACCCACGTAAGGTGCCCCTTTCTACCCAGGCTGGGGAGGGGACCTCTGCAAAGAGACTCTTGAACTCTGGGGCTGCACTGACCCGGGACAGAGACTTTTGGATTGTGGGACTTTTGGGACTGTGGGTGATTTGGGGGGTTGCTGGACTCAAGGGCCCAGAAAGAAGGACACGGCCCAATTTGCTGGGGTGGGTCTTTGCTCACAGTTTGACCCATGATCTCTAGTTAAGGTATTTTCCAGATTTAATGCTTGTTGTTGTTTATTTTATGTAATTAAACCTTTTCTGCTACACCAAGACTCTGTGCTTGCGAGAGGGGAAGTATTGCCCCTTCGAGGCGCCCAGGGGTGAGTGTAAGATTTTCCCAGGTCACTGGGTGGGGGCTCGAGCTGGATTTGCATTATGTTGTGGGGAAGGGACCCCTATGTATTGAACCCAGCCCTTGCTGCTATCGTTGGCCCGGCAGAAGGGTTACACATGTATAGTTCATTACTTCCATTTATCTGTAAAGTTTGTTCATTTCATACTAGAATATATGTATTTAATCACCCACAATGTAAACTTTCTCTATGGCCTCTTTATTTATGTTGCAATGGAAGCACAGGTAACTTAGCTACTTTCAAGATGGTAGTCTTCCAGTACAGAGAAGATGAATATAACCTCCAAATCTCACCCCAACTCCCCCAGGCCAAAAACTAAAAGAAAAGAAGAATGAGTCTCATGGTTAAGACACTCAGGAGATCTGGTTCAAGTCAGGCTCTGCATCACATGCCCTCTGTGATGCTGTGCAAGTCTTAACATCTCTGTGACTGTAGTCCTCATGGGTATAGTAATACTTCTCAACTTCACAGGGGTTTTTTTGAGGATGAATTAATTAATTAATGAGAGGTGCTCAGGTATTATGGTGGCAAATACCTTAAAAAACAAAAAGGGCCCACTCTTTTATTATTATTATTTATTATTATTATTCTAGAATTAGTACTATGAAGCAGAATGTGTCTAAAGACCAGATTTTGCCCTCAAAAGCATATGAGTAAATCTCCTTAGCTTTCAGATTGCATGAGACTATCCAGGATGTTATCCCTATGTCAGGACATAATTGAACCATTTTTGGACTAATGCCAGGTTTACAGAAAAAAGGTTGTTTTGAACTTTAAAATCATTTAGCCAAAAGATTATTTTTAACTTTTTCATAAACATATTAAGGGTTTGTGAAAAAGAAATTGTTAAATATTTTATTTTTAACAATCTTAGCAAAAGAAAAAACAATTTCCCCTCATTAGAAACCATATCATGCATGTGCTTATCACGTAACTTTGTATAGATCTGGCACATAAATCTTAGCAACGTGCCAGATCAGGTGAAATGAGGATGCCTGCTATGGCAGGAGTAGTGTAAATGCTACAAATATTCATGGTATTTCTCCTATGACTTCTCACAGCAAAGGGGTTCACTGTAGGTCATGCTATGTCACATCACATGCCACATGATGAGTTGGGTCACACTACAGTGAAGTTTGTTTTTCATAACTTCCTCAAGCAAAGTTCTTGAAATTTTCTATGCTTGTTCCAAGTCTGAAACCAATATTATTCATATTACGTGTCAAGTATCAGAGGGGTAACCATGTTAGTCTGGATCTGTAAAAGCAGCAAAGAGTCCTGTGGCACCTTATAGACTAACAGACATATTGGAGCATGAGCCATGCATCTGACGAAGTGCATATTCACCCACGAAAGCTCATCCTCCAATACGTCTGTTAGTCTATAAGGTGCCACAGGACTCTCTGCTCATATTACGTGGTATCTTAAAGCAAATGTGGTCTGTTCACTTCTATGGGACTATTCGTGGAATAAGATTAAATTAATCAGAATCTGGCCCAATGAGATAAAAAAAAAAATCAAGCCAGATTTGACGTTTGTGATATAAGGTTCAACGCCACACTCAAAGAAAATACGTAAGTTAGTTTTAAAGTCACAAGCATTTAAATTAGCCACCTTTGTATAGGAATATTAGGAATGTCCTGTTTATTCATTTATTTTTTGAATGAAACTTTTGTTAGTTTAGAAGATATATGGTGATTTTAAATTTCTGCTATTGTATATGCTAAACTGATTTCTTTTTCAAATGTGGCTTGTTGTTCACACTTGTAGGGGATCTATCAAATAAGCCAGTTTTGGGTAAAAGAAGTGAGCAAGTTTAATGTTACGAAGATCTTATATCAGTAAGTCCGTGCACTTCTTTTCACCTAAAGACTTTGATTAAAAAGCAAAGTCTATCTACAAGAACAGTATGTGAAAATAATAATTATCCTCTGAAATATAAATTCCTGAGATTGGGACCCCTGAGTTGTATTACTTCCCTGTTACAGACATAATTTAACTGAAATGTTAATTAATATTATGATATTAAATGTTAATGAATATTAGGATTTTTTAGCATTGCCCACAATAATTATATATCCTGAAAAATGGAAAAACCGCAAAGATGAAGCCATAAAGACCAGGGTTGAAAGAAAGCCTGGTTGTTTCCCTGCCAATGGTACACACTCATTTACATACTCAGACTATGGTATTATCATGCTGCTTTCTCCTTGAGGTCTTGATTTCTCATATGGGAAAACAAAGTTTACAACAGGGGACAGCAAATCTCATTGCCATTAGTAAACTCTAAGCATTCGGTAGTATTAAAACCAGCTGTAACATGGGTATCTCTTAGTTGTTGCCTACCTGGCTAAAGTGATCTATATTTTCTTTTCTGAAAGCATCATCTGTTCCAGTTGCATGGCTGGCTTTTCCTTTCATCTCTTTTTCATATCTTTGATGATACTTCACCTAACAGAAAGAAAGAAGATCAAGCCAGATGAGTTCAGCCTGTTACATACATGCCACATAATAAATCACATGCACATGTTAATAATAAAGATTTGCCAAAAAATTTCCACTGCAACCAGTCTTCAGAAGCCAAGTTTTCTACTTGTATTTAATAAAATTTTAAGAACATAGGACTTGCTATATCAGTTCAGATAATTATTTTGCTAAGTATAGCATTCTACATCTGGCAGTGGCTAACATCTGATGTGCCAGAAGGTTAAAAATAAACACATAAGTCACGTAAGTGCAGAGTCACTATATAGTGCCTTTCATCCTACCTGATCTCAATGTGATTTGTACACTCCACAGCAGGATCATTTGCCCACCAATAATTATTTTTAATAATAAGAGTCTGATTCTGAGAGGCGCTGATCACTAGCATGTCCACTAGGCCCAGTGGTAGCTTTAGGTGAGCAGCTTTCAAGTTCAGGCCCAAGTTTTACAATATCTCTATTGAAGTCAAAATAATGTCTGCAAGCTTGCTCTTTATCCTACACAGGTGATTTTTTTACACAATAAGAGTTCCTCCACAGATCAAGGGCAGTGTATAAAGTTTCAATGTTTAGAACTCATCTGCCTTTGACTTTAAGACTAAGGGTCCTTCTTGACTTGCACTGATGAATTAATAACTAGAAAATTCTCCATTCTGGTTTTAAAGTCATTTCCATGTAGCTAACACAATATGCTATACGTATTTCCTTTCACTGCCTGTGTAAAAATTGATACTAATGAGTCAGTTTGAACACACATGATTTAATTTAGCCTCGTAGGAGGCTGGTAATGTTATCTTCCCTTGAAACTGCTTTTTTAAATCATCACAGCTTCTGGCGGTGGGGTTGTTACACATTTAACAAACATTGTAATTGTGGCACTGAGGCACAGGCAGACAAATTATATTCACTAAAGATCCCAGGCCCTCACTGCCAGGGGCGGCTCCAGGCATCAGCACGCCAAGCATGTGCCTGGGGCGGCAAGCCACGGGGGGCGCTCTGCCGGTCGCCGCGAGGGCGCAGGCAGGTTGCCTTCGGCAGCATGCCTGCGGAGGGTCCACTGGTCCCACGGCTTAGGCGGACCTCCCGCAGGTGTGCCGCCGAATCTGTGGGACCGGGGACCTCCCGCAGGCAAACCGCCGAAGGCAGCCTGCCTGCCGTGGTTGGGGTGGCAAAATACCTAGAGCCACCCCTGCTCACTGCTCCATAGAGGGTCAATCCTGAAAGGTGCTTAGCACTCCTGAGAGCTGCTACGTGAGTTCAGCTCCAAATGACTTCAGTAGGAATCCAGGGCATCCAGCCCCTCACAAGAGTGCTCGGCACCATGCACGATAATACTCCAAGAGAATGGAAAGAGAGGGGGGTGATTCTGAAATAATGTCAGTCCAGAGCCAACAAACATTTGATATGCTTTCCATATTTAATTTTATTTATACATATATACTTAATACTCAAGACTGGTTTCTCTAGTTCACTTCGTGCCTCTCAGTCAAAGCTCACTCCTGCACCAACATAAAGAGAAGGAGAGGGAATCGGGGGTGAGCAAGGGCAGGGGCAGAGCTCTGATAAAACCAATCCTCCTGTAAGAGGGACCTTGTGCCTGTGGTATAAATTAGAGCTGCTCCTCTAACTTATGCCAAGGCTGAGCAGAGTGGGCTCAGAGAGCCACAAGTGGCTCCTTATGGCCACTCCCCTCATTCCTTTGTGTCCAAGTGCAGCTTGGGAGGGCCTTCTGCCCCCAGAGATTGCTTTCAAAATATAATGGCCTTATTTTCCCTCATGTAGAACACAGGACCTACCCGTGCAAAAATAATTACCTGAAATCCTACAGGCCACATTCTCTGCTGATGTAACTCCATTGGCACCGATGGGATTTTGCCAGAAAAAAATTTGGCCCTAAGTCTGTTGGATTTTTCCCTCAAAAGAGAGATTGCTTTTGATACTTACGTCACTGGCAAGTTCATTAGCTTTCTTGGCTATCTGATAAGCCGGAGTGATCATAGCAGGAAAGCTGCCTTTCCCTCTCTGCTGTTCATATTCTCCTGTGTATTTCAGCTGTAAAAAAAAACCAAGATAACGTAGGAACAAGTAAATCACACACATTTATATCTGCTACACACAAAAAAGCTACATTAAAAAGAACACTACTGAGATTGCAAAGTCAACCACTCAAAAGTCAGGAAATGTCAGAATAAAGGTTGCCTGTGCAACCTTTATTCACCATCATCCCTCACCCCCTCACAGCCTTGTATGTATAGTCATTAATTACATGATCAAATACTATTTTTCCCAGAAGACCCCAGCCTCATTCTGTACTCAGGACAGGCCTGCTCTACGGATTATTCAGGATTGAAACAGGTTGCCTATTCTCTCCTGTTACACTTACATCACTCATAAGCTTCCCTCCAACCTTTGCGTGCAGTAGATCTGGAGTGTCTATGACAGTGGTATAGCTGGAAACTCTGTCTTCATGTCCTCGTTTATATGCCACCTGGGAGGCGGAAGATATAAAGTGCATTTTAAAACTATTTACTAGCAAATATCTGGGTAATTCCTTCCATAAGGCTTGAAAAGGTAACAGAAGAACTGACCTTTGTTTCAGCTAATAAATTATTCCCAGTTTTCTGTCTTTAATATAAGTCCCTCAGCTGTAAATACAAAGGCAGCTGTATCTACTACTGACTAAAAGTGGCTGTCACTACAGTGTGTTCTGATTTTACTCATCAAACTATGTGCATTAGTTTAATTGTTCTATTATTTCACTCAGCCTGTCTGGATCTATCAAGTGCCAAAGGTTTTCATTTTATGGCAATGAAAGAAAACTGCACTATGGGGAAAAAAACCTATTTTTTTCTGGTACTTCATACAGCATTCTCTCTTTACTAATACAGGTAAACAGAGAAAAAAATAAAAGCAGGTAATGCTGATATCTACAACATAGTAAGCTATCTTCCTATTAAGGCCCCAGTGCAATGCCTATTAAAGTCAACGGAAAGACTCCAAACTTAGTGGGAGCAGCTGGATATGGTCCAAAGTGTTTGTTTTGGGTGAACAATATTCTTCAATAAAATCACAAGATTCTTCAGTAACGACACAAACCCCCACAGCTTACAACTGTATTATTGCAATGGTTGATGCTATACATGGAAACCACGTCAGTATTTTTCAAATGCTTTGTATGGTTCTTGTTTTCACTGGATTTCTTTGGATTGGATTATTTTTATAATATAGTACATTACGTGCATAGATAAGTAAAAGTAAATTCTAGGTAAATTAATTTACTAGTGTACTGGTATATAATTTTACATACTAAAAGGGAAAGAGATGAAAAAGTTAGAATAAGTGGATAAATAAACGAATAAAAAAGGAAAATAAGAGTAAATAATTCACAGGATCTAGAATGGTACGGCAATTAATTGATTTTAAATGTGAGATGGCATAGAATGGTACAGCAATTCATTTTTTTTAAATTTGAGATGGCTATTATGTCATAAGTGTCCCATATATCTTAGAAAATGCCCATACTGTCACTTGTTATACATGAAAGACAAGGTGGGTGAGGCAACATCTTTCATTGGACCAACTTATGTTGGTGAAAGAGACAAGTTTCAAGCTCCGCTTGTTATATGTGACATTCTTCCAAAGCTAGCTAATTTGCTAGCGATTCCTGTGTCAATGTATCATATTCAAGGTTTTTTCACTTTTACAGGAGTTATTTTACAATTACTGTTGGTTATGGAATGCACCTTTTATTGTGAACTGTTTGAAATCCAAGTTTCGCTGAACTTCAATAAGTTTGACACACACAAATTGGGACTTACGTCACTGCTTAGCTGAGTGGCTCTCTTAGCTATCTGGTAAGCTGGAGTCATCATGGCTGGAAAGCTGCCTTTGCCTTTCTGTTGTTCATATTCTTCTGTGTATTTCAACTAGAAAATTATATATTTTTTATTTTTGTTAAAGAAAAACCATTAATGTGACACCTCTTTTAATGCACACATTCTAATTGTTATGGGTTATATTATCCTGATGACTTTTAAAAATCATAATGGACTTAAGCAAAGTGGAAATCACAGGTCCCATCTGTCTGGCTACACATGTTTAAAGAGTTTTAAAATAATTGACACGTAAAAGAAAATGTATTTCATAAGTTCAAAATTTATGAACATTTCCTATGTAAAGTGGAAAAAATCTGTTTATAATCTTTTCCTTCAATACTTTTGCAAACAAAATATTTACTATTAGTCACTAATTTAGTAAAGACCATCTTGTGTAGGCACAGATCTTCAATTCTTATACCAAGTTTGATTTCCATTCACTTCAGGTTGACGGAAAGGCAACAGATCCTTGTCTACTCTACAAAAAATAAGATGCGTAATCCACTGTTGGTGCAGCCTAAAGGTGGTAGCACCACTGGAAGATGTAGAATATGTTGGATTCCATCTACAATCAAAGTTTACTTAAGACGTTACTCTCCTGTAGCTGAAGTGTATCTTAATTGCAGAAATTCATGGTAGTTCCACTTGAATATAATTTCTAAGCTTTGCGGTAACACTGTTAGGTGACCTTGATGGTATATATAGATAGCACTCACAAGGCTCAGCACTGTGTCTCAACATAGCAGTAACTGCATGTCACCTTCTCCTTTTGTAATTTGTTATTGAAAGTTTGGCTATTCTAAACTGGAAAGTCCTCAGAACACTATAACTCATACAAATAAAGTTATTGCAAATGTCAGCCCACATACATCACTGAGAGTCTTCTGTGCCTGAGCTATTCTGACCGTTTCAGGATCTGGGATGGTTCCAGAATACCAGGATTTGTTTTCCTCATATGCAGCTTGGTAGACTTTCTAAAAAAGGAAAGATTAAGTCAGCGGAAATGTGCATACTCATTTTTAAACCCGAGCAGTTAATCTGCTGGGCAGGGAAAAGAAAACCATCATTCATTATGGGAGAAACGTACTCCGATGCAGAGGGAAAGCATGAGGCCTATGCTCCTCTTCAGTTTCATTTTGAGAACATAGGCGGATCTTAAGTGATATGAATTTTGTGCTGACCCTTTCCATATCAATGAATATTTCTGAGCACATTCCATAAGATTTGCTTAAGTGAGTTGAAATTAGGGCCCATTTCCCAAAACTCCAGTAAAACATTTGCTGAGTAATGCCGAACATCATGCAAACAGCAATGAATTTGCTAGACCAGCATTACTATTAGTGCTAAATCTGTGCTAGATGTGCAGGCAAATCTGAAAACTGAAAATTCAGCAATTGAAGATTGATATATTTTCTTTTTTGTCAGACTTATTTCATAAGAATTCAGAGTGTGAAAAGTGCCAGATTGAAAGCTCTGAAAAGTGAAGTACTCTATTTTCTTGCAGAGGCAGCATCCAGATTGCCCTGCCAAAAGGGACATCTTCTCGAGATGCCAGTTATTTATAGACTTGTGAGTATTTGGGCTGTCTGCTGAGACTGCCAAGAAGAGTGATAATGGGCTTAGATCATTTCAAAAGCAGCATATTTTACTTATTACTGACGTGGGATGGGTCTGATCCACCAAAATAAGATGAATGGTTCTACAGCCCAATAAATCATCAAGCTAGCTCTTTACATTTTCTATTATTGTTCCAGTCTCTACATTAAGGGAGATTTATTTATTTTAACACTAGCAAAAAACTTTTTTTTAAAATAAATAGTTATCTTGGGTAGTCGTTTTCTGTTCTCCCTTTATTACTCGCTCATATAGATGAGTTTAATCAGGGATTCCTAACTCCCTGCCCAATTTCTTCCTGTCCCTGATCCTGTGTTTGCGACACTCACCTTGAAAATTAATATTGTCACAAATTCAGCATTATGGCTCTACTTCAGGATCAAGTCAGAGGAAAAACTGGAGTAGGCAGAAAAAACCCACTAGCAAAACACAATAGGTGAAATCTTGGCCTCAGTGAAGTCAATGGGAGTTTTACCATTGATGTTAATGGGGCCAGAATTTCATTCAATATTTGCAATAAACAGAAAAAGTGGCAAGACAAATTATGGATTATAATACTACTTAGCACTTACATAGCACCTTTCATCTGAGGATCTCTGAAAGTTTTACAGAGATGGGCAAGTCTGATTATACCCATTTTACTGAAGGGGAAACAAAGGCACAGAGAAGGTAAGTGACTTGACCAAGCTCACGCATGACTCCACGGCTGAGTCAGGAATAGAATCCAAATCTCCTGACTCTTGCTCTCCTCTTTTTAATGACTAAAATATGCTATCTGGAAAAGCAAGTGAAAGTTAAATAAGCTATTAAGGAAATAATAATAAATGGACTCTCATAACTGAAATATGGTGAATAAAAGCATAGCAATAATCATCCCATTTAGCATGGGATAGTACCTCACACCAGGCCGATGCTTGGCGGGTTGCATACTAGCTGCTCACATGAACGTGTGTACTTGAAGAATGTCTCTAACCTGTCTGGCCAGCTGTTGAACTCTATGGGCAGCTTCCATATCTCTGGATCTCACATCCCAGTGAAAAAACGATTTGAATCGTTCCCCCTCTTCTCGATATTTAATCTACAAAATATAATGGCATCATTATGTACAGGTTTTTCTCGCATCATGGATGCCTGAGTCCGTCATTTTAAGGTGGGAAAGTGCTGAACATGCCTGGGTACATAGTACTATACAGTAAGTGCAAACTGCAGCGAGAATAATTTTAAAACGGTGCAAGACTTTGTTTGCTTCCTAACATAACAAAGCTATGAACAAATGCACACCTCTGCTACTTTGTGTATGTATCTATGTACCTCAACTGGTGTATACTGGCACTGAAAGCTATGCCAATTTTCATCAACTGAGGAGCTAGCCATATATTTTTAAAAGTTCTACAGATATAGGGCTTGTCTACATTACCCGCTGGATCGACAGGCAGTGATCGATCCAGCAGGGGTCGATTTATCGCATCTAGTCTAGACACGATAAATCAATGGCCGAGCACTCTCCCATCAACTCTGGTACTCCACCGGAGCAAGAGGCACAGGCAGAGTCGACGGGGGGGAGCATCAGCAGTCGACTCACTGCAGTGAAGACACCGCGGTGAGTAGATCTAAGTACGTCAAGTTCAGCTACATTATTCACGTATCTGAAGTTGCATAACTTAAATCAATCCCCCCCTTAGTGTAGACCAGACCATAGAGACATGCCATTTTATGTTAGGACCTACAAAACAAACACAGGCCTAGACAACCCAGACTCTGCGGCCTTTGAGAAACCATTGCTCACTGCACTCTCTTCTTCCTTTCCACCCCACCAGAGTCCCCTTTACTTGGCCAACTCTACTTCGATTCGTTAGTTTATCACCATCCTCCACCTGCCAACTGCCATACAGGAAGGCCACACAAGCACTAGACTCTGTGCCATGCAAGGAGCACAGACCTCCCTCCTGCATGCCTCCCACCACTGCCTAAGGTATCAGCGGAGCAGGAGGTTAGATTTATCCCTTAGTGCAAACATCTGTTCTCTGATCCACATAGTGGCTTCTGACTAAGATAGTCTGCTGATGCAGGAGTTATACACATATAGGAGGAGCAGCACACTGCAGTTGAAACCTACCATGAAAATCTGAGAAGAGAATTTGGTTCTTAGCCACCAGTAATATAATGACAACTGAAATCAAGAGAGAAATCTGCACAGAACATACAGTTCAAGTGTTACTATGAAACACTGGTCCTGTGTATCAGTCATTGGGTAATATTCTACCTCCTGTATCCTGTGCAACCTCAGTAAAGTCAGTGAGGTTGCACAAATGTAAATTAATGGCAAAATTGAGCTTCATGTCTTCACTTTATTACAATTTAGTATTTGTTTTGCAATAGCACCTAGAGGCCCCAACTGAGATCAGGGCGCTATCTGTGCTATGTATTGTACCCGTACATAAGAAACAGCTGCTGCCCTGAAGAGCTTACAATCTAAATAGACAAGACAGAAGAATGCTGAAAATATGTATCAATATCTCCAGTTTACAGGTGAAGAGAAGCAGCAGAGAGAGGTTAAGTGACTTGCTTGATGTTTCAAAGGAAGTCAGTGGCAGAGCAAGGAATTGCCCTCATATCTTGAGTCCTAGTTTAGTGCCTTAAGAGCAAAACCATCCTTCTTCTCTAATGTAATGTAATGTTCTCAAGTAAAAGCATATTCAGTTTTACCAACTGAATATGCTTTTTCCTTGAGATCATTAACATTTCAACTCAAACATTTTCTCAAGTGAGAATTCTTTTATCCATTTAGCATACGTAGTTCTAGACCCAAAACTGCCATATAAGTGAATAGGGACTTTCAGTGAGTAAGGACGGCAGGATCAGGCCCTTAAATACACTTAGCACCCCCCCCCCCTCTTTGGAGTTCAAAATTCCCTATGTGATTGAAAGGGACAGGAGCTGCTCTAGGTGAGAAAGGAAGGGAAAGTGATCTCTGAACTATAATTTGCCTTGCATGTTTATATACACACACAAACACACTGGAAGTAACGGGGGTCTCATATCACAGTCTGCAAACAGAAATAGAACCTGCAGTAATCCCAGACTCATTCCAGACCAGCTCTGTCACACACAATTTAAAGGAAGTATACTGGTTGTTGTTGTAAGAGTGTCTGAGTTATTCCAAAAACCTGATGCATAAAAATGGTGTGCAAGAAAAATGGGAGAAAAAGTGCAATGTATGATGAATGCTGCTAAATGTATGATGCCAGCATTGTCCAGAAAGCAGAGAAAATATGAAGAGTGTGTGCAATAATTTAAATAATACAACTTCCTTCCCTTATTTTACAGAAAATTTTTAGTAGGTGTGAAATTATGTATGAACACACTTTTATGCTTACTATATATAATAATCGTAGTAGTTTTTATAGTATCAAAGGGGACTAAAGTCAATAAAACATTACATATGGAAATTGGCCAGTTACAGTGGTTATTTGCAATCTTACTATGTATTTTTCTAATGTTAGTTACCAGAAATACAAAATTGAAACAAAATTCTTTGGAGGAAAACACCACAAGACAAGAAAGAATGCCATAAAACAAAAAGACTTTGAGCTCCCCCAGTGTTTTTCAGGAGCACAACAGCCTTTGATACAGATACAGGTACAAGAAAATCCAATGCACCCATAATATTTCAGTAAAAATGTTCTCAAAACAAAACCATGCAAAACCTGACTTTGTATTTTTTATAAATCTCAGCCCAAGTTCATCAGATGCTTGAAAAACCTCCTGGGTACAGATTATAATAAAACCGAAGCTACTTTGTGGCTTGGTATCAAAGACTTGGAGATTTCAGTCAAGTTTTGCTTGGTGTTTTCAGATTCATTTGAACTCAGAATTCAAAACAAGCGATAGAAAGTTTAAGAAAATGTCTTCATGAACCCACATGACTGACACTATCAAGTTTACACAGCTTTGTTCAGCATTCCTAGCAATTTTCTGTGAGCACTGCCACTTAGAATATTAGATAAGTATCCCTTTAAACATTGAGCCTCCATTTTTTAATCAGGAAGATTCCCAATAATATTAATCGATTTGTTGCCCGAGTAAGGACTCTGAGGTCCCAAAAGTACAAGAAGTAAGGCTATAATTCTACCTTGGGGTTTCCTAGTGATACTGACAAAACTATTGTTTTACTCTCTTTCTTTGCAATGTAATTCAACGGCCTTATAATGTAGAGTTAGTCGTATGCAGTGTTGTAGCCATGTAGCATGATAACGTAGATGAGGTAACATCTTTTATTGGACCAATTTCTGTTGGTGAGAGAGACAAGCTTTTGAGCTTATGCAGAACTCTTCTTCAGGTCTAGATACATGTGTAAACTACTTACACTAAATAATCTGTTCCACCCTGTATTTAGTTGTGACACCCTGAATACATTTCCCAGACATGAAGAAGAGCTCTGCGTAAGCTCAAAAGCTTGTCTCTCCCACCTACGGAAGTTGGTCCCATGAAAGATGTTACCTCACCCACTTTGTTTCTCCAATGTAGAGTTGAACAGGCACAATACATTATTCCTCCTTTTAAAATGAATACTGAACACATAGGATACAAATTCACCAGAGATAGAAAAAAAACTATTGTTGAAAAAAGGAAAAAAATATTCCACAAAATTACCTCATCCATCTTGTTTCTCTAATATCTTGGGACTGACACAGCTACAGCAACACTGCATATAAAATTTTAGACATTTTCCCTCATTTTGTCTAAATTTCAAAATTTTCCAGCCAGCTCTAGCATTCACTGAAATAGTTATAAACAAATGTTACAAAATGTGTCTTCTTCTACATAAAATTGATATATTTCTAAGGAAAAATTGTAACAAATCTATATACCAGCATAACCAAGCTACAGATGGGATCAAACTGGGAAATTTGAATCCCAAACTGATTTCAAACCCCTTAAATATGGGTGTATTTGATTGTTGTGGCCCATTATGACCCCATTTGCAACATTCTGATCCAACCTGGATACAAACTTTTAATACTCTCAAAGAGACCATGGGAGAGGAGAAGGAGTTTCTGTCTGGACTTTGTGTTTTAGAACATTTCTAGAACAGAATACATAACTACAATGGTGTCTTTTTTAAACATAAAATACAGCTGAATATAAAGCACACTTGTTCCTAAAATTTCTTACCTCACTTACTGCTTCTGATTGTTTCTTCACATTTATATTTACTGGTGTCTCATATATGCTTGTGAATGTGTTGTTTTTTGGGTTATGTCTACAAAAGAAAGTGTAATGGGAAATTAGAAATATATGTTATTGACCACCAGAAAGATAGGTTTTCTTTTCAGTTTGATATTTCTTAAAAACACTGAATGAACTCGTCCCCCACCACAACATTAAAGGTAATTAAGGAGATATACCAATCTCCTAGAACTGGAAGGGACCTTGAAAGGTCATTGAGTCCAGCCCCCTGCTTTCACTAGCAGGACCAATTTTTGCTCCAAACCTCTAAGTGGCCTCCTCAAGGATTGAACTCACAACCCTGGGTTTAGCAGGCCAATGCTCAAATCACTGAGCTATCCCTCCCCCCAACAAAACTATTGGATTACACACAAGTTATTGTTTTATGGAGCAGGTGCCTACAACTAAATTAATGATCATATCATATCAATGCTGTGTTTCTAATAACAAAAGAGAATAATAGAATAAAAAACAACTGTCATCTCTTCCTTTCAAATGACAGATTTGACAGGAATTGATCATTATGAAATAAAAAACTTTCAGAAAAAACCCTCCCTCTAAAATCTGCATTTTACATATTTTTCTGGCTAAGTGAATTCACATCTTGTTAACTCTTAATCGCTGATACAGAAATCATAGTATAGTCACAATAGTTTACTTTTCTAAATAC
Source organism: Mauremys mutica (assembly GCF_020497125.1). NCBI lineage: Eukaryota > Metazoa > Chordata > Testudines > Geoemydidae > Mauremys > Mauremys mutica. Next base: position 118,151,393 of record NC_059078.1, on the reverse strand, counting down.
TTCAAATGACACTTATTTTGGTGTCTTTTAAGCTACAAGACAACATGACAAATGTGGAAATGTTACATATGAGGTCAGATTCTGATCTCATCTGCCAGTGCTGCCTACATTAATCCAGAGTAATTCCACTTAAGTATAATGAAATCATAGAATATTAGGATTGGATGAGACCTCAGGAGGTCTTCTAGTCCAATCCCCTGCTCAAAGCAAGACCAACACCAACTAAATCAGTAGAGTTATTCTGGTTTTACACCACAATATGTGAGACCAGAATCTGCCCCAAGCGTACTCTTCTAATGAATTATGGTAATTTAAATTTTACACCATGATTTTTTTTTTATAAGGAAACACACTTACACTTGACAGTAAGGCTTTTTCTGATAGCTGATAAAGTTATTTACAGTTAGCATCATCTTGCAGACTTCACAGTGAAAACAGGCTTTGTGCCATGTCTAGAATTGCAAAAGATAAAAATATAGTGAAAGTTACTTGTATTTCATATTGTATTATTCTTGCGATTTTAAACACCAATATTGATCCCTTCTATCCATATAATTAATAACCATTTCCCACTGTGTCGATGAACACGTACTAAATAGATCTATTGTCATTTCAAATTTGTTTGTTGTTTTGAATTTTGTTCCAACAAACTTTTATAATGAAGTTCATCTCAGTTCTGAAATCCAGTATGAATAAAGAATGTAGAGTCTGGGGATTTTTGGCAGTATCTTCAATGGAAGCATGATTAGGCCCAATATTAGTAAGTAAAGTACCAATGCATATGTTTAACAACGTTCAAAATGACCAAGATAGAGAATGTCTACTGACCTGATCTATACAGTTAATCTTCTCAGCAGAGTAAACCCCAAAGCCACATCTAGCACAAGGCTGCACATTCATCTTGAAATCAACAGAGTGAAGAATATATCTATATATACACAGAAGGCTCAAAGACTACGAAGATGACTTTCCACTCCGTATGTAACACACTCCAGACAGCCCAATCAAGCCCTTTTGCTCTGCAATCAAGGATCACATTAAAGTTCTGAATTGAAGTATCTCACTCCCTTTTGCTGACCTTCTGCTTCGAAATCAGCTGCTGGCTGGCTTTTAAAGCTGCCAGTTACTAAGAGGGGTTATTTTGGCAACTGCGTAAGTACGTACAGAAGGGGAGTTCTCAGTGACATCCTTCTCTAAATAGAAGAGTGAACTCATAGAAAAGAATCATGTTCATGTGAATGATAGAAACTAGTCATTCAGTTTCTAGGCTTTGCAGTTTAATACTAGTTGTCATAACCCCAGGATGGAGCTAATGGTATCAACAGTACCATTATCAAATTAGTAGGTAGCTGGTCACCTCCATGTGGGGTATATGAGCTCACTAAGGGATAGTCTGTCCCTTTAGGAACAGCCCTGTGTAAGGTAGCTGTGCCACCCCAGAAGTTCAGGGAAGAAACTTTAATTCAGAGATTCACAATTTCCTCTGTGCTCCCCATTTGCTCCTGCTACATCGCAGACCAGAGCAAATTACTTCCCCTTAACCCAACTCACCTGCACTTGGCGGGCTGTGGGGAGGCAAAGCCAATACCAAGCTCATTCTCTGCCCCTCTCCCCCTCCTATTGTTTCTGCTGTTGAGATACAAGGAGGCCCCATGTGGGGTTGGGGGAAGCCTTTTGCTTCAAAGAATACCAAGCATAAACAAACTTAACAGGCTATGTAACAAATGGGACACTTGGCCTATCAACCACAAAAGAGCAGTCACAAAGCAGCTATTTAATAAAGTACCGCATCAGCAGAGCAGTGTAGGTTAGAAAGTGAAAAATGCCTTATCCAAATGAAACTATGGAAGAATGTGAATAGGTAGACTGTCACTCCTAACACTGCAGGTTACCAATTCTACTCTTACAAAAGATACCACGGAATTTTTCACAACTGCAAGTGGTCAGGGCCTAAGTTTTACATCTCACCTGAATTACAGAACCTCCAACAATGGGACATTGCTAGGTACTTTCCTCTAGAGTAAACTACAATCTATTGAACCCCCAACACCACTCTCTTCAGCAGTTAGGTACTATAAGGAAGCCTCCTATCCAATTCCTGATGATACCCAACTCTGCTTAACTTATTACTTTTACTGAATGCTAACAGCATATTAGCACTGTATAGAAAATGGAGTTGACAAAGTCCCTGGTCTGAAGAGATACAGTAGTAAGCACTATGGCCCCAGTTGTACAAGACTGTGGTTAATTTTAAGCACTGTGAATAGTCCTGTTGACTATGTGTAAGTCTTCGCAGGATTAGGGCTTATGCTTGGTACTAAATATTAACAAGATGAGCCCTTTGGTCTCAATACTGCTCCCACTGAAGTCAAGGGTTGAGAGTTGAGTTCTTATACCCAGAGTATATCAGGTACACAAAAGACTAAGAGGACAGTACATTTGGGATTGGGTCTGTTGGGTTCCTGGGTATAATGCAGTAGGATGGTAAAGGCCATAATCACCTAAGCTGTTGCATGCTGAATACGTTGGAATGATGAGGAAAGTCTACTGGAGCCAAGATAATGGCCCTAGCTACATCACAGCTAGAAAATCTAATATAATAATATTATTAAATAACTCACTTGAGGTTCTTCTGTCCAGGAGAGACGACAATGGCCATTGCAGCAATGGTGTTGCTTATATTCATATTATGCATTTTTAATTACTGTGAAAGCAGCCAAAGCCATGGATAGGGTTGAAGTAAAAATTATAAGAATAAATAAAAATAAATGTTTTAACTACTTTTAAACAGTGGCCTAGAATTGGAAGAATGAAACAGGACTGAGTCCAGTCTGGCATTTCCAGTTCTTCTTGAAGTTCCTTGGAGGGATGCTGCTCTCTATTCGTTGACTTCATTGCCCTTCTGTTTTGGTGCAAGGCCACCAAGTTTTCACACCTGCATGTTAAAATCAGGGATACTGATTATGCTGTGCATCTAGGATTTTTTACCTAATCAATTTTTAACCATTTAAGGCTTTGAGCCTGCAATGTGGGGTGCACCTGCAGATCTATGCATGTCACAGGGGTTTGAAATTATTTTATCACTGTAATTTATTCTGCAGGGTACACATTTTACTTTGTAATTATCTGGCAGTGGGTCCTTTACTGTAGAAAAAAATTGCTTAGCTATGTGAATTTTACCAAATGAAAAAGGATTTGGACAAAAACGATGCTTATTAGGAACAAAAATTGAGCTGTTCCAAGTAAAACCAAACCTGTTTCCTAACAACAATGGCCTTGCTTTTAGAAGAGGGTGTTACCAAGTTTTGTGATTTTATCACAAGTCCTGTGGTATTTGGGGTCTTTCTAAAACCCAAACTCATGAAGTCATATGAATACATGAGAAGCTGAGCTTTTTTAAATTATATATTTTCCAGCCCTTGCAGGTATGGAGAAAACCTTAAAAATGTGACCTAAATGCAGTGTTGATTTTTTTGGGATCTCACAAATTTTAGAAAGACAAGGTCAGTGAGGTAGTCTCTTTTATATGACCTTCTATTGGTGAGAAATAAGCTTTTGAGCTTACACAGAGCTCTTCTTCAAGTCAGGGAAACATTGTCACAAGGTGGAACTGGATTGTTTAGCATAAGTAGTTAACACAGGTACCAAGGGACCATTCAAGATGAAGTGACCTGTTAAGGCCTCAAAAGTCATAAGGAGTTAGTTTAGTCAGTTACAAAACTTTTAGTTTTTCTTAAAGGCCCAGCTACTGGAACCATGAGACTCTCAGCTTTCTTTTAAAAAAGAAATAGGTTTCTAACCCTCATGGTTGTAGAGAAACACTTGAACATATGAAGCAAACACAGCTCAAAAATTCAAAAGCTAGAAGAGAAATAACCCCCCCACACCCCTATTATTTTAAAGACACCTCATGATTTGTAAGCCACTCTCATGACTTTTAGGGCCAGACTCCTGATTGCTGAACGTTTGAACTTGGCAATACTGTGTTCGCACCCTAATTGTTAAGAAACCAGAAGGGAATGAAAAAGCAACTCCAAGGGGCTACGGGTTTGGTTTTTTTCAAACCCCGCCCCATGATTGTTAGCCCAAGCTCAGGATTTTGGGTGGCCGGACACTGGATTTTGAAGGCTGGGGGTTGGCAAGAGGGCAAAGAGATTTTTAGAAGAGTCCCTTTTCAGGGCTCCAATGCTGCAAAATAGCGAGAAGGTGGCAAATTTCCGCACCACATTTTGGCACTGAGGAGTGTTTGTGGGGGGCAGGGCTCCCCACAGAGGTGATGGGGGCAGGTTTGGGGAGCTTCGCCTCGCCCCCTCTTCCACTAGGGTGGCCGTCTGTAGCTTGGTGCCCACCCAGTGCCCCTCGGGGCAGGATAGGGGGCAGCAGCCTCTGAGGCAGCGGGGCTGCCCCTCCCGCAAGGCCTGACCCTCTCTCCCCAGTACCTGACCCCAGCTCCGCCCCCCTTGTCCCCTTCCTTCCTTCCCCCCTCGCCTCACCCTCCCCATAAACCTGCGGCCGGTGGGGGGCGCAGGGCTCCCCATAGGGGGCAGGTTTGGGGAGCTTCGCCTCGCACCCTCTTGCGCCAGGGCGGCCATCAGGAGCTTGCCCCCGCCCCGGGGCGGAATAGGGGGCAGCAGCGGGGCTGCCCCTCCCGCCAGGAGGTGGGGCTCGTATCTGCCCCTGAGCCGGAAGAGCAGCCGCAGCTGCCCGCCCGGACAGGGCGGCTGAGGGCGGCCCCGGGTCCCGCCTCTTTTCCTTTCGCTTTGCCCCGCACGGTCCAAGCACAGCGCTGCCGGGAGCGGGCCCGCTGCAGACAGAGGGGAGGTCGGCGCAAGGTGAGTGCCCCTGTTCCCAGTACCTGACCCCAGATCCACCGCGTTGTCCCCTCTCCCTCCCTCCCTCCCTTCCACCTCTTACCTCACCGTCCCCCCAAACCTCCAGCCACCCCGTTCCCAGGTCTGACCCCAGCTCCATCCCCTTATCCCCCGTCCCTTCCTTCCACCTCTTACCTCACCATCCCCCCCAAACCTCCTGCCACCCCTGTTCCCAGTACCTGACCCCAGATCCACCCCCTTGTCCCCTCTCCCTCCCTCCCTTCCACCCCTTACCTCACCATCCCCCCAAACCTGCTGCCACCCCTGTTCTCAGTACCTGACCCCAGATCCACCCCCTTGTCCCCTCTCCCTCCCTCCCTTCCACCCCTTACCTCACCATCCCCCCAAACCTGCTGCCACCCCTGTTCTCAGGCCTGACCCGCTCCCCAGTAACTGAGCCCAGGTCCCTCCCCGCAAACCTCCTGCCACCCCTGTTCCCATGCCTGACCCCAGCTCCATCCCCCTTGTCCCCCCTCCCTTCCTTCCACCCCTTACCTCACCGTCCCCCCAAATCTGCTGCCACCCCTCTTCTCAGGCCTGACCCTCTCTCCAGTACCTGACCCCAGCTCCAACCCCCAATTCCCCCCACCTGACCTGCCAACCTGTTCTGCCTACCCCAGGGGTTCTCAAACTGGGGGTGGGGACCCCTAAGGGGGTCACTAGCTGTCAGCCTACACCCCAAACCCCGATTTGCCTCCAGCATTTGTAATGGTGTTAAATATATAAACAAGTGTTATTAATATATGGGGGGAGGGGGTTGCACTCAAAAGCTTGCTATGTGAAAGGGGTCACCAGTACAATAGTTTGAGAACCACTGGTCTACCCGCTTCCTGGCCTCCTCTCTATCCTCTACCCTCCTCCCCCCGCAATGCCTGATACTCTCTAACCCTGTCCTCCTACCCCTCCCTGATCCTATTCCCTCCTGCCCCAGTATCGCCCCTACTGGCTTAACCCCATGTTCTCCCACCTGTCAGATCCCTCTAACCCCATCTCCAGTTCTCTCCTCTCCCTTCCCATATCAGACTTCAGCTCTAACCCCAAACCCCACTTTTTCCACCCCATGCCTGACCCTTTAAGTCTCTACACCTCCTTCCACCCCCACCCACTCTCTTCCCAGCACTTAACCCCACCCTATAACCATGATTGCCCCATTTTTTCCTGGCAGATCTGTAAGGGGGCTCAGTACCACTGCCAGATGTCCTCCTGTCTTATGGGCTCAGGATCATCTTTTACTTCAGAGGTGGCAACCCTACCTCTAACTCTCCTTCTGTCACCCCAGCTCCTGGACCCCACTTTCCAACATCTTCTGTCCCTTTTCCCTGTCCCGAGGAATCTGACCCTGTCCTCCTCCTTCCCTACTGACCACTAGCAACTAACCCCCTCAAAGCTCCTTTTTCTCCCTGGCCCCAGAGTCTTACCCTGTCCTCCTTCCTATGCACCCCAGAGCTTAACCCTCCTTCCCCCATTTCTGGCCACACTTTCTAACCCCCCTGCTTTCCCCTAGCGTCTGACCCTCCACTTCCAGTGTCCGAGTCTTCGTCCAATCTTCGTTTTATCCCTTTCTTTTCCTCTTCTTTTAGCCCTAGAGATTCTTACCCTTCCTTAACCTTAGGCCTTGTCTAGGTGAACTATACTGGTGTAGTTAAAGTGAAACAACACTCCATTTCCCTCCCGTGGGGATGCAGTTCTATTGGTATAAAGGCGCTTCATGCCACTGTCTATTCCTGTACAGGAAAGGGAATAAGCTATATTGCTATAAGATAACTTTATACTGGTATAACTGCCTCTACACTAGGCATTGCGCTGGTGTAATTATTTTAGTTAAAAAAAAAATCACACCCATGAGAGGCTTTTAGAATGCTGCAATTCCCATAGGTAATACAAATTATTCCTTCCATTTGTGCATTATTTTGCATTTATTAATACTCGTTTTCTTTCATGCATTCATTCACCAATCTGTATTAGGTCCCTTTGAAATTCCTTGTCTTCCCTAAATAATCTTGCGTAATTTACAAATTCCAGCACCTCAAAGTTCGTGCCCTTTCCCAGATCACCAAGAAACATATTAAACATTATCAGACTTAGCCCTAGTCCTTTATGAACTGTGAGTATTTCCAATGAAATCAAATTAGAATCTGCTGAGGCTGAAAACAACTTTCCCTTTTACTTTCAGCCTGCACTGGGGTTGGTACACAGTATTCAGATAAATGTCCGCACAACCTATCTAATATCTGTTTGCATAGTCCTACAATCCATTGGTATCTAATCTGACAGTCCGTATTTCTAATCTGTCACTTGATGAGTTCAATAGGACATGCATGAGTAAGCACTACTTTAATCCATAATTGTTCGCAGGAATGGGGCACTACTCTTAGGAAAATATAAAACACATAACATGTGAAGTAGAGAGAAGTAGGGAGATTCAAAATTAAGACTGATCTACATCCATGAGTCACATCATTGTACTTTTCCACCAAACACAATTGGATATATATGTATGTATGTGAGAAAAATTGAAATCTTCCATTATTGTATGTTGTTGTAGCCATGTTGGTTCCAGAATGTTAGAGAGACAAAGTGAGTGAGTTAATATCTGTTATTGGACTGGCTTCTTTTGGTGAGAGAGAGACATTTTTGAACTTACACAAAGCTCTTCTTTGGGTCCAGGAAACTAGTTAGTTTGAAGTCTGAAGAAGAGCTCCATGTAAGCTAGAAAGCTTGTTTCTTTCACCAACAGAAGTTGGTCCGATAAAAGATATTACCTCACCCAACTTGTCTCTAGAAAAATCCAAAATGTTATTTTTGAGTTTTCAGGATATCTTCAAATTGGATTATAACTTCAATGGAACAACAAATATTTTGGTTTCAGATTTTTAGTGCTGCCTTTCCAACATACTGGTTTTAGTCCACATTGACAGGATTACAAAGCATCTTGAAAGCCTGGTATTAGAACCTTTCACTAGAAATGTATTTTTATTTTTTACCTTAGCTGCAATTTATGGACAGATTTTAGTCACTTTTTAATAATTACAATAAAAAAATGTAACAGCGGTGGTTGAATACATGTAGTATCGGATTGATGCAGGATCAAAAAAAACTATGGTTACTCCTAGCCTATGAAACATCATGCTACATAGCAGTCTGATAATTAACCCCAACTGTATTTGGTGTAATGACTGGGAGATTTATTAGTTTTTTTAGTTACAGAAGTGTTTAAAACAAATTATAGCACTCCTTGAAGGACACTTATATTCTAGTTCTCTGTTTTATTCTGTGTGCATAGATGGAAGGAGATCAATCCAGTCCTGTGCCCGCACAGAAGGATGAAGAGCAAGATGGAGATCAAGGTGATACAGTGGACGCAAAGCCAGACAGAAGCGACAGGCGCTCATTCTTTGGAAAGTAAGCTTAGTTTTATTGTATATTTTATTTTTGTTTCAGTGTATATGCAATGCAATGAATCACAGACCATCTATGCCCCAAAAGTGAACAAACACTGTTAGAAAAAATGTTAAATATGCCATAAAAACCTTAAATCAGGATTTGGAAAATTAAATTCAGTCAGTGCTGCTTATGAATTTATACACTCCATGTCCATGGAAAGTATTTCTCTATCCAGACAGTGCATGACTGTATGGTGCATGACCAATATACATGATGCTTGTGCTTCACTTTTACTGTACTCCCATGATTTCAGAGATGAAAATTTTGGAAATTACTAGTTGGCTTAATTTCAGGTTTTAATAATTCTTTATGGTTATTTTTCAAACATGAGTGCTTACAGTGTTGTTTTTAAATCCATATTTAGTCATCTAAACAAGTGGCCTGGCTTTCTTTCTTGAACAGAGAGTCTGATCAAAAGGTTAAAGCATAAGCCTCGTAGTCAGATGATCTGAGTTTTCTTATTGCCCGAGACACATTGTGAGCTTAGGCAAGTCCCTTAATTTCTCTGCCTCTGTTTCCTTATTTCTAAAATGAGTGTTTTGTGAGGCTCAGTCAATCAGCATAAAGCACTTTGAGGTTCTCTGATGGAAGACACTAGAAAGGCAAAGTATTATAATCAAGTTCCTAAATATTTTTTTAGTATTATAATAACCACAACCTCACATTTTCTACAGATATAAAATGGAGGATGTAACATTTCGCTTCCAGAACAAAACTTTTTTTTAAAAGGCTTATTCATTTAAACTTGTTTTAATGGCATAATAGCTTGTGTGTTCTAAGGGGAAATAGTCTATTTCCATCCTTATCCTTACAGTTTACCTCTTGTTAATGAAGAGCATTCATTGTGTGTTGAGAAATTATTCAAGCAGTCTGACTGGCTACTGTACCAGGCATCCATTCTTTGGGAATACCTTGACTCTACAAATTGAAACTATATCACTCTTAAAAAAAATACTTCTGGACATTTGTTGTACCTTAAAGCCAGGGTCTCAAAGTTAAAGGCTACATACAGTAAATCAGAGCAGGGCATAGAATCCAAGTGTCTTGTCTGCCAGGACCATGCTCTAGTCTACAAGCTAACATTACAACCCAGTAACACCTAAGTATGAGATATTTCCTGGTGGCTAATTTTGGTTGTATTTAATGGTCCTTGGCTTTGTTCTTGCCATCAACTTTTCCTACCAGGTGGTCAGTACTTTCAAGGAAATATTTGTTATGCACTCAGTTTATTATTGCTAAAGTACATACATGGGCATGAAAGGAAAACAGTTAACTTGGTGCTGTTAACAAGGCACCTCTTTGTTCTAAAGTAGAAGGGAACAGAATTGTGATACCATAGAAAGTGAATTGCGAGCCATGCAGAAGGGAAAAGAACTTTTCAACTCCTGTTAACCTCTCTGTGGCTTCAGTTCCATGCAGCCCTAGAGCAGAGAAAGGAAGTAGTTGAAAATCTATGCCAGTATGGTGTATTTCTCTCAGTGCAGTAAAACTTATGATGCAGACCACAGCATAAATTGTTGCCAATCTGATCAGAAATAATTTCCATTCTGTGGCTTTTCCACAGCAAATCTGTGATGCTGTCAATCCAGTCATGGGCCTCTGCCTTAAACATGTGACCAAGTGGTCCAGGGTCAGCTACTGAATTTCAACATGGCAATTTCTCTTCTTTTCTTCCAGTTAGGGAAATTTAATTCTGTATGTTTCATCTCTTTGAAAAGCTTTCTAGATTTATTACCATTTTAGGAAGCAAGCTGATTTGTTAAAAATCACCTGCTTTTTTTGTTTTGTTTCATTACCACTAGATGGCAGGCTAATATCGTTTTTGTTGGTTAAAAAAAAAAATCACCAAAGAGTGATCACTCTGTCATATAGAGAATCACAGTTGTATGAGCAATTGATATGGTTTTTATTTTGCTGAGCAGAAATCGCAAGGTACTGCATGGCAAGCTTGATGACAATAAAAGCGTGAAAAGCTACTGATTAAGAGAAAATTTGGCTAATAATTTGAAAAATGTATGTGCATTCTTCATGTGATCTTTCGGAAGAAAAATACATATCACATTTTTCTCATCTGCTTTGTGTGATATTGTAAGACTTTTATATGCCTTTATCTTTGTAAAAAATTCTCATTTCTCCACAGGATGCTTTAATATCTTATCTTTAATGCACTTAAGCATCACTTGGAATTTCAAAGATGTAACCCCAAATAGTAACAAGGCATTTTAAAATGCATGTTGTCTTCTGCCATCCTCCACATAATTGCTCTGTCGGTTGCATGTCATCTGAAACTGTGTGCTGTGGGTATTGGAGAAGCACAGGAGCCATTTCTTTTAACCATCCAGAGGCCAGAATTCAACACAAAGGGTAAAATTCTGGCCCCACTGAAGTCAAGCAAGAGTTTAACCATTAACTTCAATGGGGCTAGGATTTCATCCACAATGTATTTTTAAAAACAACTGAATGCCCCTACGGTGTGGCAGAGTAGAGCTTGCTTTGTTAGCATCCATGGTTGTATTTCTAGTGCACTTGGCTAAAGTGAAGCATCCGCTGGCAGTAGCTGTAAGAATTTGGATACCAGTACAACTATTATTGAATTGTATAGAACTGTTTGTCCTCAGGTTACTTTACCTTTTGCCCACTGCTCTTCTCTCCCTTTTACACTTAGTATTCCCCTTCTCAGGGCATGTCTACACTATAAACTTAAGTTGACCTGTGTGTGGAGAGGAGAGCCCAGAGGGGGTTAGGGGTCAGCTGGGTTCCAGGCAGGGAGATCCACACCCGGAATCCAGTTGGCTGCCATGCTCCTGGTGGGGAGCCGAGCCCAGGATGGCAACTGGGCTCCAGGTGGGGAGATCCATGCTCGGTGTCTGGTTGGCTGCCACGTTCCTGGTGGGGTGCCGAGAAGCCCGATGCAGCTGCCCCATTCCTGGTCGGGAGCGGGAAGCTGAGAGCAATGGGTCAGCCAGGCTTCCAGTGGGAACATCCGCACCCAGAGTCTGGTCAGCTGCCATACTCCCAATGGGGAGCTGAGATCCCTGGTGGCAGCCCAAATCGGAGCTGGGAGCCCGAGTGGCAGCCTGGCTTGGAGCGGAGACCAGACAGCAGCCCGGCTGGGGAGCCAGTTCCAGGGGAACCATGAAATTGACAAGAACAACAGCCAGTAGGTGCAAGTAAGGCAGTGTCTGCAGGGACACTGTGTTGCCCTAACTACACCAACATAAACCCTATGCCTCTAATGGTGGTGGAGTTATTATGTCAGTGTAGCAGGGCACTTACATGTGCAGGAGCAAGGCTGTAGTGTGTACACTGACATATTAGGTCGACTTGTTGATCTACACTAAAGTGTAAGATGCCGTCTCAGTTGAAAAGCATTAGCTAGTATAGAAATATCTGTTTAAGAACTCTTAAGTTACTGTAACAGTTTCCAGGCTTAGACCCCCTCAAGCGCATCCCTTAGGTCAGGGTGGGCAAACTACGGCCCGCAGGCTGGATCCAGCTCACCAGCTGTTTTAATCCGGCCCTTGAGGTCCCACTGAGGAGCAGGGTCTGGGGCTTGTCCCGCTCTAGTGCTCCAGCCAGGGAGCAGGGTTGAGAGCCGCTCCATGCAGCTCCTGGAAGCAGCGGCATGGCCCCTCTTCAGCTCCTACGCAGGAACCATGGCCAATGGGAGCTGCAGGGGTGGTCCCTGCGGACAGGACAGCATGCAGAGCTGCCTGGCTGTGCCTCTGCCTAGGAGCCAGAGAAGGTATATGCTGCTGCTTCCGGGACCCACTTGAGGTAAGTGCCACCTGGAGCCTGCACTCCTGAGCCTCTCCCCACACCTCTGCCCCAGCCCTGATCCTCCTCCGAACCTCTCAGTCCCAGCCCAGAGCACCTTCCTGCACCCACAACCCCTCATCCCCAGCCCCACCCCAGACCACACCCCAGCCCTGATCCCCCTCCCACCTTCCAAACCCCTCAGTCCCAGTTCAGAGCACCCTCCTACATCCCAAACTCCTGATCCTCAGCCCCCACCCCCAGCCCCAGCCCACACCCCCCCACACACACACCACACTCTACTCCCCTGCCCCAAGCCAGAGCCCCCTCTCACACCGTGAACTCCTCTTTTTTTGGTCCCACCCCAGAGCCCGCACCCCCAACCAGAGCCCGCACCCCCTTTCACACCCCAACCCCAACTTTGTGGGCAGTCATGGCCCGCCATACAATTTCTATTCCCAGATGTTGCCCTGTAGAGGCGTGGACTCACCCCTGTGGTGCCTCCTGCTGGTGACTTCGGGAATTAGCTCGTTCCAGCTCCAGAGCAGCCTCTGCAGGCCAGTGATCCACCTGTCCTCCGGCCCCCATGTCCCTCCCAGGACCCCAGTGCCCCTTTCTCTGGGTGCTGCCCCCTGGCAAGAACCCCTCAGTCTTAGGGTCTCCCCTCCCTGGGGAACTCCCACCCACTGTTCCCACCTCACCTCAGTATAAGGCTACTGCCAGTCATTGTCTAGCCCCCATGCCCTGGAGCAGACTGCAGTATCAGCCTACTCATCACTGGCAAGGAGGGTTTGGACCTGCTGCCTTGGCCTACCCCTGGGCTTCCCTCTGCAACCCCTAGTACACCTGGGCCTTCTGCTAGGCCACAGCCTGGGGCTTTCCAGGCTGGAGCTCCTCAGCCTTTCCCTAGCCCTGCTCCACTCAGGTATTCTGTCTCTAGCTCCCTGCAGCCAGGCCCTTCTCTCTCTGAATGCAGAGAGAGACTGTCCCTGGGCCGCTGGCTCGTAGCCTTTTATAGGGACCAGCTGGGCCTGATTGGGGCATGGCCCAGCTGTGGCTACTTCCCCAATCAGCTTAGCTTTACCCTGCCACAGCCCTCTTCCTGGCTGTTTTAAGCCCTTCAGGGCAGAAGTGGGTGTGCACCCTGCTACAGGTCCTCAAGCCAAAAAGTTTTCCCGCCCCTGCCTTAGGTGACAGGCCTACCTTCATGCAGTTAACTCTGTATGGAGTCACATGCTTCTACCATCTTAGACAGGAGCTCCAGGCTGCAGCCTCCTGTTTCTCAACCATGTTAACAACACATGCACAATTCAGTTTTGGCACCTGTAAGCTTTTCCCTTTGGGAACCTGTGACAGTATACATTTGCTGTGATGTACAAATAGCATCTTTGGAACAAAGCATTATTTATTCATTCCTCAAAGATGCAAAGGGTAAAAACAATAAAAGGTCCGTAACTTACACCGTAAGTTTTTCTTGAGATGGAGTTAGCTGAGCTAATTGGGTCTCTGTAATATTGCTACAGTATTTCTATAAAGTAGTTAATTTTGCCTTCAGTAAGGAATCAAAGCACAAAACTATAACAATTTGAGAGCTCTCATTTTAATTAAATTGAGAACACTTATTTTAATCAATTTGAAAGTCGCTTTATCAGAAAGTCGCCATCCATCTGTGTTTTGCTCTTCAGTTCACCAGCAGTTATGACATCCTCAGTTAAATAGAATATACACTCAAATTTTACATGAGCTTTTTTCTGTTTTGCAAACTGAAATTCAGATGAAAAAGACTTACAAGTCTATAGAACGTTTTTCTTTTTGGAAGCGGGGGTTGGGAATTGTGGCGTTGGTGGTGCTATTTGTTTTTCTTCATGCATTTGCACAAAACCAGAGTCTGCTGTGTGTCTCTCTTGCTGGAACTAGAATGGTAGGTTGGTAGAGCACTTTGTTCAACGAGACCTGAATCATTTGAAGAATATACATGTACATGGATTAATAACCTGTTACAATGACAGCTTTGGAGATGTAGGGGGATGGAGAATTTAAGGCTGACAAGAGATGCTCTTTTGTTGTTCTCTTTCTTCTTCCTGGGAGTTATTTTCCACCCACCTTTGATTACCAGCAGTTTCCTTTTATTTGTTTGACAAGATGCATCACAGGTAAGGATTTCAGGATGAATTGTTTCTCAAAGTGCTCACATGTTTGGTTTCCCTTCACATCCGCATACATTTTTATAAGTTGCCCACCTTGTATAGTGCAGGCCACTTGAAACGCTGAGCTTTGGGAAAAGAGGCCCCTCAATACAGAACTGCATTGCCTTATTTACAGAAAAGCAAGTAGGGTTGTCAGCATCTGCTTCCAAAGCAATTGTGAAATTAGTCACTCGTGAAGTCTAAGTGCTTCTGCCTTGTCCTAGTGTTGAAATCCTAATAATGAGCTGAATGATACCTCATTTGTTTCAGCAGCACCTTCGTACATTTATATTACTGCAATGTGTAGTTAAACTGTGAGCTTTGCTGCTACTGAATATTACAGATTATTTTTTAAAAAAATTAAACATTTATATGAAAAGTAATAGGTAATAATTGGAGATATACCAATCTCCTAGAACTGGAAGGGACCTTGAAAGGTCATTGAGTCCAGCCCCCTGCTTTCACTAGCAGGACCAATTTTTTATCCCAGATCCCTAAGTGGCTTCCTCAAGGATTGAACTCACAACCCTGGGTTTAGCAGGCCAATGCTCAAACCACTGAGCTATCCCTCCCTCCTGAAAGTATTTCTTGTGTCCTCACAGCAGCCAGGATAAAAATTGCCAGGCTGTCAGGCTTCCTGCTACAGTTAATAGCTGATTGCTCTCTCACTATCTGGAACCATAGATTCATTGGGTCCAGATACAATGGTGATGGACACAATGTGGGTAGATGGGCATTGGGATGGATAGATCAGGAAGATATTTTATCTACATTGTATTGAGAGGAAGGATGGTCTTGTGATTATGGCATTGGACTAGGACAGGGGTCAGCAACCTTTCAGAAGTGGTGTGCCGAGTCTTCATTTATTCACTTTAATTTAAGGTTTCCTGTGCCAGTAATACATTTTAACGTTTTTAGAAGGTCTCTTTCTATAAGTCTATAATATATAACTAAACTATTGTTGTATGTAAAGTAAATAAGGTTTTTAAAATGTTAAAGAAGTTTCATCTAAAATTAAATTAAAATGTAGAGCTGCCCGGATGGGTAGCCAGGACCCGGGCAGTGTGAGTGCCACTGAAAATCAGCTCGTGTGCTGCCTTTGGCACGGATGCCATAGGTTGCCTACCCCTGGACTAGGAACTTGGGAGATCTGGATTCAATTCCCAGTTCTGCCTCAGGCTTCCTTTTTGTCCTTTGGCAAGTCACTTACTATCCCTGTGTCTTAGTACCCTAGCTGTCAAATGAAGATAATGATCCTTCCTTTTCACCCATTCTTTCTCTGTCTTGTCTATTTTAATTGTAAGCTCCCTCAGGTAGGGGCTGTCTTTCTTTGTGTTTCTAGTGTACCAAGCACAATGAGGGCCTTGCAGGTTTGGGGCTTGCAGGTGCTATTATAATATAAACAGTACGTAACAATGATAAAAATCATATGTGCTTTCTGTCTGAAGGGGAGGGATAGCTCAGTGGTTTCAGCATTGGCCTGCTAAACGCAGGGTTGTGAGTTCAATCCTTGAGGGAGACACTTAGGGATCTGGGGCAAAAATTGGTCCTGCTAGTGAAGGCAGGGGGCTGGACTCAATGACCTTTCAAGGTCCCTTCCAGTTCTAGGAGATTGGTATATCTCCAGTTTTTTTTTTGAAGCATTTGGCGTTTCATCAGTTTGAGAGAGGATTACTAGACTAGGTGGTCTTTGCTGGTTATGGCAATTCCTGTGTGAGTAATAAAAGTATACTTTGCGCAATTTTTTCTAATATAATACACCAGGAATTTTTCACTTCTAATTAGTCTTTTTTTTTTCCTTTTTCTTTTTTTATGAGAATCTAGAACTCAATCACTAGAGAAGGCCTGCAGCCAAGCTGGTGTTGGCATAAAGTTCATTAAACCCAATTGGTACTTGTTCTTTCCTCCTGGAGACATTTCCATATGGTACATGGTGTAAATGCCCAGCTATCTTGGAACTGTATTTTAGCAGCAGGTAGGATTTCCACCTCTGAGGTACAAAAAAACAGTACATCCGGGATTAAAAAAAACAACAAAAACAGGATATCCATAAAATCGAACACTTGGCAGTGTGTACTGAGCACCCTTACAGATATCTTACAGGACAGCTACTTCCAAAAAGCAATCCTAGGAAAACCTGGATAGGTGGCAACCCTAACAGCAGATCAAGTATCAGGTTTGTTTTTAATTATAGTAATTTACCTGTCTCTTTGCAAGGAAGCCAAGATAATAAAAATAATTCAAAGTTTAGGGGAAAGCAAATCACACATGTCATTTATTATTTTTTCCATTTTAGCAACCAACAACAAAGAAATAGAAAAATGCAAACAAAATTAATAGGCATTAGAATACATAAAGAGTAAATATATGGGAACTATTTCCAAGATACAGAGTACTATGGGTTTGTTCTTCTTCTTTTTTAACTGTCTTTTCGCTTGGGTTAAAAGTTTTCAGAAATTTTCTTTATCCTGCTGTGGTGGGTAAGAGTTTGTTAAAAGGTAAAGTTGTGCTATTCCACCTCACTTTCCTTTCCTAAGCTCCTGCATTGGAGCACTGATAGAATCATAGTGATGAGATGTTTTCTGCCTGTCCAAAAAAAAAAAAAACAAAGGTGGATCAGGCCTGCATGACCTCAGCAGCTTGCTAGGCCATAGCCATGGGGGTTTGAATAGCCCCACAGAAAAGTCCAGCGTAACCCACTGCTGACATAGGCGAACCTTTGGGCCTGAACGCAGAGCATCCTGCTTCATTGTCCATTATAGCCCTGAGCATGGTGGGCTCCTAACATTTCTAAAGAAGATTAAACTTGCTCTTGGACACAAGGGTGAAACTATTTTCAGATGCAGAGTGGAGTGATATTTGATGATGAGCCAAGGTACTGTACAGTGTCATATCTCTCCTTCCTCCTCTGTTGTTGCCTTTGTGGAAGTGTCATGAATGAATTCCCTAAAATAATTCAGACATAGTGTTCTCCCCAGCTAAAGGTCACTCTGATGGCACAGTACTCTTGCCCTTTCATATGCAAAGGTATTCTGGAAAAGTGTACTTTTTGCTTTGCTTAGTTTAGTTTTATTATTAGTTGTTATTAGTATGATGTCGATATAAAAATGTCGCTCTGGTTTATATTAATACCTGTGGCGGTGGTTTTATGTAGCATAATTAGAAATTATCTGTGTATATTATGCAGCCTAAGATCCAATCCTGAGGGATCTCAATTTGCACAACTCCGATGGGAGGTTCATACATACAGGACTTGCAGAACGGAACTGGCTCCTGAAAAGTTATCTGTATTCTTTTGTGTTTGTAAAGCCCTTAGTGACTTTTAGGTGGTATATAAATCATATCATATCACACAAAAAATGCATGAGTTACCACACAACAGAGTGTCGGGCAGAGTAGCAGAAATGTAAACCACGGGTTAGAGAATAGAGCTTGTACTTTATTGGCTCCATTTAATTGTGAATATTACACTGCAGTGCTATCATGTAAGAGTGTGAATAAAGATTTGCACAAGACAACGTGCTGTGTACAAAAGAACAGGAGACTGCTGCCTGACTTTTATTTTTTAACTGTTGCTAAATGTTTACACAGTACTTGTCAGATACAGCCTGTTATGTCCAACATTTGTACTAACATGAAACTGAGTGATCCCCACTGTGCTTCCTATAGTGAAAACTTCAAAGAAAGAATTAATTTTGAATACTATTGACTGTGAGTTAAGCGAATACAGTTATAAAAAGAACAAGAACAAGGTATTTTTTTGTTTAGATTTTATAAACTGCCCGACTCAAACTCTAGGTGCATCTACAAGATGGAAAATGTGCCAGAAGTTACACACTAAGTTTCTGATCCTGAAAACAGCTGTACTTGGCAGACCCCTCCATTCCACAGAGAGCCATTGACTTCAGTGGCTTTGCATGTGGGGGAAGCCTTTGTGGAGCAGCTTGCAGGATCAGTTGTTGCATAACTCCCTCTTTTAATTCAGTCTAGGTGGGTAGCAGAAAGTAACTTCCTTTGAAAACTTTTAAGTGGCCTTTGTGCAGTGAGTGAGTCACAGTATAGTTCCAAAGTTTTCCTAAAAAATGCCACTGGAACTGATTGTCAGTCTTAGCAAAGAAACTGTGAACTGAATGGTCACTATGGCTAATCCTGCAGACTCTTATGTACAAGCCTAACTTTACAGTCACAAATAGCCCCCTTGATTTCAGTGGGTCCCCCACAATAGTAAAGTTAAGCACTTGCATAAGTGTTTGCCGTATTGGGGCTTAAGGCTGAAGTACACTTGTCCTCTTCTCTCTCCCCTTCCCAAAGTTGACGCTCAAAATTAAGGCACGCTGGTGAAGTAGCTTGCAAAGAAGTGGGGCACTGCCTGTGCCTGACTTTTTGTTGATAAATGTTCATTTTGAATTCTGATATCAGTTTGGGACTTTTCACCATCATTAAATATTTTTTTTAACACACATACACTTCGTCATCAGGAATAATGTATTCAGAACTCCTTTTATGTGGTACAGTATTGCTCTCTGACTTGCTGTTCTTGGGTTCAGAATCTCTTATACAAAGCATCCCCTTGCAATGTCTATGTCAATCTTAATAGTTGCCAGTTGCTTGGAGAGGAATTCAGATGCACAGTGTTGTCAGGACTAGAGCTGAGAGGATTTTTTTGGCAATTAGTATATTCACCCCAAAATTGTATTTTTGGTTGAATTAAACTATCTGAGAATTTGTGTTAATTCAGCTAATAATTTAGACCAAATAAAACATGAAAAAAAAAGAAAAAATCTAAACAGTTTGTCATTTTTGAAACAAAACATTTTTAATTTCCTTCAAAACAACATTTAGAAATTAAGCTAATTTGTTTTTTTTTAAAAATGTAGGAAGTGTAAAACCACCCAAAGTTATAATGAAACTAAATGGAAAATAGTATTTCAGATTGAACAAAATGTTTACTTTGACCTAAAACAGCTTTTGGTTGATTTCAGTGAGGAAAAACAAAAAAATTCAGTTTTGATTCAACTGTAAAGGAGTTTTTGGGTGGGGTTTTTTTTTCTCCAGATTCTTCAGTTCAGCCACCCAATCAAATAATTATTCACTCAGCTCCAATCAGGACCTACATTCCCCTTTCTTTTCTCTCCTGAAGGAAGGGTTTTTCTGTTCTGGTGAAAAGGTTCTTACGGTAATATTTGAAAGTTCCCTCACTTTCTCAGAGAATTTTTCTAAAGCATGGTTTAGAAGTCTTCCAAGGTTGATTATGTTGTTAGTGAAAATCCTTCAAAGCTGGTAGTAATTTCAGTTAATTCAGGCAAATAAGCAGGTCTCCCTAGGCAAATTGGTAGTGTAAAACATTTGTTTGAATTCCATTTATCTTCCCTGTGTTTTTAAAGGTTAATTGTTTCTTTGTCATCAGGGGTTGGTTACTTGAATTGTTAAACTACTGGCCAGTTTTTCTTTCAACCATTTCCTAAAGTGGTATGACAGTAAAGACTGACCTCTGTTAAACAAGATGGAACAATGATTAGATTTTATAAATGTTTACAGTTGTACATTTCAGCAGAGTAATAATACTTAGGGCTTACATAGCATTCTTCAAAGCACTTGAGAGGAAGTTAAGATTCATCCCCATTTTACAGATGAGAAACCTGAGAAACGGAGAGATGAGGTGAATTGTCAAGAACATAGTGACTCAATAGCAGAGATGGGAATGAACCCCAAGCTCCCAATTCCCAGTCCAATGTCTTATCCACAGTACCATCCTGCCTTTCTATAACTAGCAGTTATAGTGATTTCAGTTCCACATGCTAGTGTCTTGACTTCTTACATGAAGAGCCTGACCCTGAATACTTTATGCACAAACTTCATTGCCAGTCCCAATGCCAATATTAAAATCTAGTCTTTTTCAACCTGTGTAGTTGGGGAAAGCACTCACCAAATATGCCTACTCCTTAACCCACCTAATATATCCTTTCTGTTCAAAGACTAGTAACACAAAAGATGCTTTGCACAAATAAAATACTGGGCATTTGGACATTCAAGCATTGGCATATTCCGTCCACCCCAAAAATGGTATTTCTCTGCCCACCTAATACAGAGTTCAGGGGGAAAAGGGACAGCATAATTATCTATTATTTGTAGGCTGCTCTGAGTGTACGTGCCACTTTACTCAAGTAGATGTATCAAAGAACAAAGTCTCTGCTTCAAAGAATTTATAACCTAAAAAGTACCAGTCAGGTACAAACAAAGAGTGGCTTGTGCCTGTTATTGCAGATAGGCTTCCAGTACAGGTACTTGTAAGACGTGATTTGAAATAAGAGAGAGAAGGGTAACTGGGGGTGTTCGATAGATTAGGAAGTCTGAAGAGAGGAAGGAGTAAAAGAGAGCGGTTAGGAGTGAATCTTGAGTAGAATGTAGGAATGACATGAAAACCCTATAATAACAAACCAAAGTATGGTCATAAGAATACAATTTTCGTGGTCAGTTTCTATCTGTTGCATCACTTAAGTTGATGCTTAAAAACAAATATGATACCAGAGACAGCTATTTTTAGAAGTGCTTTGATAATGAACATTTCCTCCAGACCACTTCAGAGGCATAGAGCAACACATTTTCCATGCTGAGGAAAGCTCCAAAGTCCTTACAAGGTTCTGTTGAGATTTTAAACTAATACTGTTTCCGGCTCACCCATCCAGCTTACAGTATTGTGACATAATGGGCAATATTCTCAAACACAGATTAGTAGTTAGATGTCAGCATCACATCACTATTATTAATCCATCCCTTGCTGGCTCTTAGTAGAAAGGCTAAGATGTGATAGGTTGGGTCACAGAAACCCCCTTTGGGACTGCCACCTGATGTGCTGGGACTACCTCTGAGCCCGTTTTCCCTGCCAGCTTGGGACTTCAGTACCCTATCTTGCTGTGCCAGACACGTTTGCCTGCTGCAAACACAGATCCAAGTCTGAACCATGTCCCCCATAAGCTGCAGGCTTAACTGAAAACAGCTTAAGAAGTGCTCCTGTCTCCAGCACTCAGATACCCAGCTCCCAATGGGGTCCAAACCCCAAATAAATCCATTTTACTCTATATAAAGCTTATACAATAAACTCATAAATTGTTTGCCCTCTCTAACATTGATAGAGAGATATGCATAGCTGTTTGCCCCCCTTCCCCCAGGTATTAATATTTACTTTTTTGTATTTAATAAAATCACTTTTTACTTATTAATTAACCCAGAGTAAGATTTAAGTGGTTCCAAGTAATAACAGACAGAACAAAGTAAATTACCAAACAAGATAAAATAAAACATGCAAGTCTAAGCCTAATACAGTAGAAAACTAAATTCAGGTAAATCTCACCCTCAGAGATGCTCCAATAAGCTTCTTTGACAGACTAGCTGTCTTCTAGTCTGGGCCCAATCCTTTCTGCTGGTACAGTCCTTGTTCCAGCTCAGGTGGTAGCTAGGGGATTTCTCAGGACTGCAGCCTCCTTTGTTCTGTTCAACCCCCTTATATATCTTTTGCACAAGGTGGGAATCCTTTGTCCCTCTCTGGGTTCCCACCCCTCCTAAATGGAAAAGCACCAGATTAAAGATGGATTCCAGTTCTGGCGACATGATCACATGTCACTGTAAGACTTCATTACCCACTTGCCAGCACACAGGAATACAGGAAGACTTACAAGTAAACAGAGCCATTTACAACCAATTGTCCTGGTTAATGGGAGCCATCAAGATTCCAAGTCACCATTAATGGCCCACACTTTGCATAATTACAATAGGACCTCAGAGTTGTTTCATATTCCTAGTTTCAGATACAAGAGTGGTACATTTATACAAATAGGATGAACACACTCAGTAGATTATAAGCTTTTTAATGATACCTTACAAGAGACCTTTTGCATGAAGCATATTCCAGTTACGTTATATTCACACTCATAAGCATATTTTCATAACATCATATGGAGTGCACCGTCACAATTCTCAAACACAGATTAGTAGTTGGTAGATAGATGTCAGCATCACATCACTACTATTCATCCATCCCTTGCTGGCTCTTAGTAGAAAGGCAAAGACCATAGCAGAACTGGCTTCTGACACTTAGGAGCATGAGATAATCATGATCAGAAGTATAGGATAGTTTATACTCTGTAAATAGAAGTCTTCAGTTTCTAAAACAGGCAATAAATTCTCTTCAATAAAATTTTATGATCAGTCATACAAATGAATGACTGTCCTTGCAAAGCATATTAAGGCAGTGGTGCCCAAACTTTTCCTGTCATGCCCCCACCCCCTTACCAGTAATGAAATCTGTCCACGCCCCCCCCACCCTCATTACTGCACAGTTGTCTCAGCAGTGGCTGAAAGCAGAACCGGAGGCAGAACTGGGGATGAGGGAGGAGCTGGGACTAGAGGAGGAACTTTCCTGGAGTGGCGAGGGAATGAGGGCAGAGTTTGGCTGGGGCTGGGCTGCGGACAGAGCAGAGCTGGGTGGCACTCCTTCCCCCCCTCTCCATCCATCAATAAATCCCCAAAAGCCCCTAACCTTGTGGGGGGAGGGGACTTTCTAAGCCTCCTCCCTGCTTTCAAAACCAAAGTATAGTTTACTGCATAGTGTCACTTTACAATTCATTTTTGATTAAGGGCATCCAATTTCCTCTTTAAAAAAAATTCCCTTTCACACAAGAGTGGAACCTTGCTATTTGTAATTTTGTCTTTATTCTCCTATTTCTCTGTATAGCCAGACTAACCATTCTCTTCCAGGCAGAGATGTTGTTTCCTTTATATATAAATCACCATTGAGCCTATTCCTCACAAGGGAAAGAAGCGCATGGTTTTCAAAAGATCTCAAATGCAAATGGATCATTGTCAGACTTTTTTTTTAATCCCTGCTAACTTTCAGCAACAGTAATGGGATTGGTTTAACTACAGGTTGTGTGGGTGAGATCACATTTTCTTCCTGCCAATACTTATTGTCTCTTCTTGGTTTATGTGCTTTTCCAAGAAGTGGCCTTGCTTACCTGAACAAAGTGCTATTACAGACTCTGGCCTCTCGGGCACAATTTCAACATTGCTGGAAGCTGCAGAGTTAAATCCCTTTTGCAATGTGCTGAATATCTATCCTTATTAATAACGTCCAGTTTGATAATCATGTTTAGATGGCAATATCCTTTGTGGAAATATACACAGCTACACTTACAGAGTCTGATCTGATGGCTTACATGCATGGAGCTCCCACAAAGTCAACTGGAGTTCAATGCACAGAGGGCTTGTAGAATCAAGCCTACAGTATGGATTGGAGTAAATACATGAGCTGGGGTTACAAAAGAAAAGACTAGAGCTCTCAAGGGGGATAACAGTCCATGCACTGAGCTTATTGCACATCTTGTGGATTCTAAGAATGGTAAATGTAGTGCAGTGGAAGTGGGGGAAGGAGGCAGTGAGCTCCCAAGGAAAGAAGCCCTCCAACATGAAGAGAAGAAGACAGTAATGCTGAGAGACTCCATTCTCAGCAAAAGAGCTTTTTCCCCTTAAAAATCGGTCTTTAAACATGTTTAACTATTAAATGGTAAAAATGTTTTCTAGCGGTTTAAACCCATGGGCTCAAATCCTCAGGTCTTTACTCACTGGAGTAAGAATTTGATCCACATTGAAGCATTAAATTACTTTATGTCCTCTCCGTGAATCTCTAGCATCACAAAGTTCAGCAACAGGGTGGTGAATAGGATGAGACAGGCAAGCAGAAATACTATTTTTTTTATCAACGTTGCGCTCATTTCAAAAATAGTAATCATTATCCCATGGTAGACAGAGAGTAAGTCCAGCCTTTGTAAGGTAGGACTTTCAGACACAATATTACTGTCAAGCCTAAACCAGGACTTAGTGTGCACATTCTGGTTTTCATTCTGTGGACAAACTGATGTTGCCAAAGGGGAATTCAATTTTGCTGGACTCTTGATCTGACCAAAAGGAGGAGGAGGAGCTCAGTGCCTGAGAGGACAGAGAGGCACAGTAATATTCCTGTCTAAGTGTGGGACTGGGCTGACTGACCAATGGAGGGTGACCAATAGTGGCGCAACACAGAAGAATTATGGCATAATTTAGATGTAAAAGCTGAGAGACCACAACCGTAAAATACTATTGATCTTTTAATCCAGACGAAGATGAATAAAAAAAAAATGGGGAAATTGGAGATTTTGGATTTCAATGATGCAATATGAAAAATAGAAACTGAAACTGAGTGTTCCTATTCAATCTTTTTTGCAATAGAAAAATGAGGGGACATCCATTGAAAGTGACAGGCAAACTATATAAAAGTAGTAAAAAGAAATGCATATTTACACAACTGATAATTAACCTGCCGAATGCCTGACGCAATAAATTATTGTGACCAGGGAGGTTAGGTAAAACAAACAAAAAAAGACACATGGCTAATGAGAACATCCTCAGTTAAACAAGTTAAAGGATAAAAATATTTATACATTTATAAAGCTTCATGCTTCCAGTCATAAACCAACTTCTTACTTACTAGTTTTAGGTAGGAACTTCCCCTATGGGCAAATTCTTATATAATTGTCCATTATGCGCATTTTCCTTCTACCTTTTTCTTATATATCTGGTATTGGGCTCTCTCGGATAGTAGATTTTTATCTTCTGCTGCTAAAAAGACCATTGATTTAGTCCAGTATGGCAATTTGTATTTGCCATTTGGGCATGTGGAGACATAAGGTGATCCAAAAGTTGGAGTCAAATAACAGATTGCCTGCTATCTGGGTTGAAGATCCAATATGTACATAAACCACAAGTTTGCTTCCTTAGTGATTTGTCAGGCATTGGCTTGGACCATTACCAGGAGAAATTTACTAGAATTACTTTGTTGACTGCCAGTAAGTACACTGTGGGTCTGATCCTGAGAGGTACTGAGTGGCTGTCTCGTCCCTGCAGTTTCCATTGAAGTCAACAGAACTTGCAGGTCCTGCGCTCTTCTCAGAACCGTGCCTTACATGTCACACAGGAACAACAGAGAAATAGAATAGATTCTTGCATGCCTGGAAAAGGTCTCACACTATGATAGGGATCAGCTAAAATATTTGATGGGGACTATATAGCTGGGTTTGCGGAAGAGTACAGGTTTTTATATGCAGTTGGGAAGACAATGGGTTACTGGATGCCGTGGGAAAGTGTGTCGAAGAATGTTCATGGGATGGGTGCATCCTGTAAATTAACAATAATTGTGTGCTGATGCCACTTGAGGATGTTGTATTGCATGTAGCAACAATGCTTGCTTATTTAGGAAACCAGTTAAAATATTTTTTCTGCCAAAACCGAAAGTTGCATAAGCCTGAAACCATTATGGGTTGAGGAAGCTGTATACTGTGCTGGATATTAATTTTTAAATGCTCTGTTCTTATTTTGAAATTCCCTTTCCTTGCATCTTTGCCAGATCTTGTGTATTACTGCAGGATCAGATTACAGACGGGAAAGATAATTTCAGAAGCCCTCCTTGAAAGTCAGATTTAATAGTACTATATTGTGGAGCTAAATGTGGATAACTCTTTCTGTAACCTCCACTTAGGGCAAAGTTGAATAATTGCTTTGGGTGTTCTGATTGCTTCCAAAGCCCACAAACAATCTGAGTATCAAGCAGGTAAATGGCTGACTACCAGAAAGTTTAATATTAAATGCTTTTGAGAGTCCCCATAACTAGAGACTATTCAGGAGCCTTAGTAATCTAAGGAAAGAGTAAGAGGAAATTTGATGGAAGTACAGTACCATAATGAATGGTGCAGAGAACATCTCCTACATGCACCTATTTACTTTGGCCCTTATCAGCAGAACAAGAAGAAACTTGAAGTTAAAAGACAACCATTTAAAAATGGAAAAGATTTTGCTTATAAAAATGACAAATAGCATTGAGAAGAGCAGCCTGGTCTCTTGCTTACCCTGTTCCTAGTAGTAGAGCAAGAAGGTACTCAAAGCTGAAATTGGGGGGGAAAGAAAATCCATTTTTTATAGACAGTTAATCAACTTGAGCTCTCACTGCTGCAGGATATGGTTGAGGCAAATAGCTTAGCAATTTTCTACAATGGCTTAGATACAGGAATAAGAATAGCAATAGTAGTTAGGTTAATTAGGTTAAAATTGCAAGGATATAGGCCCATCATCCATTTGTATTAAAAAGAAATTTCTCCCTGTAATGTAGTGTTCTATTGTTACTTGTGTTGAGGACAGAAGATATGCCTTCCTCTGGGGCATCCAGCAACAGACACTGGACTAGATAAACCCAAGAGATAAACCCCGCCCTGACCATCAATTCAGATGTTGCATATGATCCAAAGTTCGTTGAAGTCACTGGAAAGACTCCCATTGGCTTCAGAGGGGGTGAAATAAGGCTCTTTGTGGTCTGTTATCTTCTGACTTTTGTTTTATAAGCATAGCAGAAGCTATAGGTAGTTTGCATTGCTGCAGTCCCTGTGCAGGAGACCTTGCCAGCACCAGATGCCTACTGCCAGCAGACTGATCAGGCCCCATTGTCTCTACCTATAGTAAAATAGCAACTAACTAACTGAACTAGCAACTAACTTCCCGTACACTTCTCCCACCTAAAATTAGCTAGAGGAACAACTTTACTGCCGTGGTTTTGTTTGTTTTAAAACTTCACTTACAGTAAAAACTGTGAGTAATCTTCCTGTCCTCTCTCTCTAGAAAAGGTCCTTTTGACTCTAATGCAATTGAAGTCTCTCATTACGCAGGAGGAAGTACAGTATGTAATTACATGAAAGAAGTGTATTTTTATCTTTCTAAAATTTTGTTGTATTATAAAAAAAAAAATCATAAAAAGAGTGCTGTTCCCAGGTGTAGTGCACTAGCTCAGGTTAAAGATACAGGTATTTAAACCAAAAAATGAAGTCACATTCACTTTCTATAAGAGGTATTTGATACTTCATTGGCAGACCAAGTTTACATACGTCACTAGGTCGTATGTTACTTTTAGGAGTGGGAATATTTTCAGCCTGCGTTCTTACTCCCAGGGCTTGTAGAGCAAAGGGACCTGTTGGGTCAGTCCACTGGCTTCTGCCTGGTCATGAGGTCAGCGCAAACCCTCTGGCTGATTTTGGGGAGCAGCAGTGGATAGCTCCAAAGAAATCCCAATCATTTCTTCCTGGAGCTGTTTGCAGTTAAGTAGGCTGGTAGGTTGTGACCAGGACCGTAGGCTGCAGGATTGTAGTTCCAACTGGACTTCCAAACTAAAGGATGATGTTTGTGACATGCAGGCAGGGCCGTCCTTACCCATACGCAAAGTACGCAGCTGCATAGGGCACCAGGAAATTTGGGGCACCAAATTTCCTGGTGCCCTGCGCAGCTGTGTGCCGCTCCAGCCCCTGCTCCGGCTCTTCCCCAGGGCCCCTGCCCTGCTCCGCCCCTTCCCCACCCCCAGCGGCGGGAAGTGCAGCAACCTGGCCTCAGCCACGCTACTGGTTAGTGCTGGGGTTGGTTCTCCCCCACCCCCTGCAGAGGCCTGGGGCCGGCCAGCCCCCGCCCCCCTGCTCCCTCTCCCCCCCTCAGAGGCCTGGGGCCCCACACACACACACACCCGCAGTGGGGCTGCGTAGGGCCCCAGAATTGCTAGGGGTCAGATTTTTTTATGCAGAAATATGGGATGATATTTACGGGTCTAGCTAGACTATAGAGGACTCTGTAGGTAAAAGAAGATGGAAAAAAGGTGGTGTGGCAGAGATTCTGGAATAAGATAAGGGGCTACAGAGCATGTGATTTCTATCATTCAACATCCCTTCTGGTTTTGTTCTCACAGAAAAAAGAAGAATGGACCAGAACAGCAGCCAGAGGCCCCCGTCAGTAACCAGTGCCGAATTGTTAACCCAACATTCAAGTATAATATGGACTACAAAAAAGTTGGCAAATGTATTATAATAAACAACAAAAATTTTGAGCACCAAACAGGTATTTCTTGTGCTTGCCTCATACTTTAATTTGTTCCCCACCCTCTGTATTAACGTTCTTTAGAATGGCTTTAACATCAGTTGATCAACAAGTCCTCCCCCTCCCCTCCCCACTTTTTTTTTTTTTAGACATGAAATTTTGATAAATATTTTTTCTTGCTTGGGAAATTGCTATAAACATTTCTCTGCCTACTCACTCTGCCTGTTTAACATTTATCCACTACAGCAGTGCCAAGAGGCCCCTTTTGCTAGACATGTGGTTCATGTCTCAAAGAACTTACCAGCTTGCTTTACCACGTTATCCTGTGCACCCAGCTTCCAGGCTATGTTGGTAAAATTTGAACTTTTTCCATGACCTCCAGCCTGAATTATAACTTCCCCAAGCTGTCATATGGGCCAATGCTGTCATAGGCTGAAAATCCAAATTGAGCAGTGCGTAGGTCTTCCCAATACAATCTGGAGATTTCCCCTCCCCCTTACAGAGTGGGTGTTATATCTTCACAGAACAAAACCAAATTGCCTTATTAATGCGCACGAGGGCAGGTGATATTATATAACATTTGTATTGCGGTAGTGCTTAGCAGCCTCCTCCAGATCAGAACTCCTCTTTCCTAAGCACTGTACAGACATGGTAAATGGAAGTGCCTGCCTCAAAGAACTTACGTCCGTTTCCTTTGTATGGGAGTTGTTGGGGATTTCTGGCCTGTAAGGAAGGGAGGTTGAGGACATGGGACTAAATTAAGGTTGAAACCTTAACTACAATTTTTCTGACTTCAGAGCATTTTCTGGTTTGTGGTTTTGTTTGTGTTTAAATATAACAAGGTGCTTGGTTTTTTTTTAAGACTCTCAACACACTCTCATTGTTCTTATCTTGGAATGCTGTACACATGAGTTGTCCTGCCTAACCACAACAGAGATAGATGAGGCCACAGGGCCCTACTCTGCAAGACGCTGAGGATATGAAGCACTTTGCAGGCCCAGGCCCATTTTAACATTGATCCTTGCATTATTTTAAATGAAAGCCAAACATCTTGCAGGTTGATCTGAAGGTAGTGGGGTTATTTGTGAATGTTTGTTTCAAAATCACATCACCATATTATTTTCTAAGCTAGCCAGTAAATTATAAACCTAGAAAGTCACCTGTGAACATTCAAGTTGTTTGCTTTGCTTTGTGTGTAGCCAGCTGTATTCTTCTTCATTTTCTGCCAGGTATGTGTACACGCAATGGCACCGATAAAGACGCTGGAGAGCTTTCTAAATGTTTTAGAAGCTTAGGATTTGAGGTTGTTACATACAACGATCGACGCTGTGATGATATGAAGGAATTACTCAAACAAGGTAACAGTTCACATTCATTGTGTTGATGTACTTTTCCATATAATAAAAGACGTGGTATCAGAACAGACTGAAGCTTTCATGTTTTTCCCCCTAATTCAGAGCTATTTTATTCTCTTGTTTTACTCAACTGAGAAAGTGGCCTATGCCCAGTTGCTGTGCCTGCCCAGATCTTGGGTCTGGTACAGAGCTCAGTGCTTGCTCCCCGGATACTCTCCCAATTTTCCAAAAGTGGTTTATGTCTCCCCTCATCTGCAATCTGTAGCACTGAAAAATCCCCACTTCCCTTCCCCTGTTGGAGTTGCATAAAGGGTCCCTGTGTCGGTCCATGCCCCTAGGGTCAGGGCCGCGTGGCCTATCCGTCACAGTCTATGAAGCAGCCCTTCAGTGCACGGCAGCGTGGCCTCGTGGCCAGAGTCTACAGCGCCGCCGTTGGGTGTTGGGCAGCACAACCTAATGGCCAGAGTCTACAGTGCCGCCCTTGGGCGCAGGACAGCATGACCTCGTGGCCAGAGTCTACAGTGCCACCCTTGGGCATCAGGCAGCACAGCCTAATGGCCAGAATCTACAGCACCGCCCTTGGGCATCAGGCAGCGCAGCCTAATGGCCAGAGTCTACAGCACTGCCCTTGGGCATCAGGCAGCGCAGCCTAATGGCCAGAGTCTACAGCACTGCCCTTGGGCATCAGGCAGCGCAGCCTAATGGCCAGAATCTACAGCACCGCTCTTGGGCACCCTTTTGGGGTGAGGCAGCCCCAGTAGGGGGGCCTGGGCCCACTCGACTCCACCAGGCCCCAACTCAGGGCCCTAACAGTGACATAGCAGCTTGCCACTGACTCAGCGGGGGGATCCTACTGAATCATGCTGAGTTTCCCCGGGTGGGAGGTACCACTCCGTCACCCTCCCTGGGTCACTTCCTACCAGAGTCTGTGTTGGGTTTCCCGTGAGATGTCAGGTCCTCTGTGTTTGGCAGCGCCAGTCGTCTCCAGGGGTTCCTCCAGTAGCCGGGGTGCAGGCAGGCCGTGGACGGCTTCGATTCCCAGTGCAGTCAGAGGCCGTGGCTGGCCCTCCACAGGAGCTTCCCAGGCAGGTCCTTCCCCTGCAGCCCAGAATGAGCTGGTTTCCCTCCCTTTATACTACTAGAGCACTTGGAGCATGCCCAGTCTTGCCAGGGAGGTGGGACTTCCGCTGTTAATACCATGGGCTTAACCCTGTCTGGGCTAGTGTGGGGTAAGCCGACCCCGTCACAGTCCCACTGTACATCCAGTGCTGCAAAGAGGTGCTGTTTATAGTTCTTTCATTTATATTAAGTTTAATGTGATTTCCTTTGTGCTGAAAAATGTTATTTGATTTGCAGCTGCAGATGAGAACCACAGTGATGCTGCTTGCTTTGCCTGTATCTTTTTAAGCCATGGGGAAGAGGGCTTCATTTATGGCATTGATGGAATGATGGAAATCAAGGATCTGACCACATTTTTCAGAGGAGACAAGTGTAGAACTCTGATAGGCAAACCCAAATTATTTTTCATCCAGGTAACAACCTTACAAAGTAGATACTGGTGGGAGGAAAAATGTTACCAGTGGCTTCCTACTGTATGGTGGCCCTGTAGGTTAACTTACTGAATTTTACAAAGATGTTTGACCAGCAAATCATAAGTTGGAGGGTAGCTGGCTATAGGTGTTGTGCATTTGACAAGATATCACATGTATATAATACAAATGTGTAAAAATGTACATATTTTCATTGTAACGCTCTCCTCCCACCTCTTGTATGTTGCTTCTCTTCCTAGATGCTAATACAAGCTCTTCAGAAGGAAGGATTATCTTTCTGGGTGTGTAGGCAGAGCTGAGCACATTGTAGATGGTACCCAAATACAGATAACATTACTGTCCAAATTTCTGTGAACACAGGCTGTACCTATAGACTATTGCATTCTTTCAGGAGAAATCTGTGCATGCAATTTATTACAGTGTATTATTACATTATACATACAATTAATAATGTTTTACTGAAACTTGTCAGTGACCAGCTGTGCTGGTGAAAGGTGCCCAGTTGACAGCACAGAGGACTGAAGCCCTTTATCTGTTTAGGATGTACATTTTTGGGTGGCAGCAGGAGTGAAACTTCCCCTATGCCACTCCACCATCTACCCTCAACCCTGTTGTGGAGGGTGAGAAGTACGACATTTCAGACTCTTGTCCCTCTGCAGATTGCCAGCAAGAGTGTCAGGGTGACACTTGTGATGTGGACAGTTTCCCATTGCAAACAACCAATTCCTCGCACATAGTCCCACCAAGCAGCCGTCAGATGGTAACAGCTTTTAGTCAGAGTTGAGCTTTCATCAAGAGGTGAAACATACTTGTCTGCATAGCTAAAGGGAAAGTGAAGATTGAAGGAGGGGAATGGAGGACAGTATTAAAAAAGAGGGGATTTGGGATATGTAATTGTATAAATGTTAAACATGTAAAGTACTTGAACTACAATGATATGGCAGTGAATGACTTTGGTATTAAGGAGAACATATAATTCTGTACTTCATTGTTACAAGAAATGTAAACGTTACTGTGCAGTGTAACTTACGGACATAATTGATCATCCACTCAAACTAATAAACTAGTAGACTAGCAAAATTGGTCATGGTTTAAAATGTCAGCGAACACATTTTAACTAACCCAGTTTTAAACAAGTTTTTGTACTTTGTGTAGATAAGGATATATCATGTTTAAAAATACATCATTAGTTGTAGTCAACCCTAGATTCCCCCTAAGGTTCAGTATGATCAACTAACACATTTTCCAACAAGACTTTTCCTGTCTATACTAGGTGCAAAGTCCTGTTTTAAATTTTCAGTTAAATCACCCTAACCAACAGTTTTTAAAACATGACCAATTTTCCCATTTTAGACAAACTCTTTTTGTCTTTACCATGTTTTCAGGCATGTAGAGGAACTAAATTTGATGATGGGATACAGACAGATTCTGGACTTGCAGATGACACAGATGCCAATCCCAGATACAAGATTCCAGTAGAAGCAGATTTTCTGCTTGCATATTCCACAGTGTCAGGTAAGTAATGGGAAAGACAGGCTAACACCCGTATGCAATTGGATGCACTGGCAATTAGGCATGCATTTTTGCACCTGAACTTTAGAAATTCAGCCCCTAAATATGGATGAGTAAATGTAAAAGAAATTGAATATTTTGGGACAAAATCATTTGCCGGTTTTAAGTGTATTTTCTTGTAATTTTACTGAGTGACATTTTATCCGTTTTATTGTGGAAAGGATAATAAATAGAAGTGCCAGACTAGCTTTCTTTGCCTCTCAGTACTTCACTTACCTCTTTTGTTCTACTTTTCTTTTTTAACAAAAAGTGTTATTAAAGAAAAAATATTCTGTAGATCTGTAGTGCTCTGGGAGTACAAACTATGGTGTTTGGTGGTGGTAGTACACAGAATAAAGAATACAAAGTTGAAAGTGAAGTTCTGGCAATGAAAACTTCTTTAAAGGAACAGAAATAAGTTGCCTTAAAATACATGCTGAAGTACAGTGGACTGAACATGGGCATCAGAATCAGTAACTCCTGAATTCTAGACCAAGCTTTGTTGATGACACTGTGCAACATTGGGCAAATCATAAACTCCTCAGGTCATAAACTGCCCCGTTTACACTGGATCAGAGGACTGGAGTATCATAAAGGGGGCACTGAAAGCTCCAGATGCAGTCAGGGGGAAATTCTCTGGCACTGGTAGTCTGGAAGACAGCTGAAAAGCTGTGTTCTGAGGACCCTTTCCAAGTCCTGGCATAGTGGGCATGCGCTGGTAAGGCTGCAGTACACAGCATATCCTCAGATGCACAGCACAGAATTTCACCCCTTAAATCAGTTTCACCATTGGTGAAATTGTAATCGTGATACCTCATATGGGTATTGTGAGGCTTAATTGATTATAGACACTACCTTGATGATATAGAATGTGCTGTATAAGGGCTAAGAATTATTAGCTTCTTTTCTAAATTACTTCAAAAGTGAGTCATAACATAAAAACATAAAAATGGCCATAGTGGATCTGATCAGTGGTCCATCTAGCCCAGTATCCTGTCTTCCAACAGTGGCTGTTTATCAAGTGATCCATCCTCTGTCCAGTCCCAGCTTCTGCCAGTCTGAGGTTTAGGGACAGCCAGAGCATTAGGTTGCATCTCTAATCATCTTGGCTAATAGCCATTGATGGACCTATCCTCCATGAACTCATCTAATTCTCTTTTGAACACAGAGTCCCATTCCCCTCTATATGCCAATAAGGGAGGAAAGATAATCCATGTGCTTTCTTATCTCTCTCCTTGTAGGTTATTTTTCCTGGAGGAACCCAGGAAGAGGCTCATGGTTTGTGCAGTCTTTGTGCTCCATACTAAATGATCATGGGAAACAACTTGAGATAATGCAGATCCTCACCAGGGTCAACTACATGGTGGCCACAAACTATGAATCACAATCAGATGACCCACGCTACAGCGAAAAGAAGCAGATACCCTGTGTGGTCTCCATGCTCACTAAAGAACTTTACTTCTGAAAGCATATTCAAAAGGTTGATGTTAGGGCACACTTCTTTTTTTCCCCAAGGAGATTTGATTGTACACTCGGTGCATATCTCATGTAATAGCAGATACAGATTTGTACTGGCTTCTTATATTTGGAAAAGGTGATGTATCCGATTGCTGAGCCCTAATCAAGGCTTTATAGGATGAAAAAGCAACTCTGGACCAGACCCTCAGCTGATGTAAAGTCCATAACTCCATTTTTGTATATATAGCTATACTGATTACACTAGCTGAGGATCTCATCCCCCATACTTAGCAACAGAGAAAGACTGGAAGCTGTCCTCCATATTACTTGCTCTGTACACTCAACTGGATGCTGCTAACTCTTCTCTGGTAACTTTTTTCAATTTTTTGTTTCATTTTCTATACTTTGATTTTTTTTTTCCCCCTGTCTCAGAAGTTTAGGAAAACAAATCTTTTTTTCTGTCTAATTTTGTTCCTTCGGTTTGATTGCTGATATTTTTTACTTTACATTGTTTCTAGTACTGCATCACTAAAACGGTGGAAGCCTTTCTACTTACTTCTTCATGTTTAAGAAGAGCTGTACAATTATACATAGTTCTAGGAATCAATAGTTAGCAGTTAGAAGGCAGCATAGGGAGAGTACAGCTTGCATTGGGGTGTGACTAATGCAGATTTTGTAGATGATTATTTATTTTTGCTGCTTAATTTCTCATTAATTAAATAGTGCATTTACAGACATTGATATTTAAAATCCAGAGAACAGTTCCCTCTAGCAGCTCAAAATTAGTCTGAGTTGGATCTAAATAAGTTGGCAGTGTCCCTTTCTAGCTTGCTTCCATTAGAAATCTGGTGATTGTATATAAAAGTGTCTTTTTGCACATCTTCCAATTCTACCTCCTTTTAAAAAAAAAAGTGTTTTTGTAAAACTTAGGAAGCGCTTGAGATATATCTTTTTCCAAGATGGAAAAACTGCAGTGTATCGACATTCAGATTCTTGCTAATAGTTATTTTATTGACTTAGCGTTACCTTTCTTGCATTCTGTTCAGTGCTAAATAACTGGATAGCAAAGATGCATTGTAACTCAACAGTTATACCAAAAAAATTGTTTCGTCAGTCTAGAGAAGTTAAACAATTCCAGAAAGCAGTATGTAAAACTTCTACATTAAATAGTAGTAAAATTAATTCTGGGAATCTTCCCTTAACTTACTTATCCTGGAGCAACAGCCTTCCTAGGGCAGCACCATTATACATCACTTCTTATTATGGTTTGTGTCCTTAAAAATCTAACCCATAGTTGGGGTGGGTTTCTGATCTCATACATAAACCTCTTTCTCTAAGAAAAATAAAGAATAGTGACAGATATCCTTGGTTTACAGTGCTCTAAAATTTACTTAGTTATAAGTCAAAAACAAGGCAGGTAAATAAAGAGAACATCTATAGAGAGTTTGCTCAATAGAAATTTAATGTTATTGTGGCAAAGATTTTCATCCAATTCTCTTATCACACAAGTAGATTTTTTACTTTGCAAACTACATATAAAATGTAAAAGCAACCTGAAACAGTGAAATTACTGATTTTTGCTTGCAAGTTATTCAGATTAGAAAATGTCTTTTTCAGAAATAGTTTTAAAAATCAACAAAGAATCAAGTAGTAGGTTTTATTTTAAAACATATAATTTTATTGTTGAATAGAAACAATGACATTCTTCAGTAATAAGTGTGATTATTTAGGTTGAGTTTGTCTGTTTGTTCCATTATACATACACTGAAAGTACTGCATAGCAAGGTAAACATTAATCAGGTAGCAGAAGAGCCTTTAACTACTGTGCTGTTTTTCCTTTTTTCCTTTGGATCTCAGCTAGCAAATGCTTGAGTTCCTCTTTAATATGATCTCTCATGAATATTCAGTAGCTATCTCAAAAATATGAGGCTAACCAGTTGTTCAATTAACTGGTAATGGGTGAAGTATTTTTTCTTTTCCTAATCAAAATGTACAGAAGGGTTCCTTGAAAACTTCTGAAAATATACATATTAGTGCCAAATTACCAAATTTGTAAGTTTTAAATATATTTTCTTACTGTTGTGACAAAATGAGGCACTTTTTCGTAAATCAAATTTACATGTCTGTGAATTTCATAAATATTTTATGGAAAACTTGATCAATAAAGAATTTAAATTTCCTGCAAACGTCTACTTGAGTGTCATTTCAGGTGGTAATGCAGAATGCAGCCTAAATGCATCCAAAAGCTCTTTAGAAGAGATGATGGGTCCTTTGTGCCCTTGCCTACATGAGCTTTTCAGCCATGCCATGGAAGTATTTTGGAAGAGTTGGCTGCTCTCTGTGGTTTTGATTTCGTGGGCCAGATCCTCAGTTGGAATAAAACAGCATAGCTCAAGTTACTTCTGTGGAATTATGCTCATTTACACCAACTGAAGATCTGTCCTTTACTCAGCAGAC
This sequence comes from Mauremys mutica, assembly GCF_020497125.1. Taxonomy (NCBI): domain Eukaryota; kingdom Metazoa; phylum Chordata; order Testudines; family Geoemydidae; genus Mauremys; species Mauremys mutica. The sequence goes on along the minus strand of NC_059078.1, from coordinate 118,114,833 downwards.
AAACCAGTTTGATGACCTGGTGATTAATCCAGCTAAAAGTTGAATTAATCATTTTGTGGAACTAGTTGGCAAGCATTTCTATTTAAATCCCATTACCTAGCTTCCTAACACTAGGGACTTGCCTCTCTTTGATCAAGAGAAACGCATCCTCCTCTCAACATTTTCAGTATTTATTTTTCCAGTTTTTCACGCTCTTCATGGCCTGTTAGTAGCTGGTTTACTGAGGTTTCACCTGCCTATAGAGTGAAGTTCCCCAAAAATGTTCTGCTGTCTCAAAGGCTCCTGAACTGGATAAACTATGGGTGCAGAGCCTCAAAATGCTGTGAAACCTCTACAAGCAACTCTGCTGAACAAGGATTTCTTCTGCATATGCCCTTGAGAACTACAAAAAGGCACCAAGAAACACGGCTAGCTTTGAGGATTTAAAGCTTTTAAAATGATGCTGAGAATTATAATAATTTTACTTAACATCCTTTTAAGCAGCAGTTCTCTCTTCTGCTCCAGTTGTGCTCTTGGTTAATGTCTGTTACAGCTATCCCCCATTCCATTTTGTTTCTTACAGCTGTCCCCTTACTCCATTTTGTTTTTGTTCTCCTCCTGTGGCCGCCCCTCCCTGGCTGTTAAGTTGTTTACCAGGGCCACTGCCCTTCTCAAAGGGAGGGCCCCTTAAGTCGTTTACCAAGAGCCATTGCCCTTCTCAAAGGGATGGCCACTTGTGCTGCGTGCTAAGTGGGACCATTGCCCTGTTCAAAGGGTTAGTCCTGTTATCACCTTGTTAAACCTGGGCTTTGTGTAGGGTAGGCAATGTCCAGAGCTGCAAGACCTAAAGTGGCCACATAGCTGAGCATATGAGTCATACCTGTGAGCTCAGAACTTGCCCAGGCATGTCCCGTGCCTACCTGCAGTTTTTCCCTGCCTTCTCTCCTCCCTCTAGCAAGGGGAACCAATCAGGATTACTGGCGGGAAACTGCCTACGTTTGCCTTTATAACCAGACATTTTCTGATCAGACCTCAGAAAGGTTCCTGCATTGCTGCCTGGTCTGATCAGCCAGGGGTTCTGGGGGGTCCTTTCTCCACTCTCGTTTATTTTTGAGCGTACCCCCGTTTTTAAACTCCCCTCCCACGAACAACGAATTTTGCCTGGAGATCTCCTGATTATTGTAAGCGAATTGAGTCCTCTCTGTGTCCCCTGCTGCTGCTGCTGTTCCTGCTTCTGCCTTTGCTGCTGCCTTGGGGACTGGTAAGAATCCCTCTGTGAAACTTTCTATACTTTTATTTTTTTATTTTAGCTGCTGGCCTTGTTTCCCCAGCAGACAGACCCAAGCTAACTCCTTGGTCTGTATCTGTAATCTGCTTCTAGCTCCGCAGCGCCTTTGCTGCTAGAAATAAGCCTGCTTGCAGCCGCCCCACTGCTGCAGCCACCACTGGGCACACACCACTCTGCCCTCTGGAACTACCCCTAGTATAAGGTGCACCCATTACGTTAGGTTTAGCCTTTAGTCTAGATAAGCTGTAATTTCATTTTGCATAGCTGTGGTTAAGTTAGGTTTAGCATTGTACTCTGTAAGTTAGGCTTAGAGAATTGTTGCATTGTGTTTTGTTACTTGCTAATTTGTGTAGTCTTGGTTAAGTTAGATCATAGATAAGATTTTGCTGTGTTCTGTATAATTGTGATTGTCTGTCTTCCCACTGTCAGCCCCCGCCCGCCCCGGGCTTCCCCAATCACTTACAGTCTGTTTGTTCTCTGTGTCTTCCTAGCCTGCTTGTTCTCTGTGTCTCCCTGAGTTTAAATCTCCCTCCGCAGCTCTCTTTTAATTCCTTCCCTCACGTGTTCACCCTGCTCCTACTGCTGCCAAACCTAAATTGTATTGCTAAAGTCTAGCATAAAACCCCATTGGTTACTCTTTTCCCTCTGATACACCTCACATTCTACATTTACACCACTGTGACACATTTTTACCTAGAATTGTTTCCTATTTAACATATTTTATCCATAACTGTTAGTTGGTTATATGCTGCTGTGACACACCCTTTACATAGAAATTGTTAGCTACCTGTTACATTTATACTTCAGTGTTAATTGGTTACCAACTGTATTGTACCCCACTATTGAAACCCCCTATACTGTTCACCAAAAGAAACCCCTCCCCAATTGTCTACCTTAACAAGCCCCATACCCCTCACTATTGAATTTTCCCTGTTTTTGCATTTTCTTAATAAAGTTTATTTTGCACCCCACCAGTGCAGTAATTGTCCCCCAAGATCCCCTACCTGCTGGCAGGGACAGTTAAGAGTGGTAGAAAATTATATTTAAATAATAGAACAACGGTAGCAAACTTATTTCAAGCAATATTAGTTACTAGGGGTAAAATTAACTTGTGATGAGGAGGGATGTGCAAGGCCCTTTTTACTACCCTTTGTGCATCCCCAACATGCTGTGGAGTTGGTCTTCAGGCCAACCCATGTGGAGCTGGTGAGGAAAGCCAGTTTGGAGTTAGGTTGGGTGAAGATTCTGCATCAGCTAGTTCCATATGAGAGTATCTAAAGCTGCTAGCCATACTTTGCCAACAGAGTGATCTGAAGTTAGACACCAGTGAGGACAGTTGGGGAATTCCTGGTGAGTAGAGGAAATGGCAGCTGTCCAGCTAAGGAGGAAAGCGACCTACTGTGCTGTTCTGAGAGGGGTTGAGTCACTCCTCTGTTTTCCGGGAAACTGTTAACCTGGCACTCTCAACATTAGTGAGACGGCTTTGCTGCTAAACCAAGTGTGAGCTGGGAAAGGATGATGTAACCAAATTCCTTTCTTATTTAGGCCCTGATCCAAAGGTCATTGAAGTCAATGCCTTTGCTTCAAGCCATAATATAAACACATTCATAGCTTTATTTCCCCCACCCCCTTTAAAGAAGGACTGGACATTTTACTGTAAGAATTTGATATCTTCCTTTAGGGGAAATCCAGGTTTGAGAGGAAATCCAGAGACAAGTTATTTGGGCAGGAGATGGGACAATTTCCTGAATTAAAATCTTTGTGTTACACTCCTCTGAAAACCCCTTCATGTATATTTATTGTGATATTTCAGGGGCTGCATGTATGCTTCTCTGTGTGGGAGGTTTGTTACTATCCTTTCTGCAATATTCAGGTACTTATGTGTCTCTCGCCTCCATAGCATTAGCAAGCATAGCAAGTGCATGTGCTAAGAAAGAAAGAAAGAAAGAAAGGCTCAGCCCCAATCATCTTTCACTCCAATTCCAGCAAATACAATATACAGATCAAAGATCAAACCTACAGTGTGTGCAGATAAAGCCAGAGAGGAGGTCAACTTTGGAAAGTTATCCAAAAGAAAAGGGTTTTATTGAGGAATTTGAAGAAAGAGAGAGATGCTTCTTGACTCATAGGAAAAAAACTGTTCCAAGTATAGGGACCTGTGTCTAGATGGAGTATTACTTGAAATTATTTCTGCAAATATTCTATTTTGAATGATTTCTACAAACACAAATAGTCTCCCACCAGGGGAATTCTAAGCTGACCACCTATGTTCACATTTTAGCTCCTTCACTCTCTGAACACTGCAAAGTAGCCAATCAGGAGAAAAGAATCTGACCCAATATCTTTGACTGGATGGCTGAGTCATAACGAGCCAGAGAGCATTTTGGTAGAGATATTCCATTTAACAGGCCTTTTGGTGACCTATGCAACATGGGTTGTTGGACAACCTGGTTCTAAGTGGGCAGGTATCAGAGCGACTAAACTCATTACAACTAGCACCCCTGTTGGATATCTCAGCAAAGAAGCCAATGAACAGGCATGGGACATCTCTAAGGTAATGTCTCCATCCCAGGCTGAAAGTGCATTGACAGGGTAGTGTGGGGAAGGCTGCCCCATCTTTCAAGGGCTGTACATTGAGTTCTAAATAATAATTTCAGACTCCTAAATGTTTGCGGGATTGTGAAATAATTTCATGTACAAAGAATGATAGAGTAAGCATAATGTCAGGCTTGTGCCAAGCTAAAATACGGACCAACAAGAAAGCTGAAACAAGATCATCATTGTTTTTCTCCTGTCTAGGAGACATTTATGGCTAAATCAAGCATGTATTTTTTTAAATTAATCAATGTCTATTAATCTCCTGGATTTCCCCTTTTTGAACAATTTGTCATTCAACTAACCTGCTCTGGTAAAATGTGCCGTACAGTGGAAGCTTGGGAATTTCCTTGTGTGTCATGTTTCACATTGTTTGTGTTTAGCCGACTGGTATAAGTAGGTAGTAGCAGTGCAGGGCAGCAACACAGAACAGTGTGGTTGGGAGACCGATACAGTGGATCTGTGAACATATAAAGGTGCATGTTTCTAAGATCATCTAGACAGTAGACACCTGTTGCCTGTAAGTACTGATACAGCTTGTTTGTCTTTCACAGTCTTATGTTTGAAGTTTAAGATTAACCTCCATCTTAATTCATTTGCAGGACTTAATTTGCATTTTTAAAGGCTGAAAGAAATCAAATCTCTTAATACAAAAGCCTGAGGAAGTAGAATCATGAAATTGCCATTGTCTATCCTGAATGAGATCTTCTCTGTTTCAAAAGGTCCTCCCCCTCCCCCACCTATTTAAAGAAAATGATTAAACTCAATGATTAAACTGTGATTTACAAAATATCAATTGAGATAATGTGGATGACTAAGAGCCCTTTTGTAATTTAGTTTCTTTTGTCTTTCTACCCACGTATCTTGACCTTTACTCAAATTTAGATGGAATGTTGCTTTTGTGAATGTTTTGGCATTTGTGAGTTCTGAAGACTTTGTTAATCAAGCTTTAAAGAGCTTTCCTGAGCCGTCCATTGAAACAAAAGAGGTGTCAGAGTAATATTAAAACTAAGAGATAGAATGCAAGTGGCTATACATTCTTTTTTTTTCCAATGCTCCAACATTTGTATTTGTAGTTTTAAAGGGCAATGGATGAAATTCGTATTCAGTAAATTTGACAACAGATATTCTGCCATAGCATTTAAGCCCCCTCTCACAAGGCAAAAACACATGCATTTCCAGAAAGAAAAGAAAAAAAGTACAAATTCTCTATCGAGGTCTGTAATGACACTAGGTTTGCAGTGGGTTGTCTGCCCATCTGAAACAGTAGCCACCTGAGTCAACTGCTTCAGTCTCTATCCTGGGATAAGGGAATGGTTGGGGACACCAAAAAAGTTAATGGCAGGAGACTGAGGCCAGAAAATAAAGAACAATCTCTTAACGCCCGTGTCTCTGTCACACATAGCGTCTGATAAAATTGGAGCAAAAGAAGCCCCCTGAATCCCTCAGTCTGGAAGGGAATCTGGCTGAGCATTAGAGGGGGAAATTGCATCACTTTCCGATTTTCCTGGCAAGGGGAGGGATTGCAACTGCATGTGGCAGATTAATTAGTTATTGGTGCTATAACTGATAACCAGGTCAAATCAAAGTTATTATGAGAAGCAGATCTGAATTTACTAATAACTGCTTCCCAAGTGAAAGAACAGAGCGGTATCTAACTGAGATACAAAAGGTAAACAAATGAAAGAGACCAGATTTATTTTTCAATAAATGTGGAAGTACTTGCACTCCCATGCAGTACTACAGACTAGGGACTGAGCGGCTAGGCAGCAGTTCTGCAGAAAAGGACCTAGGGGTTACAGTGGATGAGAAGCTGGATATGAGTCAACAGTGTGCCCTTGTTGCCAAGAAGGCTAACAGCATTTTGGGCTGTATAAGTAGGGGAATTACCAGCAGATCGAGGGACGTAATCATTCCCCTCTATTCGACATTGGTGAGACCTTATCTGGAGTACTGTGTCCAGTTTTAGGCCGCACACTACAAGAAGGAAGTAGAAAAATTGGAAAGAGTCCAGCAGAGGGCAACAAAAATGATTAGGGGGCTGGGGCACATGACTTATGAGGAGAGGCTGAGGGAACTGGGATTGTTTAGCCTGCAGAAGAGAAGAATGAGGGGGGATTTGATAACTGCTTTCAACTACCTGAAAGGGGGTTCCAAAGAGGATGGATCTAGACTGTTCTCAGTGGTAGCAGATGACAGAACAAGGAGTAATGGTCTCAAGTTGCAGTGGGGGAGGTTTAGGTTGGATATTAGGAAAAACTTTTTCACTAGGAGGGTGGTGAAGCACTGTAATGGGTTACCTAAGAAGGCGGTGGAATCTCCTTCCTTAGAGGTTTTTAAGGTCAGGCTTGACAAAGCCCTGGCTGGGATGATTTAGTTGGGGATTGGTCCTGCTTTGAGCAGGGGGTTGGACTAGATGACCTCCTGAGGTCCCTTCCAACCCTGATATTCTATGATTAATTGTAACATATGCAAAGGCATCCAGCACATGGAGGATGGTGACATACACACAACAAAGTAACCAGTTGGCACAAATTCATTGCTCTCAGCCCAAACTTCAAAGAAATAGGAAGGCAAAGTATAGCTGGAAGACAAGATTGTGATGATGCAGAAACGGAGTTCTTAGTGCGGTAAAAGTGTTGAAAGGTAAGATACCTAAAGCAACAACAAAAATACAGCAAATGGAGTATTCATCTAAAATCACTTCCTACCACCAAACTTCTTCCAGGTTCAGCTCCACATTAGGATTCTGATGTAGGTCTGGTCCTACTAAAAACTTATTTTTTAAATGCTGTTAGAAATACACATCAAAGCACCTCTGCAAAATTCTACCCTACTATTAGACACCTTCTCTTTCCATCACTGTTACTCACTGGTTATATAACATTGGGCGGATCACTTAGCTTCTCTTAGCAGTCTCAATTACACCAATGAAAATGTGGAGTAATTCCAGTGAAAAGGAGTTACTCTGAATCTATACCAAGATAACTGAGAACAGATGTTCTCCTTCAAATACCCAGTCTATAAAATACCTACCTACCTTTGTTGTGTGTCATGGGCCCAGATCTTCCTAATTCCCATTGAAAATCATTCTGTTTTTCAGTGCCAATCACACTGGACACTGCCAGAAACAAATACTCATAATAAACGTTGTTTCATGGTTACAGTTGCTGTTTATTTGTGAAAGGAACAGAAAGTTAAGCTCTTTGGGCAGGCGAATCCCGTTGGTCTATATAAAAAGATACTTGTGATCATTTTTGGGAAAGTTTGCGAAGTGTTTTCTTTATTAAGTGCTAGATTCTGCCAGTGGGGATCCTTGCCAACAAAGGCACTGCTCAGCTCGCATCAAGGTGAAAGAATCTAGCCCTAAATCTCTGCTTGTTTTGATTTTCCAGGTTGAAGCAATCGGAATGGCTTTCAAATCTACAAAAAATTCCACAGGTACGAATTATAATCTACTGAGATTTGTCAAATGAAAATTATTTGCTCCAGCTTTCAAATTATTACACTTATGTAACATCTCCACCAATGAGGTGCTAGACATCTCTCAGAAATGGAATGAGGCAAGTCTCTTTCCTAAAGATATTTCAATGGACAACATAGAACACACGGGAAAGGAATGCAGCATCCAAAAAAGTGAGAGGTTAAATTAAATTAGAATATACCACATGTTAATGCCATAATTCCACCCCTCCCCGCCGTGGCTTCTCCCAGTAACCACATGCCCCGATGCAGCCTTCTCCCCTAAAGAACAGCATCTTTCCCCATCCCTGTCAGACTTGGTTTGGACTGAGTTTGAGATGGATCCAGTGTAAAGCAGTGGTCCCCAAACTTTTTATGTTGTACCCCCTTACCTCTGTCTGCGCCCACCTCACTCGCTCCCCCCCTCTGAGAACTGCAGTCGCTAGCTGGGGCTATGGTCAGGGCTGGGGGCAGAGCTGCAGCCGTGGCTGGGGGCTAGGGACCAAGGCTGGGGCTGAAGCCACGGCTGGGCCAAGGGCCGGGTGCGGGAGTGGAGTTGCTGCCGGGCCACGGAGCCACTGCCGGGCCATGGTCAGAGCCAGCAGCCGGGTGCGGGAGCAGGGCTGGAAGCTAGGACCATGGCTGGGGGTGGGGCCAGAGCAGAGCTAGGGCAGAGCAAGGCTGGGGGGAACTCCCTCCTCGCCCTCCTGGGACTGGCCTAGACCCCCCCAAACATTCCTCCATGCCCCCCAGTTTGGGGACCACTAGTGTAAAGGAACTAAACCAAACAAGAAGGAGACATGTTCAGTAGTTCCAAGACATTCATGGCTTTTCTTAAGGCAAAACTCCCATTGGCAAAATGCCCATTGACTTCAGTGTGTGTGTGTGTGTGTGTGTGTGTGTATATATATATGTATATATATATGTATATTTAGATAGATCCAAGATGGGGTTTGCTGTGGGTGAAGGCATGGCCTTTATAGGCTCTCCAGCTGCCTCCACGTAATCCTTGGGCACCTTAAAAATAAATCTACATCTTACAGACTGGCTTCCAGGTTAGAAAGAGTTAAGACTAGAACTTGCTCATCTACAGGCCATTCTGAGGAATTGCAAAGCACATTAAATAGAAGGGAGTTAGCTTTTGATTAGTCAATTCCACCCAGTGATCCCAAACTGAGCTAGCTTGCCACGGCAGGCTGGGTCATGAGTCTATGCATTTGGATTTGTTTTGCCCCAGAGGCATTAGCCTGCGTTTTCCCCATTTTACTTTCTGTCCATGTTGCTCCTCTTGTCAGATCCTGCCTTGCACCAAAGTATTTTCTGTCCTCTCTGGTGTTTGTAACTCTTCCAAATTGAATGCCATCTGCAAATTTCATTAGTGTGCTATTTACTCCCTCTTTCAAATCACTGATGAAGAAATTAAATTAGACCAGACCTCACACAGACCCTTGCACCTCCTCAGTGCAATACATTGTCTGTAATCACTACTCTGTGTTTACAATTTTGGGGCAGTCGGCAGCAATAAAATCAACAGAAATGGGAATGTGGTCGGACCCTGCATTTTATAGCTGTTATTTGTGCTTGTCTTCTCACTGAACAGGTTTCATGGCCTCATAAGCACGGAATCCCAGTGCTCAGCAACACTTTGCTAGCAGGCCCATGTAGGAGATTAACTAACAGCAAATTGAGTGATGGTGCCATTCATTTCTCTTTGTCTGGTAGGAAATCAAGGCACATTTTTTCAGGATGATGAAGTCTGCAAGCACGGTGACTTTATCAAATCCCCACCGCCTCAGCTTTTCACTACACAGGTACAGTAAACCCAGATCAGTCATCCTCCAGCAATCCCTTAACAAACCTCTGTTATTTCTGCTGTTTTGAGGTTTATCAAGGCAAACTTTCCTTTCTGCAGAGTTCTTGGAAAAAGCGATGTTTCACCTTGTGCAAGTCTAGCCAGAGATGCTACACCTTGAAGTACCTTAAAGGCCAACAGATAAAGGGTTTCATTGCAATTGACCAGTAGGTATCTGAAGTTCATCACTTTTTCTTTTAAATCACACTTCAGCAGTCAGAAATGAGATCACAGATTTAACCTTTTGCTGCTGATTTAGGGTCTGATCTATAGTCCTTGCAAGTCAATAGGAAAAACTCCCACTGACTTCAGTAGGCTTTGGATGGGTTTGAGAGTGTTGTATTATTTGATAGACTTAATAGGATTTATATAAACAAAACCCAAGCTATGACTGTGTAAAGGATCCAGGTATTGTATCAGCTGCACACACTGCTAAAACAAAGGCTTCTATTACCTACAGTCATATGTCCCTTATCTTCTCCAAGGACAACACCAAGTACTCCTACACGCAAAGGGATTCTGCCACACTGATGTTGATGAGCACCTTTCTCCACATTGGGACTTTACACAGAAGGATCTCTTCAGGTTTGGGAGGGCTTTCAGAAACTGGCCCGAGGCTGGTGCATTTCAGCTGGATACACACTGTAGCCCTGATCCCACACTCCTTGTGCACTCCAGATACCTACATAGTCCTAGCAGAGCTAATTTTGTCAATCAGGCAGTAGCCCCTTGTGGGGATCTCAGGGAGGGATTATATGGGGGATGGCACCAGCTGCCCTGCGTCTTCCCACCCACACTGGGATAGCATGCGATCACGGCACTGCACAAAGAGATTAGTCACTGCACAGCGCTGGGCACAGTTCTTTGGGCAGGCTATGGCAAAGGTTGGGAGGTTCATTGGGCACTCGCCCCAGCCCTTGTGTGGTGTTTAGATGTTGCTTCTGATTATTAGAACTGGGAGCCCTGGCTGTTGGGAGTCTGAAAGGACAGGAAACAGGAAGGACTGGGGAGGAGTTAAGGAGGCAGAGTGAGAGTTACCGAAGGTGCAGCAGCAGCTTGGTAAAGAGGTTTCCACTTTAAAAATAAGGTCCTGTTGAAGTTTGTTAGTACCTTGCCTGGTTGATAGAACACCTTGGCTGCATGTACAAGAACCAATCACACGCTAGCCCTGGGTGTTTGGGATATATAAGAAATGCACGATGGGGCCCAGAAACAATAACGCTTGTCCAATGTTTTTTGCACCTTGAGCCTGAACCAAAGCCCACTGAAGTGCACCAGAGTCTTTACATTGGCTTCAAAGAACTTTGGATGGGCCTTCCTCCCCCACAGTCCTCATGTTTCTGTTGTGCTTCTTCCATTATCAGAAAGCAAACAGTGCAGTTCTCTTTAAGGAATTCTTTATGACTGAAAACTTTCCAGCTGGCTGAATCAAAAGTGTCATTTTTAATTCTGTAAAAGTCTAATGCCACCCAGAAAGCTGTGGGTTGTTTTTTCCTTTTAAGAATATAAAAATAGCCTTTTTCCCTTCCAGTTGATAAATATTTTTTCTTTCTTTTAAAATTTTCTGATTTTTAAAAAAAAGGGAAGGAAGGAAGGAAGAAGTAGTTTCAGGTTCCAAAAACGGAATTTTTTCCATTTTCAAAAAAACAAACATTTTGGGAGCATTTCCATTGAAAACCCAACCCAGTTTTATTTTATGTATGTATTGACTTTTGTGTAACCTTTCTGTGGAAAGGCCTTACATTTCTCAACCAGCTCTACTATTAATATTGGCTGTGTTTCAAAAAATGCTGTAATCATTACAACAGTGCCTACCACAATGGGGCCCCATTCTTGGCTGGCCCTGAGGTCCCACCGTAGTAAACGTGATTAATTAATCTCAGAGGAAGAGTTATTTAAGCAATAGCACAGAATGATCTAGCAAGTCCTTGATCCTCATGGCTTTTATGGATGAGCATTTCACAGTGTGCATCAATGTATGGGATAAGCCTTATATAAATAAATGTTTCATATGCATGTCCAACAGGATTTCAAATATTGAGATTGGCATAAGTAATTATGAGAAGATGACAGCAGTGAGGAAGATGTTCAAATGCCATCCTGAGGAAGTGCTATCCATCAACACAGAGAGCAGAGATTACTACCTCATTGGGAAGGACAGGTACTCGTGGCAAGGAGGGGAGATGGCAGAGGGCATAGCCACCAAAACAAGTGGCTCTTGGGATCCATGGGGAAAGAAATTCTTAGCCCTGCTCACAGGGAATCAACTGTAGGGGACAAGCCTGCCCTGAGGGAAATAGGACAGGATCATCCCCTACAGTCCAGAGAGAGAATAGACATAGGGGAATGATTCAGGGATTGACCCCTAGCTGCCTGGTTCCCGTACACGTCCCCGCTGCACCTAGAACCTACTCCCACTCCGCAGGTGGAAAACAGAGAAAGAAACTGTGGAATTCTTTGCCAGAGGATGTTGTGAAGGCCAAGACTATAACAGGGTTCAAAAAAGAACTAGATAAATTCGTGGAGGATAGGTCCATCAATGGCTATTAGCCAGGATGGGCAAGAATGGTGTCCCCAGCCTGTTTGCCAGAAGCTGGGAATGGGCAACAGGGGATGGATCACTTGATTATCTGTTCTGTTCATTCCCTCTGGGGTAACTGGCACTGGCCAAAGTTGGAAGACAGGATACTGGGCTAGATGGACCTTTGGTCTGACCCCATATGGCCATTCTTATGTTCTTAAAGAACAGGAATTAATGCTACTTCAACAGCCCATAGAAATTTGGTCAGGAGGGAGCATGCTTTGTGGAGGGGCTCCCAGCTGCTTTGCCCCAGTTTTTCTCCCTTTTCTTCCCCTCCTGCAGCTGTGTCAATGAGAGTGTTTTTCATAAAAGTACTGCAGGATGGTACTCAGTGCTCCTAACCGAAGCAGGAAGAACATGCCTGAGCCCAAAGAGAAAAAACATCAAATACCTAGTTATCATTCAAGCATGCATTCATGCGGTGCATTGTTCCCTTAAGTCATCTAGTGGGAAAAGTTCCAGAGCCCATCAAATTAGTCCTACTTGTGAACAAAATGCAGCGTCTCTTTCTTAGTTGTCTTACAATGTGACCATCCGTTAGTCTTTTCTCTGTCTCCTGTTTAATTGTATTTCTGAAGTCACAGGCCATCTTCTAGGCTACAGTCTTGCAGGATGCTGTGCATTCCTGTGAACCACATGGAGTGGAGCCTGAGAAGCACCTCACAGGAATTCTCCACACATGGCAGAAGTGAGCTTTTAGAGACCATCTTTCCACTGTGTAATCTCACTGACCTTTATTAGCCAATGCTTTGTGTAATGGGCTGTAGTCGTATGCTCCTATGCATAGCCCAGACTTGGTTTTGAATGGGCAGCCTACAGAAACAGAAGCCTCCTCACAGCACCAATCTATCAGGGAACGTTTTGGCCAGTGGGTCTGCATAGTTTTTGGATCTGCTGGCCACACTCCTACAATTCCCTAAGGCCACCACACTACAGCAGAGTGAACTCCCCTAAGGCAGAGCTCTAGCATTGTAAGGAAGAGGCAGCTTTTCCCTACTTGGCCTTTTTGGGGCCTGATCCAAGGCCCACCGTAGTCAATGGAAAGACTCCTATTGACGTCAGTGGATGTAGGTTGAGGCCATTTGGAAGACACCGATGCACCATTTATTTTTTCTTGTGCATAATAATAAAGGACTTTTCATTTCATCATTCCAACCCACAGGGAACAAGTTGAGGACTGGTTCACTTCCCTATCTTCAGCCCGCATGAAGGCAAAAGAAGATGGATGCTCTGCTCAGGTGACATTATAGTACAAAAAAAGTCAGCTGTTAAATGCACAAATCAGCCTCTTTAAAGAGAGCAGTTTGTAATTTCATTAGTAACTCATGAAGAGAGGGAATCTATACATTGATATTTTCTGGTATAGACCCTAAGTATATTAAGTGCACTTTCCCTGTAACATCAGTTTCCTAATGAACAAGAGATTCCTTTACGGTGAAATCTACCCCTGTGCAGAGGACCCGCACAATGCCTGCTCACCACTTAAGACCCACTTAAACGCTAAAGAATCTCTTGCTCATTAGGAAACATGTACTTGTAGAAGTAAAGTGCACAGGACTTAAAGAGTACATGGGCCTCGTGCAGGGGTGAATTTCACCCATCGTCTCTCAGAATGACAATGTATCCCTAATTCTCATTTCTTGAGCCTTGGAGCCAAAACTCTGCATCATTGGGAACCACATGGGCTTCTAAGAGCAGACTTTTGTCCAAGGATCCATCTGTCCTCATACTGCTGTCACTGAATTCCTAGAACCAGAATCCTAAGGCTCAGAGAAGCAAAGGTCGGTCCCTCTCTTCGCCACCAGCCTTCGATGAAACAGTTATGAGCACCCATGAGGAGATTCCGAGTGACTGCGATGAAGTAAGGGGCTGTTGCTAATGATCCTGCTACTAGGGCTACATGTGATACTTGATTTGTATAATTGAACCTCTCCATGAAAAGGAAGTTCTCCTGAGCTTGGGGCAGCATGCAGTCAGGCCACTGGAGTGACAGGAACATTTTGCTTTCTCTTGGGATTGGAAAGTAGATGTTGAGGCTCGAACGTGAGAGAATTCCTGTAAAAGGCTCATTCTGTCAGGTTTGTTTCCTGGCCTATCTGCATTTAAGAAAGGTGGAGGTTTTGGCTGGAGATGGCCTCAGCTGGAAACCTCACTGGCCATTTCAGCAAATGGGCCAAAGATGATGGGCCTGGAGACCGAACGCTTCTCCCATCCCTAAAGGAGGTCCCTGCACATCAGGGTTGGCACATCTTACCAAAGCCCAGTGCAGGATGCTTCCGCTGCTGCCACCTGTGAAGTTCCTGATTGGTGATTAGGATGTAAGGTCTGAAGAGACAATCAAAGGCACAAATGGGAGATAGGTGTCTGACTTCCATTGACTTCCTATGGGAGTTGGGCACCTAACTGTCCTTTGTCAATCCCCCTCCCCCCTCAATATTTAAATAGAAAGGAAAAAAGTACTGCTGCTTTCCTGGTGTGCCTGTAGATTTGTCTAGACAAAGTAAATGAAGAGCAGCCAAGAAAGCAGTGCTTAGTATAGTCACAAAGTACCGCACAGACAGGGAGTGTAACAACGGTCTGGAGGGAGCGTAACAAAGACTGTGCTCTGTTACCAACCGACCGTGCCAATAAAACACCTGCAATACTTCTGCCCAGGTTGTCAATGTTTTTCCTTTGATGTGCAGGTGGAAGATCCCGCAGACGACAAACAAAGGCCTCACTCAGATCCCGGCTCTCGTGGTCTCTCTGAACAGCGGCCTCGCCACAGTTCACCAACACCTCTTCTTCCAAGTCTGGTGAGCATAGCTAGCGGGGCCTGGAAAGCCTCTGATATGTAAATGTTGCAGGAATGCTCATTGACGTAGGGCATTGTGCCGCTGTTTACTGTGTAGCTGCTCTGAGCCAACAGGAGAGAGCCCTCCCATTGGCTTAACTACTCCAGCCCCCGCAAGCGGCGGTAGCTATGTCAATGGGAGAAGCTCCCCCACCAACGTAACGCGGCCCATGCCGGCCTTATGTCGGTGTAACTTCTGTCACTCAGGGAGGTGATTTAGGCTGCAGTGTAGACCTAGCTTTATTGTCATGCCTCATCTATCCTGAATATCTGTATGAATGGTGACTCAACCACCTCCCTAGCAAGTCTAACTGGCTCCAACTGTTAACCTTTTCTAATTGGCTGTAATTATTTCTTGTGTAGCTCAAAGAGCTGCTCCTTCCCTTTCTGAGAGCATGACCAGGAATTCCCTCACAGTGGGGCAAGCTGTCACAGCTCCGTTGGCTTCAATGGAGCTACAACAATTTACACAAGTCGAGGCTCTGTCCTTGCTAACATATTCCTGAGTCATCTTTCTAACATCTCTCAGGGTTGTCTACACACAAAAACTGCACTGGTTTAACAAAAATTAATTCAAAACCTCTTTAGTTGAACTGGGTGCCCAGCCCTGCATGAATACTCTTGAATCAGCATAAACCTGGCTTAGGGTTAGCGTGCCTTAGTTTACACCTGTAACTGATTTCAGCCAGGCTTAAAATAGGAGTGTTCATAGAATCATAGAATCTCAGGGTTGGAAGGGACCTCAGGAGGTCATCTAGTCCAACCCCCTGCTCAAAGCAGAACCAAACCCAACTAAATCATCCCAGCCAGGGCTTTGTCAAGCCTGACCTTAAAAACCTCTAAGGAAGGAGGTTCCACCACCTCCCTAGGTAACCCATTCCAGTTCTTCACCACCCTACTAGTGAAAAAGTTTTTCCTAATATCCAACCTAAACCTCCCCCTCTGCAACTTGTGACCATTACTCCTTGTTCTGTTCACACAGACAGTGGCACCAGTTTAACTAAATCAGATTAAAATTACACCACTCGTTAAACCGGTGCTATTTTGTGTGTAGACCAGACCTCTGGCTCACCCGCTTCCCTTTTACCTGCTAATCCTTCTCAGGTTTGTATTGCCTTGGGAGCAAAATGCTGTGCCCAGTCCCTTTCTGCTGTGGATGCCCGTTCTGGGCTGACTGACTGTGGACAGGAGGAATGGGGCACACAGGGACTTCACATGGCCTTCAGTTTGGATTGGGGGAGTATGGCAGGGAGCTCGGCTTTCTGTTCAAGACTATGCGGAAAGTACAATTAATAGTCTTGCCCAACAGCTAACAAGGAACAGCACTCATTTGGGGTTGTTGTTTTTTTTTATAATAAGAGGTAGTAAATTACTTAGTACAATATTATCAGCTCCAGATCATTCCTGCACATATTGCTACTTGGACAGCAGTCTCCTGGCTCGTACCTTTGTGTTTACTTCCTTTTCTAGAGGTATGACTCTACATTTACTGGTATTAGATTGCATTGAATTACTACTGACTCACTATTGTAGGCTCCGATCATGCAAACTCTTCCTCGGGTAATTAATCCTGACTCTCACAAATAGACATGAATGAGTCTACTTGTGTAAGGACTCATTCACCTGAGTGAGGGGTTGCAGGCTCCAGTCCCTAATCTATCCAAGTCACTCCACACTTTGAGGCCAGGGACCCATATCTTTGTTGTCCCTCTGGTTCCCATGACAGCTAATTCCAAGTTGAATTTACATACGCTAAATAATGAATATGTTAAAAGGAACCCGGGTCCTGACTCCCACTCCCCACTACTAACCCCTTGTATTAAGCTATTTATTAAGATTTTATTACTTGTGTTGCAGTAGCAGCTAAAGGCCCCACTCAGGATGGGGGCCTTACTGTGCTAGGCATAGCACACACACATAATGAAAAGGATTCAGAAGGGCTTATATTCTTGGCAGAACTCCTGATAGTGTTCCTCCACCTGGAGTGCCTAACAGTAACAATTCCCCACTGATCACTATTCAGACAGTTTCACATCCCACTTTATGCTATTTTTAATCTGTGTGGGATTTATCCAATTTCTTCCTAGTTTTATGATGTGCCACTATGGTCTGGACTCAACAAGGTACTGTACTCAACTCATGCCTAGATTTAGGAATACTCTCACTGAAGTTAATGACACTACTCACGTGCTTAAAGTTATGCATGTGATTAAGCGCGTGGCTGAATCAGGGCCTATATCAAATGCCTTTTGAAATCCAGCACTGCTGCAGTATATCCTCTGCATTCCATTTTTGTCCTGAATCTGTGATAATGCCAAATAAGATTATTTCATTTGTTTGGCAAGAGAGAACTTAGATATGCATGTGTTGGTGTAATTTAGGGCTCAATCCTGGAAGGAGTAGAGCTAGGAAGGAAATAGTTTTCCCATCACAGAAAAATTTGAGATTTCAAAAGAGATCCCCCATTCCAATCAGGGCAAAAAGTAAAAAAAAAAAAAAAAAGGCAAACGAAAAAGGAACCACCTTATTTTTCATGAATCAATGATCTCCAGAAGATTCTGTTTAGCTCAATCAAAATGTTTCAATTTTGACTTTTTTTAAATGTTCCATTTTGTGATGGTTTTTTTAAAAAAAAGTTAAACAATAATTAGCTTAAATTTTGAAACAAAAAGTTGTTTTGAACCAAAAAACTGGAATTTTGCACTTCAAAAATGTCCAAAATACAACTGACAGTTTCAAAACTGTTGTTTTTTTTTCCAAAAAATATTTTGAACTGAGGAAATTAGTCAAAAATGACTCATCTTGCATGAACTGTTTCAGTTTTGACAAGTCAGCGTTTGACCAAAAAAAATGGTTAGTTGAAAAATTCCCAGCCAGCTCTAGTGACAAGCACTCAACTCTCACTGAAGTCAGCAGGAGCTGAGAGACCTCAGCATCTCACGGGAATGTTCAGCATCCTACAGAATCAAGCCCTTAGACACCTTGTTCATTTAGGGCCTGATTGAAAGTCCACTGAAGTCAAGGGGGGTCTGTGTCCACTGACTTCAGTGAACCTTGGATCAGGAGTGTGGAGTCCCATCTTTGCTGCCGTTGGCTTTTATGGGAACATTCTTGGACCTGTGTTGACTCTAGACTCCAATAAGTGCCACCCTTTGTGTTGTAATCAGTGACTACCCACAAGGCCACACAAAAAATCAATTGGTCATTCCTCATTTCTATTCAATGCCAATTTCCTCCTTTTCCCTGTAAGAAAGAGGGTAATTAGTTTACTTTATCTTGAAAACAATAATATATTTGGTGGCACATTTAGTAGCTTTAAAATTGATTGCCATGGAAGAAGTAAGAGAGAGATAAAGAATGAATGCATCAAACATGGCATGGAGAGGTTTACTGAGACGAAGCTAAATATTAATTATACTCTGCAGGACAATCAAATCAATGAGTGAGAGGGAACGTAAAGATGGAGAATTTAGCTTGAAGAAGTGACTTGTTCCTCCAAGACTTGTCAAATACTCCTGGTCTTTATGAAGGACCATTCTGTGCTAGCTCCTACTGAGGGCAAAGCAAAGCACCCAGCATATACTGGGCTCAATTTCTACTCTCAGATAATCAGGCATAGCTTCCAGCCCACTGAGCTTTGCAAGTCAATAGCTCAAACTGCTGTCTAGACAATAATTCACTCTTTATTCAGACAAGACTCCCATTGCTTTTAATAGTGGGGATCAAAAATGAATAATTTCTCCTTTTCATTGAAAAAAGTTGACATTTTTCAGCCAGTTCTAGATTTCAATGAGGGGGTTTGTTTAAGTGAGGACATCAGGACTGTAGCAAAGAACCCTGATACAGATCCTCAAAGATATTGAGGCACCTAACCCTCATTGTTGTCAAGGGGGTTCACCATCTGAATAACTTTGGGGATTTGGGCCCTGGTGTGCACAAGTGACACAACATCATGTGTAAATTTTTGACCATTGGACCTGATTTTTTTAACACAGCAGCTATTTTTGCATATGCAGGCATTTGCAAGGGCAGTCAACGGCAGGTACAAACATTGCATCCACAAATCAGCTATTGAGATCTCTAGGGCAAATGAGATGAACAGCATTGCACCTGCAGCTGATTGAGTGTATAACTGAGCGCAAAGACAGAAGCCTTGTTTAGAAGTCAGATGTATGGTGATATTATTTCTACCTTTGAAGAGCAAGTCTTCCCACAACCCTTCCCAATGGATTGTTCCAAGTAAATGGAAAGATGATGTCAGATGTAGAGAATGTAATGTCCTATTAAACATTGAAGCATTTTTTTTAACACAGAATAACAATTCTGAAAAGACCAGCATAAATCAGCTGCTGTTGGACTCAGATGAGAACACCAGAGAGGAAGGGGAAGACTATTATGCTTCTCCAAGCAGCATTCTAGCACAGGTAAGCCTGAGGGATAGCTCAGTGGTTTGAGCATTGGCCTGCTAAACCCAGGGTTGTGAGCTCAATCCTTGAGGGGGCCACTTAGGCAGGGGTGGCTCCAGGCACCAGCATGCCAAGTGTGTGCCTGGGGTGGCAAGCCGTGGGGGGTGCTCTGCCGGTCACCATGAGGGCAGCAGGCAGGCTGCCTTGGGTGGCATGCCTGCGGAGGGTCTGCTGGTCCTGTGGCTTTGGCAGAGCTGCTGTTGAATTTGTGGGACTGGAGACCTCCCGCAGGCAAGCTGTTGAAGGCAGCCTGCCTACTGTGCTTGGGGTGGCAAAATGCCTAGAGCTGCCCCTGCACCCAGGGATCTGGGGCAAAGCCAGTACTTGGTCCTGCTAGTGAAGGCAGGGGACTGGACTCAATGACCTTTCAAGGTCCCTTCCACTTCTATGAGATAGGTACATCAGGTAGGTTTCTCTGTTGATCCTGCTCCAAGAGAATATTCAGTTGTCCAAACCCAATGGTAACAAGGTTGCTTGAGAACCAAACTCCCAAATCATTGGCTAGCAGGAAGTTAAGATGGGAGAGAAGAACAATGTCGCACACACTGGTTTGGGAAGGAATGCATCTAAGCTTGGATTAGCTGGGTATTTTGGTTAATTGAGGTTTGGCTGAGCTGCATTAGCACAATACAGCACAAATGGACACTAAATAAAGAAGCCAAGGGGACTCCTTGGTGGATGAAGAGAGAAAATGTTTGCCCCCTGTCATGAACATACAGCTAAGGGTAGCATAAAATCCCTCCTTTACCTGTAAAGGGTTAAGAAACTCAAATAACCTGGTTGGCACCTGACCAAAAGGACCAATAAGGGAAGAAGATACTTTCAAATCTGTGGGGGAAGGTTTTTGCTTTTGTGCTCTGTGTGTGGTTCTCTCTGAGACAAAGAGAGAGACCAAGCAAGTAATCCAGCTCCTATTGAAATGATACTTCTACTATACAGAAATAGTAAGTAATAGCAAGGAAATGTGTTAGATTATCTTTTGTTTTAGCTTGTGAATTTTCCCTATGCTAAGAGAGAGGTTTATTCCTGGTTGTTGTTTTTTGTTTGTTTTTTTGGTAACTTTAAAGTTTTGCCTAGAGGGGAATCCTCTATGTTTTAAATCTTATTACCCTGTAAAATGATGTTCCATCCTGATTTTACAGAGGTGCTTCTTTTACTTTTTTCTTTATAATAAAGTTCTGTTTTTAAGAATCTGTTTGTTTTTAGTGTCCTAAAAACCCAAGGGTCTGGTCTGTGCTCACCTTGGTTAACTATTTGGTTGGTATATTATTCTCAAGCCTCCCCAGAAATGGGGTGAAGGAGCTTGGGGGGATATTTTGGGTAAACAGGAACTCCAAGTGGTCCTTTTCCTGAATCTTTGTCTAACTCACTTGGTGGTGGCAGCAATACCATTCCAGGGCAAGGAATTTGTGCCTGGGGGAGGTTTTTAACCTAAGATGGTGGAATATAAACTTAGGGGATCTTTCATGCGGGTCCCCACATCTGTACTCCAGAGTTCAGAGTGGGGAGGGAACCCTGACACCTTCCATGTTGTTTTTCATTTTCAACAGCTGGAAAGTGAGTTATCTAAGTCTGATCCCCCGGTTCAATCACACAACCCAATGGAGAATGAGGATTATCTCTGCATGAAGTTGTATGTGTCAATGAAACCTCTGTAGGTAGCACTTTCTTTTAGTATTTAAAAAAATCAATGCAATGTAACTATATGATCAGAGCTGCATTCCTGCTGTCTATATGAGGAAATCTACAGAGCACAGCCTGTTTCAGAGAGGCCTTTTTTGGGCTATGCAGGGAGTTTACCAGAGTGAAATTCAAGGTCGCTTCACAAATTCATACATTATGGCATCCTGACAGGCTTACACAGAATAAAATGTGGCTCTGTAAGAAGTTGACTGATGTTTTTTCTGGGCTAAACAATGTAACATCTGCAGCCACGTGCATTCACAGACACCCAAGCCAGACACTCTTAGAGCAGGCAGTGTTGTGTACAGTAGTTGTTAAGAAAGAACTGTTTCCTGGTATGCCACTATCTCGCTGGGTAATCTTGGACAAGTCACCTCTCTGTACCTCAATTTTCCTACCTATAAAATGGGTCTAATACTACTTACTTTATAGATGTGCTCTATGGCTTGATGTTTGCAATATGCATCAGTATTGTCACATGAAAGACACTACTGAAGTGCAAAGTATTAATCCATGGTCACATAGAAACTTCACAGCTTTCACTATGCACCAGAGAGTGGCCACTAAGAACTTCAGTGACAACAGCATAGAAGTCAGATCCTCCAGTTCCAAAATATTGGGTCCCTAACTCTTGAGTTATAGGAGAATTTCCATTGGCTGTTAGTCATTAATACTTGTGACACACAGATGAACAATTCTGATTCTATCCAACGGAAGACAGTAGTGCGTGCGCACCCATATATACGCCAGTTCATTACAATATTATTTAATGTTAATGTTATATGTGGAACTGGGAACAGAATCAAGACCTTGCACTCCAAATCACAAGCCTGTCCCATTTGAATTAAATGATCTCTCCATTAACTCTTGGTACTAATTACACCTCTTTTCGGGCCTCCAGCCACTAGAAGGCGCAACAAATAATCTGACAAGCATTTGAGCAGGTCTGACACATTCTGTCCAGTAGAGGTCAATTATGCATTCTCACACAAGCCAGTATATTGCAGTGCCAACAATCTATACTCCTTTTCCTTGTTAAACCATGTTGCTTGGAATGGTTTTCATTTTTAATAAATATTCTTTCAATATTGTAAGTGTTTTGGTTTTTATGCTCCATTTTTAGGAGGCCAGTTTAGTTGATTTAGCTGTAATTTTGGCCATTCGATTCGCTACAAGAACTTGTTATTCTTTGCCTCACTGACATCTGTTTGACACAACTTCAAACACAACAAGAGTAACCGTGACTTGACATGCCAACCCAGTGCATTTTTTATGAGCATTCTTATTCATTAGGTTGCCTGAAGAGAAACTCCAGCCCACATGCAGAAGTGATGAATTCCTGACCCTTCCCAGAAGTCAAGAAAATAGCATAGATTTAAGAAACTGTGAGGCAGATGGAAACCAACAACAGCTCACGCAAAGCAGTACCAATAAGCAGCTAACCAAGGAGAGAAAGCCAAATGTATCGTCACTATCAGTGGTTCAGTTATCTATAATAATCAAGTAAGGATGTTTGGGGCTGAAATATGTAATGTAATTACTTTTAAAGAGGATTCTATTAGACCCGGATCTTTGAGAGAGCTATTATGGACTTAAATTATTTGATAGCAGCATTCTTCCTTGTTCTAGTCAATATCACACAAACCAGAAATGGATGAATATAAGAATTGTGAGTTTTGAATTTGCGATGGCCAGGTCAAAACCAAACACGCCGCATAACACCTTTAAGAATACGTGCTGTTGTTCTTAAAGATCTGTTTTGGGATGAGAAAGAGGATTAAGGCCCTGGTCATGTTTGGAAAGAGTTTACTGGTGGTATATTTATTTTTTAATATGCACTATTAGAAGTTTTTTATCTACTTCCTTGTCTCTTGCAAGATAGTGAAGAGTGTGATTTCTAGCAGAAAACAGCAGTAAAAGCATTAGAAGGTGTTTAAGCATTGAAATCAATGGGAGTTAAGCATCTAACTGCCTTTCAGGATCAGGGCCAGAAGAGTCTGCCTATTAAACCCCCTATTTTAACCTATCTCCTCCAAGCAGAAAGGTGGTACTGTGTTACAAATAAATAATGGCCACAGCTTCCCCATCATCTAGACCTTGGGCAAGCTTCTTAATGGTGAGATCTGATCAGGGCCGGAGCAAGGATGTTTCGCGCCCTAGGAAAAACTTCTACCTTGCGCCCTTCCTCCCCCCGTCCCCGTGCCCCCCCCAACCCCCGCACGGCAGCTCCCTCCCTCCGCCCTAAGCTGATTGGCGCCGCAAGCCTGGGAGGCGGGAGAAGTGAAGCAGCCACGGCGTGCTCGGGAAGGAGGTGGGGCAGGGGTGAGCTGGGGCAGGGAGTTCCCCTGCGTGCTGCCCCCCCCCTGCTTAATTGCTGCAGGCAGCCCTCCCCCCACTCCCCTGCCCCAGCTCCCTCTGCCTAAATTCCGGCGGTGACCGGGGCGGCCGAAGATCCGGCCGCCACAGTCGCTGCCAAAGAAAATGGTGCCCCCCAAATCCTAGCACCCTAGGCGACCTAGGCGGTCGCCTAAATGGTTGCACCGGCCCTGGATCTGATGGAGCAGAATATTCTCCAAGAGAAATGCTGGCAAATCCAGCACCTGCAATATTTAACAGTAGGCTGGATAATACCCTGAAGGACAGACTGTAGAAAACAATAATGAACTTTCCCGAGGGTGAGGAAGGAAGGCACAGATAGATTAGATGACCTGAATGATGTTTTCCATCTCAGCTTCCTATCATTAGTGAGTATGTGCTTCAGTTGTCTGATTGGTAGAGTCTAACTTGTCTACAACATCCTCTCTTACAGTAGAGTCACAGATCACAGCCAACTACAAGAGGTGGATATTTGCATCCCTCATGCTGATGTCACCAGTAATCTAACGCTTATTGAAGCAGCGGGACAAATATGGTAGGGCCTTTAAATCTTATGGTGGTGGGTACTTGTCCAGATGTAAATGCCTGTCAAGCACTATATAAGAGCTAGGTATTTCTTGTGTGTCAGGCAGGGTGTAGTAGCCAGTGGGAAAGCATTAGCCAAAGGCTATTCTTCTAATATCAGCATGAATGGCATAATTGTCAGTTGTCCTTCATGCATATGGTAAATTGACTTGTGTTTATCTGACTATCAGTGGAACAGGGGCAGAGAGAGGCTACTAGGAGGATCAGAGGAATGGAAAACCTACCTTAAAAGAGGAGTCTCAAGGCGCTTGGCTTGTTTAGCCTAACTGAGAGAAGGCTGAGGGGAGATATGATTGCTCTCTATAAATACATCAGAGGGATAAATACCAGAGAGGGAGAGGAGTTATTTAAGTTAAGTGCCAAAGCTAACACAAGAACAAATGGATATAAACTGGCCATCAACAAGTGTAGGCTTGAAATTAGATGAAGGTTTCTAACCATCAGAGGAATGACGTTCTGGAACAGACTTCCAAGGGGAGCGGTGTAGGCAAAAAAACTTAACTTGTTTCAAGTCTGAGGAGATAGTATGATGAGATTGCCTACAATGGCATGTGGCCCATCTGTAACTGTTAGCAGCAAAAATCCCCAATGTCTGAAGATGAGGCCAGGCAATGACTTACTACAGAGAATTTTTCCCCAGGTATCTGGCTGGTGGATCTTGCCCACGTGTTCAGGGTCTAACTCATGGCCATATTTGGGGCCAGGAAGGAATTTTTCCCCTGAGTCAGATTGGCAGAGACCCTGAAGGGTTTTTACCTTTCTCTGTAGATCACTTGCTGGTTTAAACTAGAGTAAATGGTGGATTCTCCGTAACCTGAAGTATTTAAACCATGATCTGAGGACTTCAGTAACTCAGCCAGAGGTCACAGGTCTGTTACAGGATGGGGGTAGGTGAGGTTCCGTAGCCTGTGATGTGCAGGAGGTCAGACTAGTTTATCACGATGGTCCGTTTGGTCCTTAAAATCTATGAGTCCATATGGCCAGGGGGAGTGTGTCTTATTAAATACTTATTAAATAAATTTACCAAAAATCTCCCAGCATTTTGTACAGTTGGACAAGTTATCATCCCCATGAATGGGGAAGCCGCAACGCAGGAAAATTCAGTGGCATGCACAAAGTGTCCGATTCCAACCCCAGGCTACCACTAATCAAGAGGCGGTTTTGTGCGAAGATGTGATCATCTTTGGGGGTTGGGGAGTGTGCTTTGATTGTTCAAAACATCAAAAAGATTATGGGCTCGTATTTGGAGCAAGGGCCTAGGAGGCAGGATTCTTGGATTCTACTCCCAGATGAATGGCTGATTCACTGTGGGTCTTAAAGCAAATCACTTCAGCTCTCTGCACTGCAGTTAATAGTACTATGCACAGATGAGCAAAGCTATCTCACATGGCTGTGGTGTGGTTTAAATAAGAAGCGTCGGCAGGGAGCTTCGGGTTAAATGCAGACTCTAAGTGCAAAGTTCTACTGAGTTGTTTCAGACAGGCTGACCTGAGTGGGAGTCCCAGCATAGACCTGCTGGCTGCAAAGGGATTCGCTAACCATTTTCAGCCCTGGGAATAGTCCATCCAGCAGCCAGATATTGTCACTCTTGGATGTTGGGGGCTGGAGGGTATCAGTTCTCCCAGCAGTGGTGCAGTGTAAGTAGGCAGTGTGGAAGTCAGTCCTCTCCCTAGATCTTCAGTATCAATAAAGTAGGAGAGAGGAAAGAGGAGAGGGGTAAAGGACAGACTGCATGGAAGATTAGTTCAGTGTCTCATCCTTGTCCCCTGCTGTGCCGCCTCTTGCTCTTTCACTGCTGCTCAGCGGTAAGACTGGCTCTCGCCGCGGCTTTGATGTACCACACTTATCAGTGGCACTGCGTGTCTGGAGGAAATAGCTTTTTCAGCCCCTATCAGTGAGAGCAGGAAACACCACAAAAGAATCAGAGATAGGGCCCAGCTGCAAAACTTGGATCTGGAGCTAAACACCCAGAGCAACTCTAGTCGGAATTCATACTGAAAGCATTTGGCTGGTTTCAGCTGGCAACAGTTTTGGAACAGAGCATCAGATTGAGGGGTCAGCAGGCTCCCAGGCTGCTAATCCTCCAGGAGAAGCCAGGAGAGATCAGCAGCAAAGAGAGGCCAGCTGAAGGATTCTCAGGGAGTCTACTGAAATTGTCACTAGGGTAGTTGGAGGCAGTTTTGATGCATCCCTTTACAGGGGCAGCCACAAAGCTCTGATCCTGCTGTTCAGATGCCGAGTTTTAGTTCAGTCTGGGCTGCAAAGATGGCCTGGAAAGAGCCACTCAGGTAAATGAAGGGCTAACTTCTCTGCATCAGAGGCAGTGTAGTTCCATCAGCAGAGTGTTTGTCCCCACACTGTTCAGAACCAAACAGGGTAAATCCCCTCACCGTCTGGTGACCCTCCCCAACCCAGACCTGTTAGATTAAGGGATGACAATGCTCCATGACCAGTAATCAGATCCCCTTTGGAAGTACTGATTGGAATGGATGAAGCCATTTGGTTAAAACCAAGGATCAGACCAAAAAGCAATTATCCCCTTTAATCTGTATACCACTTCCCATTTTGGTGCAGGGCCATGCAGCACAGCTGGAGTGAAACAGACCTGTCGTGTGTTTGGACAGTGGGCCCAAACAATCCCATTCATGCTCTTTGTCTCTTCTTCCACCTCCCTAGTGTCTCGCATTGGAAGGGTCCCTACCGCTTAGGCTGTATATTTCACCACGGGGATCACATAGTGGCTGTGAATGACCTGCGCACGCAAAGCATTGAGGAGGTTTCCTTGTTTGTCAGCAGGTCCAGGAGAAAGGAGGTGAGCCCTAATGGTGATTGGTCAGTGAAAAAAGAGACATAGATTTGGGGGTCTGATTATGATCTCACAAGGGCTTCTGCCAATCCAAGCCTCAGAGTTTCAGGAGCTCACTCTTGTCCTGAGGAACTACGCAGAGTAGCTGAGACTAGCCGTGTTCCCTCACATTTCTTGGTCCCTAGCAATATCTAAATGGATTCTGATCACCATCATATGACTGGGGGATTAGCCTGGGACAGGATTCCAAAGGCTGTGACTATGGCCAGGAAGAGATCCAAATGCATGACACAGCAGTGCTGGCAAGAAATCATTACACCTTTCATAAAAGGCAGATGTCCACTGAGAGTTAACCCTTTCTTGGCAGTCTATTCATGGCACCCACTCCATCGTATAAAGGTACATATCTGTATAGTTAAGGTTGCAGAACATTTTAACTTATAACCTTGTGTTTTCACTCACTGATAACTTCCCATAGGTCACACTTGGGACTGATGTTTTCCATGCATGCTCTGTCCCAAATGGGGAATTTCTTTGGGGAAAAGAAAAAATCAGAGCAAACTTCTTTTTGCCATTTTTGAGTTCTGCAGGGGTTTATACCCACCCTTTACCCCAGTTTCCTACCAAGCAGATAGCTCAAAATCATTCAACTTTAGAACTTGCATGCCGAGGGCTATTTACATGCCAAAAGTCTATTGAACTTTTTTTTAATTGGTTGGATGCTAATGAAGTTATAAGCAACAGAAAAATCATTTCTGATCAGGAGCCTCAGGCAGGGACAGAGGCTGCTGCTGAGACCATTTGCACAAAAGGTGGTTGTGAACACAAAACCCACCACAACCACGGCTGTCTGAGCTCCGGGCATAGGAGGAAATCATCAGTAGCATCAACACCAAAATCCCACTCTGTACCGATTTGCAATAACACCCCAGATTCCCATGGAATGGAAGGGCCAAAATGTCCACACAGTTATTCTTGAGATGCAGAGCAGCTATAAATCTCATGCAGTCAGTCAATGGATGTTACAGGTGCTCAGTATCTTTTGGTTTCAAGCCTTTAGACTGTTGGCTTCTCAGGTTAAGGAAATACCTGTTTATTGTGTATGTAGGAGGTTGCTTGAAGTGTTCAATCCATAGCATGTTTTACTCACACTCAGAATGTTGGGAAGAGAACCTAGGAGTCCTGACTCCCCTTCTCTAACCACTGGGCGTAACTCCCTGTTCAGCACTCATCACCTTCTGGTAGAGGGCTGGAAGTCTGAGTAGTCCCTCATAGTACATAGCACCGATACACATTGGGTCCCATGTGGAGAGCTACATTTCTCTCAGCTAGGGTGACCAGACAGCAAGTGTGAAAAACCAGGGTGGGGACTAATAGGCACCTATATAAGACAAAGCCCCAAATACTGGGACTGTCCCTATAAAATCAGGACATCTGGTCACCCTAGTCTCAGCTGGGCTGCAATCTTGGCGCTCGTGATCTCCGCCCCTCATTCGGGCACCTTTATGTTTGGATCTGCTGAGGTCACCCAATGCCAGCGTAGCCTGAGGAATAGAAAGCCTGTCTCAGATACCAAGAGACAATACAAATAACACTGTTAATAGATGAGGATATTTAGATGGGGGGTGGGAGGAGGGAGGCTGTGGGGAGCAGTGATATTTTATCAGATGTGGATTTACTGAGCTATAACAAGGTGAGCCTTGAGTGTGTGTGTTGGTTTGTTTTTTTAAAGGTGAAACTTACTGTCCGTCGGATCCCAGATTCAGACATTTTCCATAGTAAAGGATGCTCATGTTCCTAGGTAAGTGCCACCATTTTAATGGCACCTATTAACACAAAAGAGGTGGTTTCTTTCCACCCTAGTAGTAATGTAATTCACTGTTCCTAAGCAATGCACGTTTATTTTACACCAGGCGAGGCTTGAGTTTGTGTAGAAAGAAAAAAAATCTATGTTTTTATTAATCAATTTATTGCAGTCGTGCATAGGGACCCCATTGTGCAGGGGTTGTACAAACAGGTGTATAGTCCCTGCCCCAAAGTGCTTAAAGAGACATGCAGACAAAGGGTAGGGGAAAGGGATAACGTGATAAAGGAATAGTGCTTTCATATTTAGTACCACACAATCCTTCCAAATAGTCTTCCCCATTCAGAGCTGTCGCTGTTCTGTGTGGCTCAACACAGAGTAAGAACTGATTGTTTGGATTTGATTTGCCATTTAAAGTCCCAGTGAAATATTTTGGGCAGATGACTGTTCACTGTGAAATCAAACAGAATAGCTGTAGCAAACCTGAAAGTCAAATCCTGATACCTAAGCCTGCGTACTGCATAATCTGGACCTTTGTTTGCCCATTAAACTCATTAATCAGTTATGAGCATGGGAGGGAAGTGGGAGAGGGGGGAAATTGCCTTTGGAACACAGCCACATTTTCCCTTGGGTCCCGCTCTGGGAAGGCAGGAAGCCAGCTTAGCACTGGACAGGTGCCTCGGCAGTAGAATGCTCTGTGGATGCAGGGCTTTGATTGGGGCCCCTCATGTTACAGCCACAAAAAAGACATCAGGAGGTCCTGGACAGTAGACTTGGTTGGGAGATGGGAGCCTGATCCAACCTATTGGGCTTCAGTACGAGGTGCACCAGGCTCTAGATGAATATGGGGGGGTTGGGGACAGATGTTCGGCCTATACTGGAAGAGTCACCACTCAGAGCAGAAAACACACTGATCAGGAAAGCAGTGAGGGTTCCTATGAGTTGCCATGCAATGAAGCATAAGGAGCCATGAACATTGGCTCATGTGTGAACAGACTTTAATCTGAGGGCTTCCCCAGGTTGCCAAGCTGTCTGAGAGAGACATACTTTTTATCGCTACATCACAAGAGTCACCATCACAATTGCTTGACACCTGAGTTAGCAGTGAGTGCAGAGGAGTGAAGGATGAATGGCAGTGGAGTATGAACTAAGCCAGGTCAGGATTCAAGCTGGGAAAACTGGAGCGGCTCAGTTCTATAGCTAAGCAGTAGCAGCCTGTTGCCTTCACAAAGTCCTACGTTCCCTGCAGTATAAAGGAAAAGAGGATACATCATAGTGGAATTTCCAGAGCAGGGATTTATCTGTTTCCCCAACAAAGGATATCACACATCGATATTCCCGGCTACGTGCAGCTGCAGTACAAGAGACTGAAGTTACACAAACTCCTGCTATCTTGCAAATATGCCTGATTTGCAATGGTCTCCACACAAAAGTATCTCTCTTCTTGATATGGAAACCTCTGTAGCGGTGCCCTCTAATGCGTGCTAAAAGCCGACCTTGTCCTATGCTGTAGGGACTTCTGCTTACCGAAACAAGGGTGATCATGTTCTGTTGTAACATATACGGATTCAAAAGAGTCTTATAACAAAGCAGGGAATGCCTTGCTTGCCATGGTCTCCTTAAGAGTAGGTCAAATTTATTATGTCAACTAGAACAGGATGGCAACAGTATCAGTGAAGCCAATCATAATGATTAATAATGTTTATACAATGACTTCACTTCATTTCTGCTCAGGTCAATCTCTGAAGGGTTTCAAGCCTCTCTCTCTTCTGTTTTGTAGATAAGTGGTTGCCATGTGCATATTCCTGAAGATGGAAGGATCATGATTTAATATTTCTATTCCAGTTGCACTCAGATGCCTCATTGTGTTGTGCTTCGTATAAACACATAGGGAGATATGGGTCCTATTTAGAAGGCATCAACTGTGACACTGAAGTTAGAAGGAAAAGGACAACATCTACCTGAAGAACTTCCATTCATTCAAAGTGGTTGTGGGGCCACTTCTCTTTAAATTGTCTTTTTTGACCAACATCACTGGTGCCGCAACAAGGCCGTTACTTGATCGGAAGACTGTTTTTTTCATGGCTAAGATGGCTTTGGATGTGATGACTTTCTACCAAATTGGGATTGGAGTCTTCTCTGGTTTTGCAGATAAATCAGCCTTCTGGACAATCTTCCAGCCTTGAAAATGGCCACATGTCACTGAATTGCAGTACAAAGAACTAACTTCCTTTCCCCAATTAGGGAGGAATAAAGGAGGTAGAAATGGGGTTGGAAGTAATTTCCTGCCACTTCCTGGAGCAAATGTTCGTGAAGCGAGGCATTAACGGGTATATGATCTGTCTGTAGTTGTCATTGGAAAAACACTACTGCAGAGAAGTTTGCATATATCCCTTGAAGCAGAAAATGAACCATGCACTCTCTCTCTCTGTTACAGCTCTCACTATTATGGCAATAGTGTTGTTTCTATGGCAACATGAAGTTTTGGTAGATTTGTCTAGCCCTGCATGTTCATTTGTATTTCAGAAAATATGGAATTTATTTCCCACTTTTGCAACTCAGAACCAAGGTGCTATCAAGTGATTGTCAGCTGCTGCTTGCTTTTAGGTCAGATTGTATGTAGTGTAGATGTGCATTACAGTGAAAGTTACATGGTGTGATTTTATCTGTGATGCAGATGTATTCCATCAATGAAACACAGAGGTGAGAGCCATGTGATGAATTAAAGGGACATGGGCTATGTTCCACAGGGATGTGATGCAATTTAACACATTCCTATGACTGCATCATCTGCCCAAAATTATCCCAACGGGACTCGCTCTAACATTCCATTCTGGCGTTTCAAACACCCCCCCCCCCATTTAAACAAAAATGGACTTGCCACAGAAGTATTGCTTTCTTCCCCCCAAGTATATCATTTCCCAGAATTACACCTGCCCAATGCCCTGGATGGGCAATATACAACCCGGGTCCGATATCAACTTTTCTAGACCTACAAGCATCATGGCTTAAATATTCAATATCTCATGGCCCTTCTGGGCTAGGAACAGCAGCTTTATACTAATGGGAATGGGAGATACCCACCCACCTCCCATTATGACCCAACACTCCCTTCTAGCAATGGAAGGCCCAAAGGCAATGACTTTAGACTTGTGCTATTCTTAGGTCTAGAGGTGTTATGTTTAGATCACTTTTAGGTGTTTTATCTTTACTTTTAAAGTTCTCTGAGCTGTGCACAGCTGAACCATTGCCCTTCTCTTTTTATCTAAGAGGTGTTATATAAAATATAATATGTTGTATGAATGATGTGTGTGCCTTTGTAGCCATTATGTTCTTCTGTGTGTTGTCCTAGCCAGCCTGGTGTAAGTTTAGAGCTACCTTGGGTGGGTTTTTTTTAAAAGCAGCAAACTTCTGATGCAGTGCTTAAGGCCACATGACCCCAGAAACTGAGGTAGTTAGCAGCAGATGCTCTGCCAGCTTTGAGAAAGCTGCCTGCCTAAAGCCATGGCAATCCTGCAGGAGTGCCAAAACCAGCTCACACTGCTGATGCCTTAAGCTAACCCGCTTGGTGCCTGGGCCAGTGTCTGTCATAATATCTAGCAACTCTCTAGGTGTGTCAGCATCTGCAAAACTGGGCTCACCGGCTACGGCAGCAAGGAGGAAGGGAGGTTGGAGCGTTAATTGACGTGGTTAGTTAAAACATTAACAGGCTGCACATTTATTGTACTGTGATTTCCGTAATCTAATGCAATAGACGCCTGTAAGAGGGTGAATAACTGACGGTTAATTTCCATGTTCCCATGGCACACACTTTATGGCCACTTTTTTTCTTTTTAAATCTCAGATATTGGCTGTGACCTTTGTATCACTCCACGGTTTTTATGGTAAAGTCACTGTCGGGGGCAGGGGAGAACCCACAATTGGTCAGAGCGAGGAGGAGCTCACCGAACAGAGGATGGTTGTGGGAAGGGACTTCTCCAAATTGACAAGCCTGTATTGTGACGGGGGCGGGGAGGAGGGAGGAAAGAGAGGCACAAAGTCTAATGTATAAAACAGACCCTGGCTCATAACTGTTCTTGGCACTTCCTGGGCCGTGAGACACACCAGCGGGGAACACCTCCTAATGGCTTGTCCCAGAGGACACAGAGGCAGGGCCACTCGGGGGGGCAAGTGGGGCAATTTGCCCCGGGCTCTGCAGGGGGCCCCATGAGAATATAGTATTCTATAGTAGTGCAACTTTTTATTATGGAAGAGGCCCCTGAAATTGCTTTGCCCCAGGCCCCCTGAATCCTCTGGGCGGCCCTGCACAGAGGTCTTGATCAGTTGGCCAGATGTGGCCTGTGCACCAGACACAGCAGCACGAGTCCAGCCATTGGACAGGGTCTCTGCTAACTTGCTAAGCCCACTCCCCTATCTAGTTACTGATTAACAGTTGCAATGGTACAGCATATAGCCAAGATTTTGTAAAGTGACTAGTGATTTTTAGTGTCCAACTTGATACCTTAAAAGGGGCCTGATTTTTAGAGGGCAGGTGCTCAGCACTTCCTGAAAAAAAATCAGGCCTATGAAGCTGTTACAAGCCAGGCACACAAAATCCACTAGTCACCTTTGACATATCTTGGCTTGTGTGACTGTCCCATACATGGAGAGGCCTGTTCTCCAGCACACTGAGTTCTCTACAGTCATATGAAACAAAAGGGGGTGTCTCCCCCTGAGTTTCAGATCAGACAAGACAGGATGAGAGGGATTCACCAGTGGCTCTCTCCTGCCGTGGTGAAAAATGGACACACCCACCTAATTCTGACGGATGATTAATGCTCTAGAGGAAAGTGACTTTACCCTCCCTTCTCCCCATTAACCCTGCCAATATGCCTTGGGGAAAGTGCATTCATGGCTGCAAATTAGATGACGCATCCACTTCTGTGCATGGGAGTGAGTCACCCTGGTTAAGTGCCGCATCCCACTTATAGGCAGTTGTACCACTAGACTAAGAAATTAATCTCACCCGCAATGGATCCTGCCACTGCTTCACACCCACTGTTGACCCAAGTACGGGCAGTTAAACTTAGCCAGGCCTTTGCATGTGCCTCTGTCAACACAGGGGATACAGAGCCAGGAACTGAAGCCCGGTCTCCTGAGTCCTAATATAGTGTCTTCACCATGTGCCCATTGTTAAGGCTATGATTTAGTCACGGGTACTTTTAATAGAAGTCATGGGCAGGTCACAGGCAATAAACCAAAATTCACGGCCCGTGACCTATGACTTTCACTAAAAATACCTGTGTTTAAATCACTGGGGCTGTTTGTGGGGGCTGCTGCTGGGGGGGCATAGGTGGAGTGGTGCCCAGGGCCAGCGGCACCAGCTGCTGCCTGGGGCTGTGGACTGCGGCTGCTCCGGCTGTTCTCGGGGCTGCTCCAGCAGTGCCTGGTGTGGCTATCCCGGGGGCCATGTGAGCTTGGGAGGCCCTGGGTTCAGCCATACTGGTCCCTGAAGAAGTCATGGAAAGTCACAGACTCCGTGACTTCCACGACAGACACGGAGCCCTACCCGTGGTCCTTCTGCTTACTGCTGAGTATTTTTCCCCAGGAACTAGCAGCCACCCCACATGTGCAGCTCCAGTAGCCTGAATTCCCTTTTGCACACGCTGTTGTTTTGGCCAGAGGATCGCTATAAAGAACTTGTAACTTGTGAGGCAGTTCCTAGAAATGGCACTAGAATTTCAAATGCTGCCTTTGGACCTTAATTCTGGTCTAAATTATTGCAACACTTCAAGAAAAGGAGAGGTTGGCTGAGGTTAATGAGAATCTACATGTTCTTTCGTTTAACAGAAAATGAAAGCATGCCCATTTCCACATTCTCCAGTTATAAAGACAGTCATCAGCCTAGGGCTATTCACTATGCTTTATGACTTCATGGCTCTCATCCTCCAGTTAGAAATCACATGAAGGTCAGAGCCTCAGCTGATCTCTTGAAGTCAGTGGATCTATGTTATTCCTTGACTTTAGCAAAGCTTTTGATACGGTCTCCCACACTATTCTTGCCAGCAAGTTAAAGAAGTATGGGATGATGAATGGACTATAAGGTGGATAGAAAGCTGGCTAGATCGTCGGGCTCAACGGGTAGTGATCAATGGTTCCATGTCTAGTTGGTAGCCGGTATCAAGCGGAGTGCCCCAAGAGTTGGTCCTGGGGCTGTTTTTTTCAATATCTTCATTAATGATCTGGAGGATGGTGTGGACTGCACCCTCAGCAAGTTTGCAGATGACACTAAACTGGGAGGAGAGGTAGATATGCTGGAGGGTAGGGATAGGATACAGAGGGACCTAGACAAATTAGAGGATTGGGCCAAAAGAAATCTGATGAGGTTCAACAAGGACAAGTGCGGAGTCCTGCACTTAGAACGGAAGAATCCCATGCACTGCTACAGACTAGGGACTGAATGGCAGCAGTTCTGCAGAGAAGGACCTATGGGTTACAGTGGACGAAAAGCTGGATATGAGTCAGCAGTGTGCCCTTGTTGCCAAGAAGGCTAATGGCATTTTGGGCTGTATAAGTAGGGGCATTGCCAGCAGATTGAGGGATGTGATCATTCCCCTCTATTCGACATTGGTGAGACCTGTGTCCAGTTTTGGGCCCCACACTATAAGAAGGATGTGGAAAAATTGGAAAGAGTCCAGTGAAGGGCAACAAAAATGATTAGGGGGCTGGAGCACATGACTTGAGGAGAGGCTGAGGGAACTGGGATTGTTTAGTCTGCAGAAGAGAAGAATGAGGGGGGATTTGATAGCTGCTTTCAACTACCTGAAAGGGGGTTCCAAAGAGGATGGAGCTAAACTGTTCTCAGTGGTACCAGATGACAGAACAAGGAATAATGGTCTCAAATTGCATTGGGGAGTGTAGAGGGGTGGTCACCCGCTTCGGCCCTGAAGGGCTTAAACCAGCCCAGGGAAGGGGCTGAGGCTGCAAGGGGGCTGCTGCTGGGGTAAGGGGCAAGCCTGGGCTGAAAGGGGAAACAGCCACAGCTGGGGCCATGCCCCAATCAGGGCCCAGCTGGCCCTTATAAGAGGGCTGTGGGCCAGGGGCTCAGAGAGAGTCTCTCTCTCTCTCTCTAGCTAGCTTGCTGAGAGAGGAGGGCCTGGCTGCTGGGAGCTGAGCAGGGAACCTGAGAGGAGCAGGGCTGGGGAAAGGCCAGAGGAGCTGGGGAGCTCCAGCCTGGAAACTCCCCAGGCTGCAGGCCTTGCTAAAGGCTGGAAAGGTACTGGGGGTGCAGAGGGGCAGCCCAAGGGTAGGCAGAGGCAGCAGGTCCAAGCCCCCCTTGCCTGTGATGAGTGGCTTTTACACTGCGGTCTGCCCCGGTGAGTGGGGGCTAGATGGTGATTGGCAGTAGCCCAAGATTGAGGTGAGGTGGGGATAGGGGGGTTGGGGGCTCCCCGGGAGGGGAGACCCAGAGAGCTGGAGGGGTACTGCTAGGGGGCAGCACCCAAGGGAAAGGGGCACCGGGGTCCGGGAGGGACACAGGACCAGCAACAGGCAAGACTCAGGCCTGCAGAGGGCGTTCCAAAGGCGGGAGAGCTAATTCCCCAGATGACCAGCAGGAGGTGCCGCAGGGTGCGTTGTCGCCCTGTTACGCAGAGATTTAGGTTGGATATTGGGGAAAACTTTTTCACTAGTAGGGTGGTGAAGCACTAGAATGGGTTACCTAGGGAGGTGGTGGAATCTCCTTCCTTAGAGGTTTTTAAGATCAGGCTTGACAAAGCCCTGGCTGGGATGATTTAGTTGGGGATTGGCCCTGCTTTGAGCAGGGGGTTGGACTAGATACCTCCTGAGGTCCCTTCCAACCCCGATATTCTATGGAGTGGCATTTAGGCCTGGAGAAGTCTGTGGATCAAGGAGAAAACCTTAGATTGCCCCTCTGAATCCAACTTGTTTCCTCAGTCCCTGCCATAGTGGGACAGAGGGGGTTGACAGGGCCCCTGGAGCTAAACAATGCAATCAGGCGAGTCCAGCTGCTCTCACATACACAATGCACAGCAGTGCAATTACCCCACTGGGAATAGTGAGGCAATAGCCATTTGGAGATTATATGCAACTCAGGAGTACTGGAGACAGAAGAGAGCATATGTCAGTTAGTCAGATTGAAGCAAGCACGGACTGAAGCGAAAGTATATTGTGTGGGCCGTTCAAGAAGCAGCAGGTGAGAAAAGAACCACAATTTCGGAAATGCAACACAGATGTCAAAACACCGAGAACATTATCAGTGATTGCTGCCATCCTGTGACCATGGACTTCAAGAGCAGCAAGCCTGTTTTCTTTCCATACGTGAGTTTACAGAACATGTTTTCCTTTCTCTATTTGCACCTGGGATTTGTTGTTTCAGTGTATGTTGTATGTTTCCCCTCTAGTGGCCAGTTCACTGCACAGCCTCCTGTGGTCCCTGCTAACCATGTCAGTCTTTTAGCTTAAGTGACAGAGACCCATGCTTGTAGTGCGGGCACACCTGGGTTCTGTCCCCATTGATCACCCCCAGGGAGGGAGGTTGTTACCCACAGTTTACTCAAAATATTTGTCATTCTGTGTTTTTCAATGTGCCCTTGAAGCTACTAAGAGACACCATGAAGGATCGTGGGCCCTCACCATTTGACCCACCTTTATTTTCTTTTAGCTACAAAGTCAATCTCATTCTTTGTAGCTGCCAGTTTGCTTCAGAGCAAACGTACCTAGTGGTCTTTTCTAAAAAAGAAGGAGAGTGAGTGCCAGCCTCCCACAATAGCAAATCATTGCTAAGGTGTGGGAATCAGGGAGGAAAGACATTTGAGTTTCAAGAGGCTGCATTAAATAAAAGAGGGGAAATGAAGGCATAGCCTGTAGAACTGGAATTATTTGCTGTAAATTCATTTTTTTCTATATTTGAAAAATCAGCTGACTGTACCTAGCAACAGGCAAGTGGCAGCACCTGCTTGTAGAGACCATCTGAAGCATCAAAATAATTCAGTGTCAATGCACCCAGCTGCTCTTGCAGTAAAATGCTGCAGTCAACAGTCCCTGGTAGCAGCTCCCTGAGGAAGGGTCTTGCATCCATTTCCAAAACTTAAAATAAAAAGAACTGGTTGCTGAGGAAGAGCTGTGATTCTATGGAGACGCTAGGAATAGCTCAGGAATGTTTTGGGATCACATCATTGAGATATAAGGACAATAGAACAGAAAGTGTCTAGGATGCCTGAGGGTTTAAAAAAAAAAATTCACCCTACAAGGTCTATTGGGCACCATGAGTGCTGGAGTAGAACATTCCTTGGCCTGTACCCCATTTCTGGGCATGAACCCCCTGATAGCTACTTGAGTCATGCTACTAGGACTGGGTCTATTGTGCTGAGAGCTCTAGCAAACACAGGCTGCCTCACACACCCATACAAGGGAGTGAGGGTATAGGGTACCCACCTATGCAGTGCATCGTTGGTCTGTAAATGGGTGGCAAGGGAGGGAAAGCAACTGTCACAGGGCTTCTAGCACCCCTCCCAATGCAGGTGGGCAGGAGCAGGCCGATCTTTGGCTCCACCCCATTAACATCCTGGTCAGCACAACTGTCCTAGTATGGAGGAAGCAGAAGACTACATTACCTGAAGGTTTCCTCATGGTACAGCATAACTATGGGCTGCCACCTATACAGAGCTTGTGTCAAGGTCACAATTGAGCCCACTGAGAGTGTGTGTGTGTGGGGGGGAGGAAACTGAAATGGGTCTCCTCGCCATACATATCTTGGGGGCACAATCTGTCATAGTCCTGCACCTAAGAGGGGCCTAATTTCAAAGTGCTGAGCCAGCTCCCACTGGCCTTCAAGTGTTTTTAAGCCACACTCTCTTACAGTGCTTTATAAACAACTCACAGCTTCATCCAGCATCCACTGAAGGCAATGGAAAGATTCCTATGGACTTCAACTGGCTTTGGATCAGGCTTCTTGCTTAAGACGAAAGGGGTGAGAACAGACTGGGCTGACAGCAGTGAAAGGCACCGTACCAGAAAACAAAATGCTCCAAACATCTGCTAACGTGGATTGAAAAGTCAATGAGCATTCTGTTCTGTTGCCCTGTGCGCCTTGAAATTTAACTAAGTGCTTCAACATTTCAGTGCAATGCTCAACCCTTTCAAATCCTCATGTGCTTTAGAAAGGGCTGTTGTCATACTCATGACAGATGCGCATAGAGTCCTTGGTTTCTTTTTCCAGACTGTCTTCTGTGCATTCAGCTGCTTCTTAAAACACCATCTGCCTTTGGACGAGGCTCTGGTTTGCATGTAACACTCTACTGGTGCAATAAGTAATGCTCAGAAGATTTAAGAAAAATGAGCTAGCAATAGAAAGAAGCAACTTGGTTTGGATTGTTCACCGGCTATGTTCGTTTCAGAGCTAAGCATACATGCTGCAGTCACCCAAGTTGTTCCAGGGTCCTTTTGATTTCATTCGGGAATGAGCGGGAGCGCTGCTGCAGGTTGATGTACGACCCAGGGGAGATAAATCAAGGGGTGAATGGCGAGAGCGGAAATAGATTGAATAGCAGCTGTCCATTTATTTGGCGGCACGCTGGCTTCGAATGTGTTTGGTGTGTAAATCAGGGACTGTTAACATATTCAGCCGGATTTCACAAGCCTGCCACGTTCAATGCCCATGCAAAGCTAATAATAGTAAGAGTCATTGAAAAGCCTTGGGCAGTCAGTCTCCCGGAAGCAGCTGTTTCACTGCAGATTCCCCTTTGGTTCTACTGGTAGGCTGTAGCATATTTTACAGATACCTTGCTTTTGCCCAGAGCACTCTCAGTTCATGGTGATTGACAATAGGTTTAGAAACACAATCAACATACTTAAGGGAAAATAAATGCAAGACGGGTAGGAAGCAGACAAGCATATTGGTGGATCTACAGATGATTTACATACTTAATGGCCTGAGGTGCTGAGAACTCCCAGCTCCCATAGGTGGGAACTTCATTTGTATCCATGCCTGAACTGTTAAAAGCACTCAAAGTGGCCAAGACCCTGCTGCAGGCATCTATGGGGTTCAGCGTGCTCCTTTGCAAAATTACTGTAGCCCAGAACATTGCTCTTCTCCTTGGTGCTCATCACCAGGCTCTCCACAGATATGCCTGTAGTTAGACCACCAATAATCATCTCATTGTTACCCTGTGCGCTTCCCTGCCCCTGTCCTCTACCCATTTTCTCCCATCAGCTACCTATTTGCATTGTAAGCTTGTCACCAGGGAAATGCTTCGGTGGGCCAGGATGACATGACCACCACAGAAGTGGGGGAACCTAGCTGTTCTTAAGAGAGGCTGTCCATAAAATACAAAACATTTTCTAGCCTCACCCACCCCTTGTTACAGTGAAACAAACACACAGAATTAAAAAGACCCACCCCTGCCCTAATGCATTACATCATTATGGGCAGCCCCTATCCAAGTCTATTTTATCCCCATCTGCCCTCATTTACTTGTGCTCTCATTTCCTCAAAATCTCCAAGCTCTGTAAGCCCAGTGGGTGTCTGTGTGTTCAAAGCCTTTTTCCTCTCCAAAAAGTCCAAAGTTTTTATACAAAGGCAGGCCCCAGCCTAGATCCAGATGCTCCCAAATTCAGTACCTTCTTTTCCAGTTGCATCTGCTCAGACACTGATCTGGTACAGTCTTTAAAGCTCCCATCTCTGGAGCTATTTCCTTCAGCAACCTGCCCTTCTTTGGCGTTCTTTTATTTAGGATGAGCTGGGTTGCAAACCCTCCCACTCCCAGAAACCTTGGAGGGAACCAGTGATTGATTAGAGTCAGCTGGACCACATCTGAGTTCTAGTTTTCATGGCAGTCCACCATCTATAGCTGATTGGGTTTGTTTTTCCCCTCCAGCCATGGGACAGCTTATGCTGTTAAAAAGCTCTGTGGGGGGAGGGATTGTGTTTTCATTACAATCGACGTGATGGGGGACATTGTCTCTGATGGGGGCCTCTGGGCACTACAAAATACAGCAGTGACTCTCATTTAGACTCTTTTGGCTCTGCCTCAGCTAAACTGCAGGGCTATTTCAATGAAGGCCTTTGGAGAACACCTGCCTATGACTTTGGAGAAGTTCAAGGCTGTCCAGGCCTCACACGTGCTGGAACTAGGGGTGCAGCCACCCCACCTGCCTTGACACAGTAATAACAACCCAAAGACGTGGTTTCTGCCTTCAGCACCCCAGAACCACTGCCATGACTTGATGAGAACGGTGGGTTCTGTGCATGTGCTTGAAAGCCCTGCTCAGGGGAATATTCTTTCCCCCTGCTGCTGAGGCGGTTTCCTCTTTGTGTTTAGCAAAGCAATATTTTTCAGTACATTGCAGTGTGCTTTCAGTTTCCTAAACACAACATCACACTCTCTAGTTGTGCACCAGGCACTCGTCGTAAAGGCGGCAAAGCAGATGGGAATTGACTTGGAGATTGGCCTTACCCTAGCTCACCTTAGAGGAGCAGATGAGTGTTTTCGAACAGGGCTTTATTTCCAGGAGGCCGTATGGATTTTTTCAGGCCGGGTAATGCTCCGAAGGATTGCCTGAATGGACTGCAAGAGACAGAGTCCTATAAATTTCCACGATTGATACGCTCGGTCCAGGCAGTCCTAACTTGGCCATAAGAATGGCCTCCCAGATTAAACATGGCAGGTGCACTCTGTCCCTTAGCCTACACTGGCTAGATCCTTAGCCAGCGTAAATCAGCAAGGCTTTGATATCAACTTAGGATCTAGCCCAGCAGTGACTCTCATTTAGACTCTTTTGGCTCTGCCTCAGCTAAACTGCAGGGCTATTTCAATGAAGGCCTTTGGAGAACACCTGCCTATGACTTTGGAGAAGTTCAAGGCTGTCCAGGCCTCACACGTGCTGGAACTAGGGGTGCAGCCACCCCACCTGCCTTGACACAGTAATAACAACCCAAAGACGTGGTTTCTGCCTTCAGCACCCCAGAACCACTGCCATGACTTGATGAGAACGGTGGGTTCTGTGCATGTGCTTGAAAGCCCTGCTCAGGGGAATATTCTTTCCCCCTGCTGCTGAGGCGGTTTCCTCTTTGTGTTTAGCAAAGCAATATTTTTCAGTACATTGCAGTGTGCTTTCAGTTTCCTAAACACAACATCACACTCTCTAGTTGTGCACCAGGCACTCGTCGTAAAGGCGGCAAAGCAGATGGGAATTGACTTGGAGATTGGCCTTACCCTAGCTCACCTTAGAGGAGCAGATGAGTGTTTTCGAACAGGGCTTTATTTCCAGGAGGCCGTATGGATTTTTTCAGGCCGGGTAATGCTCCGAAGGATTGCCTGAATGGACTGCAAGAGACAGAGTCCTATAAATTTCCACGATTGATACGCTCG
Organism: Mauremys mutica; assembly: GCF_020497125.1. NCBI lineage: Eukaryota > Metazoa > Chordata > Testudines > Geoemydidae > Mauremys > Mauremys mutica. The sequence continues at coordinate 118,073,153 of NC_059078.1, read as the reverse complement.
GTCCAGGCAGTCCTAACTTGGCCATAAGAATGGCCTCCCAGATTAAACATGGCAGGTGCACTCTGTCCCTTAGCCTACACTGGCTAGATCCTTAGCCAGCGTAAATCAGCAAGGCTTTGATATCAACTTAGGATCTAGCCCAGCAGGCTAGTTCCTGGGGAATTGTGCCCCAGTACACTAAATCCCATCAGCGAGTCTCATCTTAAAAGCAAGACGTGACCAATTCATGTCAATGCGAGACGTTGCACTGGAAGGGTCGCTGCATTGAGCCTGCGCGGCTGCTGGGGGAGCTGCTCCTTGGAAAGTGCCTGCTAGGAGATGATGAGGGAGGGGAGCGATTTAAAAACGAGAATGATTTAAATTGTACTTCCCACAACTCAGCTCCTCTAAATCACTGTTTTCACTGCATGCAGACAGGCAGGTGGGCGGCCAGGAAGGACAGGAGGCAGCAGGAGTCTGTGTGTGCTGCGCCTAATTGCCAGCTAAAGCCTCACTCCACCCATGAGGCAGGCACTTCAAGCATCCCACTGGCGCCGAACACCTGCCCTGAATTATCCCCCGCTCCAGATTACTAGGAAATGGCAAGTCCCAGGGAGAGCAGTCCAGAGAAATCAAATGTGGTCCACACCGATCCACGGCAATACTGTAACCGAGTGGATTCTGACTCAAGAAGGCTTTTATGAGTCAGATCAGCTGATTTAGAGATCAGTTGTGACACACTTACTCTGCAAGTTGTCTCACTGATTTCAATGGGAGTTAGGCACCTAGGCGACTTTGAAAATCACCTGGGATGCCTAGCTGCATCTTCAGGCACCTAAATAACTTTACAAACCTGGCCCTCAGAGCATTCTGCTGAAATTAATAGAAGCGGAGGATATTTAGTGTCTTTGAGGACTGGGCTCCGTGGCAGGTGTGACAAAGTTCCTCCTCTACCTTGGTGGGTCCTGCGCTTATTGGAAGATTTGCTTACCTCGATCTTCCCCACAGTCTGGGTCGACTTCTCCTGTGTCTGATCAGGAGTTGGAAGGTTTGGGGGGAACCCAGGCCCGCCCTCTACTCTGGGTTCCAGCCCAGGGCCCTGTGGATCGCAGCTGTCTACAGTGCCTCCTGTAACAGCTGCATGACAGCTACAACTCCCTGGGCTACTTCCCCATGGCCTTCTCCAAACACCTTCTTTATCCTCATCACAGGAACTTCCTCCTGGTGTCTGATAACGCTTGTACTCCTTAGTCCTCCAGCAGCACATCCTCTCACTCCTAGCTCCTTGTGCCTCTTGCTCCCAGCTCCTCACACGCCCACCACAAACTGAAGTGAGCTCCTTTTTAAACCCAGGTGCCCTGATTAGCCTGCCTTGATTGGCTGCAGGTGTTCTAATCAGCCTGTGCCTTAATTGGTTCTAGCGGGTTCCTGATTACTCTAGTGCAGCCCCTGCTCTGGTCACTCAGGGAACAGAAAACTACTCAGCCAGTGACCAGTATATTTGCCCTCGACCAGACTCCTGTACCCCACTGGTTTTGGTCTGTCACACAGGGTAATAGCCAATTTAGCATTGGACTATTCCCCAGTCTTGGTTTCCACTAAATGGAGTTCTTAAAAACTGCATCCAGACGCTTGCAAGAGAAATAACGTTCCTTCTTGGGGCCTGGTTTATTGAAACAACATCACTGTTCAAACAGCAATAGAAATCAAAACAAGTCTTTCACCACCTCCACTTTCTGTAGCCACTTGCAGAGCTCAACAGGTCTGTCCAAAACCCCGGGTTCTGCTAGCTGATGTTTCTATTTCCTCCTCCCTTTGTGACATAATGGTTATGTAAGCACCAACAAAAGAAATCAAACCCCTCACCTGGGAGGCAATTAATTAGTCACAGGTGCGACTAAGCCCAATTCTCTTAAAGGGCCATGCCAACCTATGACGGGTTCTTTACGAGTAGTCTAAGGGTCTGATCCTAGGTTTGGATGAATAAGAGCTGTAGGAGTGGGCTCTGTTTTATTCTGGGCTTTGCCATTGATTGACACTGTGACTCTGGCTAACTCCCTTCACCTCTCTGCCTCTCCATTTCCGCATCTGTACGAGTTAATAATGTAAAACCTACCTGTGTAAAGCCCTTTGACATCTATGCATTAAAAGAGCTAAGTATTAACTTGTGGATCCCTGGCACTGGAATAATTTTCTCTCTTGTATCCTTACCATCCATGCTGCACAGAGGGGAAAAACCAAGTTCAATCCAAAAGCCAAAGAGGAAAAGCACCTTGGTTTTTTTAAAAAAAATTATTTGTTTTACGGACGTGCCTATTAGAAACTGGCACAAACAAGCTTCTATCAGCTCCATGATAGTGCAGCGTATGCAGATGTGACTGAGTGGAAAAGCATCTTGGCTGCCAAAGTACTCACCAGAGACTCGATAACAAGGTGCCGTTGTGTAACACCACGTAAAGGCGAAGAGAATAACAGGCAGCAGAAGCAGAAAAGGCATTCTAGGTCACCTAACCCAGCAGTTCTCAGCTAGGGGTCCGGGGCTCCCTGGGGGGCCATGAGCACGTTTCAGGGGGTCCGTGAAAATAAACCAGGGAGCAGGGCCAGCATTAAACTCCCTGGGGCTCAGGGCAGAAAACTAAAGCCCAAGCTGTGTGGGGCTGAAGCCAAAGCCTGAGCAACTCAGCTTTCCAGGGCATCCTGAGGTGTGGGACCACAGGCAGTCGGCCTGCTTGCTACCCCCTAATGCCAGCCCTGGCTTTTAATCTATTGGATATGAAGAAAAACAGTTGTTGTGGCACAGGTGGGCCATGGAGGCCTTTACAGCATGCTGGGGGGGACGGGGAAAGAAAAAGGTTAAGAACCCCTTATGAGGAAGTGGGACTGTTCTTAATGTTTCCTCTGAATACTGTGTGGGTGCCTCAGTTTCTGGGCCGACACTCTGTCTCCGTGGCAACTTCCCCCCTGCGAGGGGATGCTAAAGGTGTGGGAGAACAAAGAGATCAGGTGACTTCCTGGCCAGGGAAGAGACAAAGGCCAGAAAGGAGGGGCTGGAAGGGGTTTCAGTTAGTTTGGGGCTGGCTGGGGTTGTCCGGCTCGCTGGGCCCCAAAATGAACCCGGCTGAGGGGTCCCGGTCTCTGTACCTACAAGCTCTGTTTTAGACGTGTTCTTGTTATCTAATAAACCTCTGTTTTACTGGCTGGCTAAGAGTTACGTCTGACTGTGAAGTAGGGGTGCAGGACCCTCTGGCTTCCCCAGGACCCCGCCTGGGCGAATTTGCTGTGGGAAGCACACAGAGGGGCATATGCTGAATGCTCCAAGGAGCGACCCAGGAAGGTGAAGCTGTGTGAGCTTCTTGCCCTGAAGACAGTCTGCTCCAAGGGACAGGAGGCTTCCCAAAGTCCTGACTGGCTTTGTGGGGAGCAGTTCCAGAGCATCACCCGGGGACTCCGTGACACCCCTGACCTAGCCCATCCTTCTGCCATTGTAGGATCACTCCCAATGTGTCTTTTTTTCAGTGAAATACCTGTAAACAGCTCAAGCATTATGGTGTCTATCCTTGTCATTGAAAAACAGTTCCACCCTAACAGCAATTACAGCTAAGCTGCCTTCTTGAAAGGAAGGATGGTGCTGTGGGTAAGGCATTGGCCGGAGATTGAGGGTGCAGTTCTTGATTCTGTCAGACTCCCTGTATGACTAATCTCTCTGTGCCTCAGTGCCCTATCCTTAAAATGGGGATGAGGATACTTCTTTCTCCTCATTTATCTGATTCATTTAGAATGTTAAGGGCAGGAGTCTCTCTTATTTTGGGTGCTTATGGTACCTAGGTCAATGAGGCTCTGACCTTCATTGGGCCTGTAGGAACTATCATACTAATTATTCAACCTAAATCAGGGGTTTTCAAATTGTGGGTCAGGTCCCCAAAGTGGGACACGACCCCATTTTACTGGGGTCACTAAGGCTGGTGTTAGACTTGTTGGGGCTTAGGGCCGAGGCCAAAGCCAAAGCACGAGCCCCAACACCCAGGGCCAAAGCCCTTGGGCTTCAGCTTTGCCCCCAGCCCGGCCCCTAGCCTGGGGCAGTGGGGCTAGGATAGGCTCAGGCTTCGGTCCCCTCCTGGAGTCATGTAGTAATTTTTGTTGTCACGGTGCAGTGTCGTTTGAGAACCCACTGATCTAAATATTCCTTCATTTTTTTAACTTTCCTGGTGGTCAGAACTGAACTCTCTATTGCAGCTGAAAACCCATAATCAGAACCAGTGGATGAAATTTAAGACCAAGAATTGCAATTTCAAATTCTTGATATGATCAACTTTAAATTCTCTCTCTGAGTTTCATTCAACCACATTTTTCTCTCCAATCACTAATAATGTCCATTGTTAAAACTGTGACCAATTGGAGTGTTGAATATAAGATACGGGCAGTTCCAAATTGCATCACTCCAGGTACATGTCAAACAGCCATAAAACCTGGAAATGTAAAACCAAATCCCCAAAATACAGTACTTCATTATTTGTTTGGTTCTGAAATTAAAGCCAACTGTTTCCACCTGGCTGGGAATGCAAAGTTAGAGAAAGCTTTGTACTGAATTCTTTATACCAGGAGTTCTCAACCTTTTTCTTTCTTAGTGCCCCTCCCTCACCCCCCCCCCCAAAAAAACATGCTATAAAAACTCCACCTGTGTCACAACTGTTTTCTGCATATAAAAACCTGGGCTGGCATTAGGGGATAGAAAACAGGGCCTGAGGCCCATGCTACAGAGGCCCCCATGAAGCTACATTTCTTAGGTCTGGTCTACACTACTGGGGGGGGGGGGGGGGTTGAACTAAGTTACGCGACTTCAGCTACGCGAATAGCGTAGCTGAAGTCGAACTACCTTAGTTCGACTGACTTACCCGTCCAGACGCGGCGGGGTCGAACTCCGCGGCTCCAAGGTCAACTCTGCCACCGCCGTTCGCGGTGGTGGAGTTCCGGAGTCGACCGGAGCGCGTGGGGAGTTCGAACTATCGCGTCTTGATTAGACGCGATAGTTTGAACTCCGAGAAGTCGAACTCACCGCGTCGACCCACGTGGTAAGTATGGACCTACCGTTAGACTTCAGCTTCAGGCCCAAGTGGTGGGGCTCAGAGCCCCAGGCTTCAGCCCCAGGCATTGGGGCTTTGGCTTTCTAATGTCTAATGCTGGCCCTGCTTGGCAGGCTCCCTGAAATCTGTTTGTGGGGCCCCGGACCCCTGGTTGAGAACCACTGCTTTATACTTCCCAATTTATCACTCACCTGCTTGTCAGAATACAGCTGCTAAAATTATTCAGTAGACACATATTAATATGCCAATGCATTAATTGCACCTTAGTTTGGCATCAGAACAAGTCTCTTACATAACCCAAGTAAATATACTTCAGCTCCAAAAAGAGATTTTTGGTAATTAGCTGCAGAGACAATTTGAATGGTTGAAGTGTTTGAAACCACTTTCAATGTATACAGTATCTTTCAAAAATATATTACACAGCATTAACCATTAATGTAACCCACTGAGATTCACTAAAAACACAGTGATAAGGTTAGATATAAATGGGGTGCTTTGCCCCATTGTAATGAAGTTTCTGCTCATATCTGAGCGCTTGCCTAAATGAATGAAACTATTGCTTGTTGTTGTTTTATGGCCAGATTCTTCACAAGTACTCAGCACGTAGCAGTTCCCATTCATCTGCCTCTGAGCACGTTTCATGCCACAGGTTTCATGTAGAGTTGTCTTTAAGTTATCCCTTCCCAGAATCCTTTGCAATGGCTACCATGGAAGGGCCCGTGTGAACAACCTGGCTTCCACAGCTTACAGCAACAAACAGAAAGCCTTTGTTTGCCTCAGCAGAATGAGATTATTCTTGCCTCTTTTCCCTTTCCAAACAATGTTGCTTTTAGTTCATTTATCTGCTTATCAGAGAGTGATGTGTAAACAGAGCACTGAGTCCTGATGGGAGGTACATGGTGATTCTTTAGAGTGGTTGGCTTTGAAAAGTGGTCTAGGCAAGTGATCAATCCAGTGTTAAGGTCCCCTATCTGTTTGCTCTGACTCTTGCCACCGTCAGACAAACTGGAGAGGCATCCGATTACAGGACCATTGGGCTTTACAGCAATTTTTTATTCCAAGATCTGACAACTATTTGGTGTAAAGCAAATAGGGCAGATTTTGACTCATTCATAGAGTTTAAGGCCAGAAAGGACTGTCAGATCATAGAATATTAGGGTTGGAAGGGACTTCAAGAGATCATCTAGTCCAACCCCCTGCTCAAAGCAGGACCAATCCCCAAATGGCCCCCTCAAGGATTGAACTCACAACCCTGGGTTTAGCAGGCCAATGCTCAAGCCACTGAGCTAGCCCTCCCCGTAAATTATCATCTACTCTGACCTCCTGTACAACACAGGCCATAGAAATTCGCCCAGTCACTTGGGTTTGACTAAAGCAGTGGTCACCAACCAATTGGTCACGATCCACTGGTCAATCATGATCTCCAGTCGCTAAAAGTCCCTGGTGCAGCGGGGCTGCTGCTAAGGCAGGCTTGCTCCCTGCTTGCCCCGGCCCCATGCTGGGGCCGGAAGCAGCCAGCACACTCCCAGGGGAGGGAGGGAGGGAGCAGGGATGTCCATACACTGCTCCTGCCTGCAAGCACCGCCCCCCCCAGCTCCCATTGGCCAGGAACAGGGAACTGTGGCCAATGGGAGCTGCAGGGGTGGTGCCTGCAGAGAGGGTCAGCACGCAGAGCCACTTGCCCCACCCCCTAGGGGCGCAGGGGTGTGCTGGCCCCTTCGGGGAGCGGCAAGAAGCCTGCCTTAGCCCTGCTGCGCCGCCGACCAGGAGCCACCTGAGGTCAGTGCTGCCTGGTGGGAGCCTGCAGCCCAACACCCAGCCCTAAGCCCTTCCCAGAGCCAGCACCCTGTACCCTCTCTTGCACCCCAACACTCTGCCCCGCCCAGAGTCCCCTCCTGCACCCAAACTCCCTCCCAGAGCTTGCCCCCCCCACCCTCTCCTGCACCACATCCCCCTGCTCCAGGCTCAGTCCCGAGCCCCCTCCCACACTCTGAACCCCTTGGCCCCATCCCAAAGCCTGCACCCAAATCCCAAACCCCTGCCCCAGCCCGGTGATAGTGAGTGAGGGTGGGGGACAGCGAGTGTTAGAGCGGGGGAATGGAGCGAGCAGGGCGGGGCCTCAGGGAAGGGTAGATCCTGGGTTGCACTTAAATTCAAAAAGTGATCGTGTGTGTAAAAAGGATGGAGACCACTGGACTAAAGCATCTTCCAGACAGGCATCCGTCTGGATTTTTAAGACACAAAGAGATGGAGAGTTTATTCCAATAGTTCATCACCTGCACGGTTAAAAACTAGGGCCTAATTTCTCATTGGAGTGTGTATGGCTCCAGCTTCCAGCTGTTGGATCTTGTTCTGCCTTTTTTCCTTAACGACCCCATTAGTACCCAGTCTCTTCTCCTTGTGAAGCTACTTAGACACTAAGACCATGTCACCTCTTCAGCTTCTCTTTGATAAGATGAAGCTTTAAGTCTCTCTCCTTAAGGCATTTTTTCCAGCCCTCAAATCACATTTGGGGTTCTTCTCTGTACAGTATTATCTGGAGTAATTCCAGTCAAATCAATGGAATTACTTTGATCTTGCTGTAATGTAACAAAGATCAAAATCTGTCCCCTAGTATTTAAAGTGGATTTCTGGTTTGAAAAGTGGCAATATAAAAATGGCACCTTCTTATTCAACAGAAGAGTTGGTTGGGAATTTTTTGACAAGTTGTTTTTGTCAAAAAATACTGATTCGTCCTTCCAAACAAAAACTTTGACAAACAGTTTCCTGACTTGACAGTTTCAAATTGTCAAAACAAAACATTTTGACAATGTCAGTTTTCCAGTTTGAAACAACTTTTTTTTCAAAATTTAAGCTAACAAGATTGTAAAAAGATTAAAGAAAGGTCAACAATGAAATTAAATGCTTCATAATTACCAACACAAAAAGTTTCAATTGGCCTGAAATGCACCAAAATGCAGTTTTTGGGTTTGTAATATTTTCAAGATTTTGACTCTTCATTCCAATTTAAGATGGGGGAAAACTTTCAGATCCTCAAATATATTCATAGAATGAATGAAGCTCTGTGGGAAACAGTTTTCCCAACAGGTTTGTTGTCTCAGTGTATTTAGAGTCAGAGCTCCAGACTTGAGTAACAGAACTATATAAACAACGAGGAGTCTGGTGGCACCATAAAGACTAACATTTATTTGGGCATAAGATTTCATGGGTAAAAAAACCCACTTCTTCAATGCATGGAGAACTATATAATTCTATTTCTGTAAAACCACAGCAGCTAAGAGAGTGAACACAATTCTATTCCTTCATGTGCAACAATGGAGTTCCCTACGGTATGTCTACACTGCAATTAAACACCCGCAGCTAGCCCGGATCAGCTGAGACTGGATTGCAGGGCTTGGGCTGCAGGGCTGTAAAATTACAGCATAGATGGTCGAGCTCAGGCTCTGGGCCTCTCAGGACACGAATGTTTACACCGCAATATTACAGCCCTGCAGCCCAATCCAAGCCTGAGTCAGCTGACCTGGGCTAGCCCCGGGCGTTTAATTGCAGTGTAGACATACCTTAAGTTCCAATTAGTTATGCCTGTGCAACCTCTTTGAAGGCAAATTTGGTACTTAGCTGGCAGAACTTCCCAACCACTAACCAGAGTGAAATCCTTCCTGCTACTTTATTCCAATCCACAGGTTCTCCAGCCATCTCATTCTCTGGCCCATTCTGTATGTGAAGCCTTTAGCCCAGACTCTCAAGGTATTTAGGCACCTAATTCGGCACCTACATTCCTGCTACTTGTTCCATTGAGGACAAGATCCGCAGGAGGTGCCCTGTGGAATCAAGCACATCTTGATGTGAGGTTGCAAAGGTAGCTATAAGAATTTGGAACAAAAATAAGTTTCATCATACATTTATGCACAACATCAGGTTTGATCTGTTGTGATCAGCAACCTTTCCATCTAGAAAAGAGAATGGTGAAGGTCAGGTCTTATTACAAATCTTTCCACAAAATTCTTGTTTAGTTAAATGATTTTCCGCAGCTGCTTATATGTCCTGCCTAGTAATCTAAGCAGTCACTTCCTGTTATTAATCATCTCTCTTTACAATAAGGTGAATAAAAAGACTAATTTATTCCTGAGCTTGGCCTCTCAACAGCCATTTTCCCCACCAGAATAAGGGCAAGTAAAAGGGGGAAATGGAATGCTGTTAAATACAAAGGTGGATGAAATGTTGAAGAGTTGAGGACCACATGTAAAAAAGAGTTGGCAGAAGTGCAAATATAGACCAGGAATATGGAGGAATGAGTGCACACAGAGGGCACCTACAGGACAGTATGCAAGTGAAAACAGACCCGGATACATACTGACAAGAGAGGAATCCAATACAGAAATGCTTTAGAGATTGAAGAAAATACCAACATCTGTTCCAAATCAGAACAGTATTAACTGGCTGAAAACTACAAGTGGCTCACGCCAGCTAATGCCTGTGTCAACGAGTGTTTTCCAAGATGTATCATTTTTGTGGTTAGTTTCAAAGAGCTTTTTAAAATCCTTTATTCTGGGCAAGGTAAGCCATTTGAGACCCCCAGAGGGAGTAAATTCTAATCACCTGCAGGACACTGAAGAGCCAGTGTGAGGCAACAAGGTGTTGTGAATACGCTATTTATAATGAAAGCTAGTTTTAACATTTGGCTCCTTATTAAATAGAGTAAATTATAAGCAACTGAATTACAAGGCTATCATGTCATCAAGTGTGCACTCCTGGGACATCAGTCCATGAGAACAGAATTATGGAAGTACGCTTGTGAATTTGGCTGTGTCTTGCAGTGTGCTTACCACACCGTATATATGCTGTACAAAATTAGCGACTACTGGAGCAGTTTTTGCTTACAATTTATTTTGTTCGCCTGCCCTGTGGTACAAAATTCTCATCGTTTGCTACAGAAAATCTTGTCTGATCACAGCCAATATCTTCTTGTTTCCTTCCTGTACTCAAAACATACAACTTAAAACGTATTTTTATCTATTTACACTGGAACATATACCAATTGAAAAATCTGAGGAGAAATGGGGCTTGGATTTTAAATAGCGTCACATTATTTGTACTGCAATAGCACTTAGAGGCCCCTGTCAAATATCAGAGTCCGCCTCTTCTAGTAATTGTGAACGCATAGAATTGGATGACCACCCCTGTCCCAAGTAGCTGACAATCTAAACGCTGGGGGTGAGATTCTGTTCCACACTTCCAGAAGGGGGAGCAGATAAGGTGCAGCCCAGAGGAAGAGGACAAATGCAGCTTTAACCCATCTTTGTGTCATTCCAATTCTGGGCTGCTCCAAGGGCAGCTCTCTCTCATGTGCTGCGGTCATGGCCCCACTCCCTAGCGCGCACACACCCACGCCCAGACAAAGTCCCAATAAAGTCTGTGTGTCAGTTCAGTCTCTGATTTGCATTGCTTCTAGCCCAGGTGTAGGCCTATGTTCAGCAGCAAGTGAGCATGGCCAGAGTTCAACTGTGCTCTGGTTATTCCTGGTTGGTGGAACATCTTAAGGACTGTTGGCAGCCAACACAAATTAGAGAAGTTCTGAGACTGCTCTACGTTATGACAGGGACCAAATCAGCCCCACTATCAGGGTGAAGCATGAAAACCACTTTTCATGGCGACCACTCCTGCGCTGAACACAGCCTGGCCTGATCCAAGGACTGACGCCTGTACGAAGCTTTTCTAATCAGTGGTATTAAGTAGCTCTTGTGATGAGAGAAATTCTCATAATTAATTGAGATTAATACTGAATGCTAAACAGTGGTTAAAGAAAAACCTGAATCTCAGATTTTTGAACTACTTAATGTAGATACAATTATGTAACTGACTGCCATATTTCAGTTCATCTAAATGTAATTGCTTCTAACTGAAAAATTTGTAATGTAGATAAGATCTTTTTTCAACAAAAAGACTTGTGAGATATTATTTCCCTGAGACGGAGAACTATGCAACTATTTGCTCATCAAAAACACAGAGCTCACTACTATAGGAAAGTGTCTGATTATGTTTACAAAAGATCAGTAAACAAAAATTTTCCCCAAGAAAATGTACCACAGACTTCCCCTTTCTGGATTTTTTTGATACATGATGCATTTTTTTTTTGTTTCTTCTAGATATATGCAGTGAATCCTGAAATTAAATCTTATTGTGATGTTTAAATTAAATACTTGTGTGAAAGCCCACAGTCACCTTCTTAAACTACATGAACACTGTGCAGGATTCAGGAAAACAGCCTGGCAGGCAAAACTTATATTATTATTGTCACTTCCTAGTATTTGCTTCCCTTGCTTTCTGTGGGGCAGAGGAGAGACCAGCCTATTTGTGCAGACTTAGGACCTGATCCTGCAAATATGCACATGGCTTAATTTTAAACACCTGAGAAGTTTCACTGACTTCAGTGGGACCAAATGCAAGTTTAAAAACATATATAAATGTTTGTATGACCCAGGGTATGGCACCAATCCTGCATGCCCAAGGCAAATGTGTAACACACAGTGTCTTCAATGGGCATTCTGAATGAAGAAGGCTCGTTAGGCTGGCCTTGCAACATGTCCTCACATTCACTTCCTCTTAATTGTGAAGGCCTTTATCTGAAGAAAAAACAACAGGCTTAATTTAGATTCTTTATTTAAAATAGATTTATAAAAATGTACGTATATTGAATGTTATAAATACACGAGGATGGGAATTATCTTTATAAACATTCATTATTCTACAAAGTGTCTAATTGCACAATACTATAGTAGCCCAAACTGGTCCTCTGTTACGGTGTAAAGTTTGCAGATATGTGAAAACATTAGTGTTACAACCCCTTAGCTCTCCCTCACAATGCAACAACCTGCTCTCGGAATTTACATTGTGCCACAAACTGATGTCATCCCCTCATTCATTACAGTCATTTCTCAGAAATGCTTGATTTGGTACTGAAATGACAGAAAACTCCACCTCCTTTTAAATGAGTTAATACCACCTTCATTCAAATGTCCTCTTGTACCTTTCGTAAAATTGGGTAGTCTGTTCCCCATTATAAAGGCCTGTGTCATACATCTGGACATTAGACTGATATCAGAAAGAGTGTATAATTCTGACACACTGGTAATAATCATGGTTCAGTTTCTTTCCTTGAGCTCTGCAACATCCTAAAGCCATATCATGCAAGTAAAAGATGGCAAAGGGGAGTGAAACTTAGGCTGGAATCCAGCACTACTTCATGTTCCTAACTTTAAGCATCTGAGCAGTCCCAGTGAAGTCAATGGGACTATTCAGGTGCTTAAACTTATGAAGGTCCTTAATTGTTTTACTGGATAGTTTGGTGGAAAGAAAATACACCGAATAATTTTCCAAAATAACCTAAAAGACACATTTGCAGTTTTTTTGAAAGTGTAAGCTGGGAGAAAATAGGCTAATGGTTACATAGGAAAGTTAGGCTCACTTGGGGGAGAATATGACCGTACTCTCTCTTGCAGGAGAATGGCAGCTTGTTTCTTCTCAAAGAGGCTTCATAGAAAAAGGAAGGCTAGATAAAAGTCCTGGGTAGTTCAATCCCTCCCCCGGCACACGTCCTTTGGAACGTACATTCTTCCCTCTGCTCAGTAGGCTCCATCTTCCAGTCTCTAAAATGCTTCTCCATCATGTTTCTGGCTCTCCAGTCACCAACGTTTACAGTGGGGATGATTTTCTGTGGCTTCAGCCACTGGACAAATCGTTTCATTTCTAGGTAACTGCTGTGTTCACTGTAAGGAATCCCTGTAGCAAAACAATGCAAAAGGTACCTCAGGCAATCTGCTTAGCTGACTAAAAATATTTTTGCAAGAAACAAAGAAATACTTAAAAAGAATATTTTAATTAAATGGAGATTTAAACTTTACTCCAAGGATCAAGTAAAAATCCAGACTTCATTATTGGAAGGATTAACTAGGATCGATCTACAGTGTCAATCATTAATGCAAATTCGGTGACCCCAGCTACTTTGTTGAGTGACAAGAGGAGAGATTTTCTAGGAGATTTAACTCCATCCATAAATTGTTTGCCAGAGACTGCACCACTAAGAACAGAGGAAACAGGCTGGTACCTACAGAAGCTCTGCAGCAGGCACAGGGTCTTTCACATGAAACCATATATGGAGTGAAATCCTGGCTCTGTTGAAATCCCTGGCAAAACTCCTATTGAGTTAAATGGGAATAGCATTTTACCCATGGAGTCTGTGTCTGTCTTAAAGCCATTAGATCAAACTGTTTTTTTGAGAGAGGGGCATTAGAGGAAACAGTATTTAAAATCTGCATTTACAGTGTTCCAGACTGGTCAATTCTTAAGACTTATGCTGGAGACATTTATCTGCTCAGCTTCTTAGCAGAAGTGAAACCAATAAGTGGATAATATGATGAACAGTAAGAGGTGCTAGAATAAAATGTATGCAAACAATCCACACAGAACTAAATGTACTGAGCCATTTATAGTGCGTGTACCATATATGGTGATCTTTCCCCTGGTCTGAGGTTTGATATCTGCCAGAGTGTGACATGAATCGGAGTACGTCCATCCAGTGGGCCTGAAAGCCAGAACTTGGTCAAACTTCTCTGAGAACTTGTTTAAGTGGTTTTGCAGGCCCTGTTAATAAAAAGACAGCACATTCACGAAGACTATTAATCACCACCACCACCCTCACAATGATCCAGTAGTCTAAAAGGTTTTGGGGTTTGGAGAGCAGGACATTGGAGATTAAACTATACTTTTGCACAACATTTTAATGGGCACTTTCCCTTTTTTTTGTTTTAAATGCCAGCTGGTTAGAAGGCAGTTATGATCAATATTTAATACTTAAATAGCACCTTTCAGCTAAGGACCTCAAAATGCTCTACAAATGCAAACAAATATTATTAGCTCCGTGTTACCGATGGGAACTCTGACACTCAGAGAGAATAAGTGACCCACATAAAACAACACGGCAAGTCACTTCCTGTGTTATGTATCGAGCCTCCCTTGCTCAGACCACTACCATCTTCCAAAAACCAAACTGAACATGACCCGAGGAAATAGTTTATCGTCTTTTAACTCAACTGACTCCAAAGATCTGACCTGAAAGTCTCATAGTTTTCCTGAAGCAGCCTTCAATTTTGTTTATGGGATAGCAAAAGAATAAGGATAAGAGAGAGAGACGAAGAAGTGTAATCCTACATTGGCATAAAGAGAAGTCAGAAATAGGAAATCAGTTTCACGTGTACTATAGATATCCACCTTGTCCATTTGAAAACCCTACAAGATTTAGATTTCAGAACAGTTAACAACAAGCCAGGAGCAGGAAGAACACCACAAGATAAATCATGACTGCTTCAAAGAAAAGAGAATAACCGAACCCGCGGATGCTGCAGAGTTTGGGGGAAGGGAAGTGAAATGCTCTCACCAGCAGCACCATGGTTCCAGTAGAAACTCGACAGCAATATTCAGAACTACCAAGACAGGCACATTTGAAAATAAAGGACCATAAATAAATAAGTACACTCTTTATTCAGTAATGGGAGCTACGGCTATTCTTCAAAGACTCCATTTACCAAGTACAGTGGAAAAGGTTAGCTTTTATTAAGATGGCAATCAGAAGCCTAAAAGGACTATATCTGCCCATCATGATTCATTTTTAAAGAGACTGACATTTCTTACTGCAACTCTTCATAAGATTAATACACATGCATTATACTTGTCTTAATAAAAACCAAGAACAGTACATGCAGTTCCAGTAGGACAATTATGAGATAAACTAAAATTCAGTAGAACAATTATGAGATTAGCCTGCTCTCAGATTTTGTTATGCGTTTATTAATTGGGTACATACTGTTTATTTTTAAGGGTGGGATTTTCAGTCTGACTGAAAGTCGAATGTTCTTCTAAATCACGTAGGTTATGTCTACACAGCAGTAAGACACCCCCGGCTGGCCTGTGCTAGCTGACTGGGGCTCATGGGGCTTGGACTAAGGGGCTGTTTAATTGTGTTGTAGATGTTGGGCTCGGGCGGCAGCCCAACGTCTGCGATATTCCTACCTCGCCGGGTCCTAGAGCCCAGGCTCCAGCCCTAATGTCTACCCTGCAATTAAACAGCCCCTTAGCCCGAGTCCATGAGCCTGAGTCAGCTGGTACGGAGCAGCTGTGGGTTTTTAACTGTCGTGTAGTATCCTTAGACTCTTCTGAAAATCCCACCCTAATGCCTGTATATGACAGTCGCACCCCATTGTGGTAAGTCATGGATAGAACACATACAAAGGCATAGTCCTTGCCCTGAAAAGCTTGTGCTCTTTGAAATTCTTCCACTATGAATTTAAATGGAAAAAAGTCTCATGATTTGTGATGCAAGGGGAATTCTTTTAATGTTAATATTTTTAGGGGGGGGGGGGGGGAAGGGAAAGGCTTCCTTCCTACAAGAACATGGCGAACTTCAGAGCTTCTTCATAAAGAGTTAAACAGGAAACATATTCATATGCTTTTTTAAAATTCCTCAGACCTTCAGTCAATATTGCTCCAAAACCTTCATCCTTTTAAAATGGAAAATATAATTCATTCCTCAATCAACCTCCTTCAATCACCATGACAGCCTGTTATCTACTCTTTTGCTGAAGTCAGCAGCAGTATGTGCAAATGGAGCCCATACGGTATGAGAAGGCTCAAACATGATTAACTGGTTAGTTTACAATCAGCCCTGACAACACTTCCATGCAGCTTGCTTATTCAAGAGCAGATCAGTATTTAAATAATCCCAGCATTTTTTTGTAGTCAAACTAAGCATTCCATTGAAGTAACCAGTCTCTTTGAATACCCGTTTGCCCTTTCTTTTCACACAGCAAATCCATTTGCATTATTGGAGCAATTAATCTATTTTATTCTTCCTATGCTTTCAAAAACAAAGCTTTGCACAGTAGAGGATTTGGAAAAAGGACATCCTGTAGCCTTGCATCTTGCCTCCACTTGATATGATCTCTGTAAAATAGTTTTATTTTAATATTTAACTTTGATTCCTTTACTGGTCTCAAGAAAATGCTGCAAAATTACTAGTTAATCTTTGACCACATTCACCCAGTACCAGGCTGAAAGCCATTGTAACTGTAACAACTGCAAATAGAGAATGTTGATTTGAATTCTGATCTTTGACTTGGATAACAAGCAGAGATGCTATTTATAGGGCAAAAGGGGTGTGCTTCCTTCCCAGGTTTGGATTTGTTTCTTTGGTACACTCTGTGTGACTTGCCCTTCCTGGTCTAGTTTGGGGTTTTTTGAGAGAACTATTATTCAATGTATGTAAAGCTTTGTAGATAAAAAGTTATATATACACACTCTACTGGGGCAATTACAGCCCCCGCCTTCAATGCTGTAATGGTCATTAATGCAGATCTGCTGTAGAAAGAAGAATGGACCCAGGTAGGGAGAGGGAAACATACCCTCTGCACAGCACAGCACTTAGCTGACAAGCATGGAGCCCAAGGAAGGGAGTATGGCAGGGATCTGCTTGGGATGCACTGGAGCCACAGAAGTCTACTTTGATCCTTAGCCCTGCCATTGAAATTGCTAGTGCCCAGCCTGCTACTTGACCTGTTATTATTAGGTCATAATCGTAACTAGTACAGAATCTTAGAGCAGTGATATTTGCCCACTTCAGGTCTAGGCTGAAAATGCTGATATTTTAAACTCTGGTCACTGTTTAGGAGAAAGGGAGAGGGATTTCTGTGGTTTTTTTATGATTAGCCAAGTGTCTTTAGATGAGTGAGGTTCTCTACTGAATCAACGTAGCACCTATAAACCATACATGGAGAGCTAAACTACATACTGGCAAATAATTAAATAGCTTGTTCCAAAATGAAAAAAAAAACTGTTTTGATTTTGCTCTTGGAAATCAACATGGGAAGACGACGCAGAGATCAAATAAACTGAAATCTGGAATTAAGCAGATGTACAAAAGTAAAAAAAAAAAATACATCACAACTTACACACACTTCCGATTCCTTAGTTTGGGAATCAGGAAGAGTGAATAAAAAGTAAGATATACAAGAGAAAGCAAAAACGCTAGGGAGCAATTTGAGGTTAGAAAAAGGGGCTGTGAGGAATGAAGTGAAGAGAGCATGAGCGTGTATGAAGTGCAGCTACAAAATATCAGAATATTTATCAAAAAGAAATCTCAGTTATCCCTACAATTATATTTAAAACAAAGTATGTTTCCTAATACATCTGTGGAATTTTACTGGGAGGCTGGCATTTTGGAAGGAAGTGAATATGCCAATGATCGCTACAGAAGACCTGTGAGTGAAGAAGGAAGTCAGTGAATGCAAGACTCACTCATAACGCTGAGCTCATTTTTTGTTAACCCACTCCGAGTACCATCTCGTGGATAACTTTGTTCCAGGCAAGTTTTAAAATATTCACTGTTTGAGAAGAGGCAAAATCTGACTTGACAGAGTGGAAATAAAAGCCAAAGTCATCCGGATTTGATCCAGGGAACCTCCAGCTGTGAAAACACGGAAGTGTTCTATATAATTGCACAATTTTATCATGAGCTATCACCTTAAACTAACCTTCGATCATGGAAAGCTTGTTTAAGTTTTAGAGCTTCTTTTTCAGTTCTTTATCTGGAAGCGGGTTATTGGGGAGGCATTAACCGTCTAAGTGAGAAGAACTGCAGCACAATCCTTAAAAGTGACAAGATTATAACCTCTTTGCAGCCAGGACAGTCTTTTTGTTCTGTGCTTGTACAGGGCCTAGCAAAATGGGGCCCTGGTATATAACTGAGGCTTCTAGGCACTGCTGCAATACAGAATGAATAATAATAATGATGCATCTCTTAAAATCCAGCTGTTGTTTGAGATCACAGATGGATTCAAAACATGTATTAAATGCTGAACCTGAGCTCCTGACTGAGACAATTTCCCTAGTGACTTCACAGGCTTTGTAGGTTTCTTAGCTAGCACAAAGCTTTAGTTATCAGAAATCAATGGGGCTGAGTAACAATATCAGGACTGGTCCCTAAATAGGGCTAGGGACTGAACAAAATGCATATCAAAACAAGATGTGGGGCAGACCCAGAAATCCTGATATAGGATGGACTAGTGGATAGGGCACTGGACTGGACTGGGACTCAGGAGACCAGTGTTCAATTCACATCTCAGCCAGAGAATTCCTGTGTGACCTTAGGCAAATCAACTGTTTCTCAGTTCCCCATATGTAAAACTGGGATAATATTTCTATAACTCACAGTGTGGATAAAATTGACTAAAATGACAGTGTGGTGTAAATATGTTTCTATTTATTTTACATGGCTGTAAAATACAGTAATGACGGTAAACAAGTAGCCAGATTTCCCAGGTAACAAGTCTGCAATTCAGGACAAAGGTTGCTCAGCTGAGCATGAAAAAGTAAAAGAGGGAAGAACCACCTGGGTAAACAAATGTGTACTGTATATAAAAATGACATATTATTTATTATTCCTTAATCCAAACAACAGACTACCAGATACTAGCCGATTTATTGTTTACAATATTATTCTTTTGATTTTCACACATTTACTAAACAGTCACCAGGCTAATGCTGCATGGGCTCATCCTTAAGCATTTAACACTGAGTTTGTGATCTCCATACATCTTAAGAACATCACTGGCACCCGGACACGCTGAATCCAGCTACTGGCTTCACTGAAAGCTTATCAAGGTGGCAGATCGAGATGGTTCTTTTGTGTGGGAGCAAAGTAATCCTCATAATGGTAACTGGAGGCCACACTGAGGTGACAGAAATGGTAAAATGTCTGTAACTTACATACTAAAGGAACAGAAGGATGGGATTTTAGCAGGAAGATCATCTAAAAAGGACAATGAAAGATAAAAAGATTCTCCCTCAAAATATTTTTTGCTTACATTTTCTGGTTGTTTGTCTTTCCTGTACAGCCCTGGCCTTTCCCCTCCACCCCACAGTGTAACTCATGGTAGGGGTTCTCAACCTTTCGCTTTCTGAAGAGCCCCCAACATGCAATAAAAACTCCATGGCCCACCTGTGCCTCAACAACTGTTTTTCTGAGCCAGGGCCGCCACTGGGGAGCAGTAAACAGGGCAACTGGCCAGCACTCAACGCCACAGGGGGCTCGGGCTTCAGCTTTGGGTGGGGGGGCTCAGACTTCAGCTTTCTGCCCAGTGACCCTAACACCAGCCCTGCTCTCTAGCTTATTTTGGCGGACCCCTTGAAACCTGTTCACATCCCCCCAAAGGGCCATGGACCCCAGGTTGAGAACCTCTGACTTATGGCACTACATGTGTTTCTATCTATCTACCTAAGTCACTTATATGGCCCCCATCACTGGAGTATGAACACCTCACAGTCTTAATGTATTTATTCATACAACACTCCTATGAGGTAGGACAACAGTATCATCATTTTACAGATAGAGAATGAGGCACAGAGATATTAAGTGACTTGCCCAAGGTCACACTGGTAGTCTGTGGCAGAGCAAAGAACTGAACCCAGGACCCCAGAGTCCCAGATTAGCATCCTCATCACTTCCTCTCTGTTTTATATCACCTTTAAACATGGTCCAATTGTTGTTTTTATTTCTTTTTCAGTATTGCCCTATTTAAAGGCTAGACATATTTACCTATACACTATGCATCTTTCATGACATGGAAATTCCCTGAGAGTCAGTCAACATAAAACTTAGTACCTGTACATTAACATTAAGGTGTAATGTACAATTTACCAACTTCTCCTACAATTAAAGGGTGCAATGTATCTCAAGTAGCTTACAACAAACAGAGAGCTCCTCCCAGCTGTGCTGACTGCCTGTTGTTGATCTGCACTTTCAAATCTACTTCCAAAATGAACGTATATGCTCTGGTAAAATCAACGCAGACCTATAAACTCATCTTTAATCTGCTTTTTCTGGGGGTCAATATTCTAGCTTTTAAATAAGAAGGGGGAACGAAGCTTCTTTTAAAAACTAAAATAAAAACATGTTTATTCCTTCCATCATCTATGAATACTTCTGAAATGAAGCCTCTGAGATCATATCATAACCCCCCCACTCCCAGACTGGCATCATTCTTGGCAGTCTAGCACAAAGGCTAAGAACTAATGGGCAAGGAAAATTAGCTTCCCTCTAAATATACAGGCTGGGCCGTGCAGAGGACATTAAACCACCCTACCTGTATTATGGACTGAAAATATCCTCTAGATTACAAATCTAGCACCTTTAGCAGAGTGAAACTTTCTCTCTCACACACACTCATGAATTACCCTCAATGGAACTTGAATATCTCTTTGGAAAACAGATGGTACCTGATTCCCTTGTATAAAACTTGTACACAAAAGTCAACTTAACAAAAAATAAAACACACGTCTGTCTAAAATCCTTGTACTTACTATTGTTACAAGTAACACCTGATATTCTTATAACTGAAAGATGGGAATTTATTTCCTCTTCAGTTTGATCATGATGTTCATTTAACTACATTTTGTATCAGTTTCACTGTTTCTCATATAATCCATTTCCTTCTGTGGTTTGTGTAGGTCTTCCATACAGCAACAGAGGAAAGAAAAACTATCTAAAATGAGGAAATGTGAATGTAAAGCCATAACAACTGAAAGTGGACCTAGGGGCATGTGTCATAGCTGAAATGACTTAAAAAAAATAAAAACCCACAAGATTGAATTTTTTCCCTTCTATTAACTGCTTCAAAAGAGAGGAAGTTTGAGGAAGAAAACCCCTTCAGTCCTTTTTTACCACACACAAATTAATGGAAAGAGAGAAGCCAGGGACAAAGTGTCACAGTATATTAATTGTTAATGGGAGAGATCCTGCAATCATTACCTAAAACCTACTTCAAAAAAAGGCCACAAACAGCAAGCCTTTGAACGAGTCTCATCTAATCTTGTTCCATGAACACTACATTAGAGTGAAATTATACTTTCTGTGCATTATGTTTGGAGCCTGTTATTAATGTTTAATTGCATGTCATTTCAATGTGTTGCTATATGTCAAAACATCACTAAATAAATATGATCTGACAGGTGGCAAAAAGCACCAAAGACACCCATTTGCTGTTATATCATCCAAGCTAAGGTTAGCCAACAGGTGCAGATGATACACTTGCCTTAAAATTAATTTGCATCATGGGAAGAAGGTGAAGCAAAGTATTGTTCCAGTCCATGGTGATGAGGGAATTAACAGCTGCTGACTCCAAGCACTGCAGTGTTTTGTATTTATCTTGGGACATGCTCACTTTAGAGCCCAGAACTTGAGCAATTGCTGTAGGGTGAAAGGGAAAAGATCAGACATAATGAAGAGACAGTTTGCAAATAACAAAGATTTCCACTGTTGTTTCTGAGATGTTCCTGATCATCTCACTGATTACCAGTACGAAAATCCATGCTTGCCAACAAAGCTATTTTATATTCTAAAATATATAGAGAACTGTGATAACTGTTGACAAACACTGATTGCTGTACTGTAGCTTCAGAATTATTTGCAGGGAGAGGAGTAGTAAAAGTATATTAATAGGTTACAAATCATACCGCCTCAATAATATATTGATGTTCAAGGGAGCAAACTAATATTTCTTTCTAAGACGCTAGAACTTGGTACAGTTCTGAAGAAGGGACAAACGACCTATGTTAATCATGGCCTGAATTTCAGTGAGAGAAATTCTGATACCGATGATTTTGAAAATCTTTTTAAAAGTACAAATGTTGCATGGCTGTCTGCTCTCGAAAGTACAGTCAGGTAAACACTGTGCTGATTTAAGCCTGGGGCACAACAGGTTTCCTTAAAGACAGAAAATAGCAGAAAGATGCAGTTAGTTGCTGAGAATATTTTTAATAAATTGTTCATTTGTATGACTTGCTTCCATTTTACAGGGAAATACATATCACCCTTGGAAATAAGTGTTAATAGAATTGAAGTTTAAAAATAATTACATTTCCTTCACTGTGTTACTAATAGCACTTGAGATTATTAAAATTGAAAACAAGTTTTATAATCTCACCAGTGATACTGGGTTTTTTTGTTTTTTTTAAGTAATCTATTGGCACTTCTCTTGGTATTACTAAATAAATTAGATTGCTTAGTTTCACTTTCTGTGTGTAACTACTTTGTGCATTCTATGCAATGGCACAACATGGTTTGGTTAAGTTTGCAAACACGGCAGATGAATGTTTCAATCAAACTTGTTTTTAGTTGAAATTTTAAAACTTACTGACATTTTAAAAAATTAGTATTAGATTTTAAAATTTACTATCTTTTAGGACTGTCAAGCGATTAAAAACATTAATCACAATTAATTGTACTGTTAAAGAATAATAGAATCACTTTTTGGTGATACTGTAAATGAGAAGCTGGCAGCATTATCTCCCATAAATGTAAACACACTTGTTTGTCTTAGCAATTGGCTGACAAGAAGTAGGAGTGAGTAGACTCCTAGGCTGTAAAGTTTTACATTGTTTTGTTTTTGAGTGCAGTTGGGGGGGGGGGGGGGCGAATCTGTATTTGTAAGTTGCACTTACACTATAAAGAGATTGCATTATGGTACTTATATGAGGTGAACTGAAAAACTATTTCTTTTGTTTATCATTTTTACAGTGCAAATATTTGTAATAAAAATAATATAAAAAGTGAGCTCTGTACACTTTAAATTCTGTGTTGTAATTTAAGTCAATATATTTTAAAATGTAAAAAAAATCCAAAAATAGTTAATAAATTCCAGTTGTTATTCTATTGTTTAACAGTGCAATTAATCATGATTAATCTTTTTTAGTTAATCGTGTGAGTTAACTGCGATTAGTCAACAGCCATACTTTCTTTTGATAGTCACAAAATCTAAATGTTGAGCCTAAGCTACCTTCATGCATACTTTAAGAAAAAGCTTATTTTACATTCATTCAGAGATGCATATATTCATTTTGATTTGATATGTCCATTTACACACCTAGAAAGACCTTTTCTTTTCCAATGGAATAGGTTCCACAGACGACCAATGTACGTGGGTTTAGAGTTACTGTCTCAAAGGCAGTGTTGATAGCAAACTGGATAACCTCTTGTTGAGAAGGAAAAGTATATTCAGGGCTGCAGTATCTAATAAATGGAAATTGGATATAAATATGTAATAGAGCATAATACAGGTGGCATCCTACTTTATAAGTAGGCTTTGTCAGAAACTGCACACAACAATGACATAAGGAAGAGAAAGCCAAGTTATTCGTCAATATCAATTCAACTTATTATTTACTTATTAAAAATCATGGTGGCATATGATAATTTTTTAAAGACTAACTTTAATCTTTTTCAATAAATACATTTTAAGTTATTCTATGCACACTCTTTTCTATATGCACATTTAAGAACACTGCCAATATTCACTCATCTGACACTATGACTACTGAAATCTTTCCCCCTTTTGAGAACTATTTTTATAAAGCTGGATGTTTGTGTCACATACTAATTACATCCATAGGTCTTTTATTTTTTGGCATGCACTTAGTTGTCATATAAGGCATTATTCATTCACAGTAATAGAATATGGGTCAGAAAATAAAAGAATTGCAACTGGGCATTAGTCATCATGTACTGAAAAAGTTTCATATGGATGAATCAAAGAAAGGTCTAATGAAAAATTGGACAACTGACCCCAACATTTAGCAGCCTTTCATTGTTTGAATGTTTGTTTCTTGCATTAAGGGCCTGACCCATATAAAACCAGTTTCAATTTTATAAACCTTTGCTTTTACAGGAACAAATGGCACCCACAATTGAATACCACTTATGATTAATTTGGTCATCTCAAATGAATACTGCAAAAACCTTTATGCCACACATAATTATTATATCTCTATTTATATAAAGTCAATAGACATTATGTAAATGGTCTTTTAACAAAAACAATATTTCTTTACATACCACTCATCAGAGTTAAGTGAGTATCAAAACACGTCACTCCTATTATTAATTTTTTTAGATATAAAGTACTATTTTTGGACACACGGTTGTTGTTGGGACAGGGAAAGAAGGATATACTAGCTTACGTAGTATCCAAGTACAGGGTGTGAATCTTTCGACTGATCAGAAGAGGATAATGCTCCATAGAAGGATTTGCCCTGAAGTCCCCAGTGTGTAGCATGACATTTCCATTGGGAAGGCAAAAAAGGATCATTGTGGCACCTGGACAACTGGGGGGGAAAAAAAAACAACCAACATATTCTTACTTCCAAAGTGGCATCCATTACCACACAAACTATACTGCTTTCAAGCAGTAGTGGGGATAAAACATGGTAAATCACAGATAGTCAGCCCCACGCACTGGCAGATCGAGACCAAGAAACTCCTGCTTTCTAATGCTAGCTATGCCACCTACTTGTCTCGCGACCATAAACAAGCCACCACCTCTCAAGTGTCTCAGTTTCCCTATCTGAAAAAATGTGGATGATATTAACTGCCCACAGTGCTGTTGGGAGATTAATATCTACACAGGATTTTGAAGTTGTGAAGTGCTATTTAAGTGCAACGTTTCATTCGTCTTCCAATTTCAGTGAAGCTAAAAAAATAAACCGCTGTTTAAGTCCCATTAATAGACTACAATTTTTTGGTTAGATGGACAATGG
This sequence comes from Mauremys mutica, assembly GCF_020497125.1. Lineage (NCBI taxonomy): Eukaryota > Metazoa > Chordata > Testudines > Geoemydidae > Mauremys > Mauremys mutica. The sequence continues at coordinate 118,048,455 of NC_059078.1, read as the reverse complement.
GAGAACAACTACACCTAAACAACTAATAAAGCATGGGCTGCCTCTTGTGTTGATCAGTCTTTCAGCACGTGTGGCCCAAATGATGTTCCAGGCCCATCTTTTTATGTTTATCAGTCTCTCTGTTCCAATATGAATTTTAAATGGCAGGCTGGGGAAAGAAGAGGCATTGTTATGATTTAGGAAAAATAGAAATTGAATAATTGTAGGTGCCATCTTCAGTGCTGTGGGAGTTGGTGCAATATTTGCTTTTTAAGTTCTCTTTACAGATTTTAAACCTTATCCTGCATCCCGAATTTATTGTTGGGTAGGTACCATTCCCTGTTTGCTATGATTGCAGTGAGCCCATTGCTACTCGTGCAGCTCCTCACCAAAGTTAGTTTGTTTTGCAGGGCAGACACTCAGACTGGGCAGCCAAAATAGGAGTATTTTGTACATGAGTCATATACAGAAGTTAAAAAAAGAGGAAGCACTGGCCATAGATCATAGCTTAGAAGACAGAGATGGTATGTGCTCCAAAAACTTGAACTTTATACCTATAGTTTATATTCATTTTAAAATGAAGGGGGAAGGAAAAGCTGAAAAATGTCCAAATTACATAAGCTGCAAGGCTTCTTTCATTCCCCGCAAGCATTTTCAAAGGACTTGCAAGGAATCTTATCTCTCAAACTATAAACAAGTCCTAAGATAAGTATTATTCAAACCAGCTGTAACAGAGTTCTGCATTTAAATTTATATACTAAAAAGAGAGGACTTTTATTCCAATACACAAATAAGGTGCCAAGAGGCAAAATGATCAGAACTCAGGATTGAAAAGCCATGAGCTACTGAATTCTAATCCTGACATTACCACAGATTGTCTACATGGCCTTGGGCAGTTAAGGTCTGGCCCTGCACCACTGAATTCAATAAAAGCTTTGCCAAAGATTTCAATGGGAGCAAGATCAGGTATTTTTAGAGACGAATTTTCAAACTTTCAAATGATTTTTGTGTCCAGCTTGAGACCCCGTGGGCCTGATTTTCACTATCTGAAGCTCCCATTGTCATCAGCCAACTGTAAAGTTCTTAACATCTCTGAAAATAAGGCCCACTGCACCTCACATTGGGCACTAAAAACTGAAGCACTCAGAATCTGGACCACTTTGGAAACCCTAGTCCTAAAATCTTGCTGTGCTTCTATTTTCTTACGTACTTCAGAGAGGTGTTCTAAGTATCAATCAGGATTAATGTCTGTAAAGAAATGTGAAAATTAAAGCAGTCATTACAAATGAACAAAATATTTTTAGGGTAAAATTTTCAAAGGAGTCTAATTCCCATTCTTAAAAGTAACTTGGCACTTAGAAGACTAAGTCTCTTTGGCATTCAATGAGATTTACCCTCCTATGTCCTTAACTCACTTTTGAAAACAACATATATGCTCCTAAAACACTTAAGCACTTTAAAAAAATTTATCCTTAGTCTTCCAGATCCACTGAAGCCCAAAAAATCATGAAGGTATAAACCGTTTCTAAACAATAACTTATCTTTGACATTCACTATTTGCAAATGATATATATAATTCAGCTGCAAAGATACATACTGATTGGCATCAAGCAAGACCACTTTGATTCCATTCACTATACACTCTGTATCCATTGGCAATGTATGGACATACTGTTCTTGCACTCGAAGTTTACTCTTCACCAAGTTGCCAGTTATCTGCAGAAGAGAAAGAGTTTAGTACTGAGGGCTGGTCCACACTACATAGTTAGGTTGACATAAGGCAGTGTATGTCGAGCTGATTATGTCAGTGTCTACGCTACAGCCTTCCTCCTGCCAATGTAAGTACCCCACTACATTGACATCATAACTCTACCTCCACGAGAGGCATAAGGCTTATGTCGGTGTCGTCGGGGCGACACAGTATCCATGTAGACACTGCATCCCTTACATTGGTGTCTTGTCAATTTCAGGGTAGGAGAATGGACCCTGCTCCCAGCTGGGAGCCAGGGCAAGAAACCCTAGCAGCTTCCAACCCTGCTCCCAGGTGGGAGCCAAGATGTGAAATTGACAAGGCTGCCCAGCTCCCAGTGGAGAGCAGGCCAAAAAGCTGAGGCAGATGGACCCTGCTCCCCAGCGGTGAGAAGCCCCAGGAGGCTTCCACTGCTTCCAGTAGGGAACAGAAGCAGGGGGCAGTCTACCGGGATCCCAGGAGCCTGTGGGGCAGCCGGGCTCCCTGTAGGGAGCTGCGAGCAGAACTGAGAGACCGGGCTCTCAGCTCCCCACACTGCCCTTCTTAGGTCGGTGGAAGCACTCCTCGTAAGGACGCGCTCCACCAAGCCAAGAAGGGTAGTGTGGACATGCACCACAGCAGTAATTACTGTGGTGGCTGTAAGTCGACCCATATTAGGTCGACTTACATTTCTAGTGTAGACATACCCTGAGACAACAAACAAAAAGACCACATCAACCCCATGTGCTTTACCCTGATAAATAATGTAGAAAGAAAAAGAAAAACATCTAAATATTTCAAGGGAATACAATTAATAGGAACCAAGTTCACTTTTTCTGTGCTCAGGTTTTATTTTTTAAGTCATTTTTCTAATGGTGCCAACAAGTAAAAACCCAAGCATAAATACCACACAGTATGGCTAGAGTTACGGCAAGGACCATTACAAACAGAGGTAGCGTCTCTGGTGTTTAGAGCCTGAGACTTGGAGTCAGAAATCCCTAAGTTCTATTCCTGACTCTACAACAGACTTTCTGCCTGCTTGCAGGAAAAGTAATCCTCCACATCCCAATCTCTATGCTTGTTTATATCAGAAGGATGGTGCGTAAGAGTCTTTAAAGATATAAGCATTGTGGAATTTCTAAATATTATTTAATGTTATTAGATTATATTGTAAATATTTAGAAGGATCTCAAAGCCACAGAGCACAATGTGTGCGTTATGAAAGATTATGGCTCCAACACTGGCCTGTGCTCCAGCCTCTTATAACATCTGCTATATCTGGGTTACAGAGACTCCTGGGTAGGGGGAGAGCCTCAGGTACTTCCCTGCAGCTGGCTCAAGAAAGAGGCTCTAATAAGGCTTTCCTTACATCTGTCTGATCCATCACTACTGTAACAGCTCTTTGGGGTTGTTAGCAACTGGTGCTAGTTACAGCAGCCTCCGGGATACTGGCCTGATACAGAATCACCTCATGAGGGAGCGAAGGGTTCCTTTACCCAGGAACATTAGCCAGGCCAAATGCTCCTCAGCCACAGCAGAGATTCTGGTTCTATATCCATTGAAACTGAACACTGTATTCTTTTGGTTTTCATTCATAGTTGCGTACTGATTTGGTAATTATCAAGTAACCCTAGGAAATCTTACCTTATTACAATAGATTGGAAATGTAAATTTTTTTGTTAGGCCAGTATAATGATCGGAATGGAAATGAGTGAGGAAATAGGCTACACAGCCTTCAATTTCTCCATACTGAAATGCATCAACCGTAAAACCAGTTCCTACAATATAAACACAACAGGAGCAAGTCAACTAATATGAATGGAGCAGCTACAGCCAGTTACTGGTCAGATTTTCTTTTCTTTTAAGTAGAAAATGCATTAAAATAGTATTCAATAAAAAAAGGAATATGTGAGAACAAATGCAGCTTGCAGACATGAGCATTATGCAAACAGCAAGGAAAGAGCTAGTTTCACTGAGTAAAGTCATAATTAAGCAAAGTAAACAATCTTCAAATACAAACATTGACATATTCCTCCCAAATAAATACCTGGTGTTCATCTGTATTCAAAATGGCATTTCTGAAACGCTTACACAGTGCAAGCTTCCCAAAGCACTGACTATGTATTTCACTTCCAATCTGCACCATGCCAGTTCCATACATATAACACTCTTGCTAAATGTTACTACTATTAGCAGGCAACTGACCTGGGTTCTTAAAAATATCTCTATCTGCTGATGGTTATATATCATAGATTTGGTAATATATATTTAAATGAATTATTATTTCTCATGATAAATGAGATGTAAGGAGTCTTTCCTATTCTCTGCAAATGAGAAATCAATAATGTAAAAAAAACAACTATCAAATTTATTGGTACACTTTTAAAAAAATTTGGTTATATATTCTAAAAATCGCCAAAAATTTCATACAATTTCTCCCATGCCATTCAATCCATTAATATGTATCCATTTGAAAAGTACATTTCCAAGTTATTTTAAAACATTATAGAAAATAAATTCAGAAATATTTAACATACAACTGATGTGGTTCAAAACAAAAGCTAGATAGGCAGCCAAGGAAACTGACAATTATATTGTAGATTTGAGGCCTAATCCTCCAGACTGATACATGCAGAGGATCCTCAGGACTTAACTGACATCATGGGGCTCCATACAAATTTGAGGATCTACCTACATGCATCAGGTTGCCGGATCAAGGTCCCGGACAGTAGGCTACATGCTTACTACATTTACTACCTCAACTCCCATCTTCCTTGTATCTTTATCCAGGATTCCCGAATCAAAAAGCACAACTAAGATGATCCTCTGTTGGTGATCTGAAATCTGTGAAGTTTAAACTTTTCAAACTATTGATCAGTCTTCCTTATACTTTGAATAGTTATTTTAGGAGATTTTGGTAAATTCTGAGCTGTTTCTTTAGCTTTAGAAAGTATTTTTTAAGAACACTACTAATTAACACTGGAGATGACATTCTAGTGTAATACTATACCTTAAACACAAAATGAAGCTCAACTGTGTACTTGGTCTATGGTAAAGTAATCAAAAGAGTGACGAACATTTTGTTCTATAAATGGCTATTAGCCAACCTTTCTTATGGCTTCAAAATAAGTTAAGTAAAAGTTACAAGTGATGAATTAGACAAGACAAACATTAGTTGAGAGATCTCAAAAGATACCTACAGGATTTAGGAGCATAAGTCTCACTTTCAATGGTGCTCCTAAATCCCTTAGATGCTTTTGAAAATCTCCCCCTTAGGCTACCTGCCCTGTAAAATATAATTTAAGTCAAAAAGTTTATTTTTCTAGCAGTATCTTTAAAAGATTATATTTTTACAGAATTATTTCCTTCTTTCATTGCTGCTCACTCATAGAATGAGCCGCTGTAATCTTGTAAATGTCTATGGCCCTGATCCCTACTAACTTTAAAGGGGGTCCACCCAAGTGGAAATCATTAAAGGACTGGGGCCTAAAAGGTTTTCACAATGAAACAGAATAAAAAAGCCTTCTATTAAAATGGGGAAAAAAAATCTATATCCATTAGACAGTTCTAAATTTAACCATTACAATTAAAAGTCACAATTACTTCTCACCTGGTATCTTCTTATAAAAGGGACACTTTTTGTTTTTTATTCCTTCTTCTGTAGAAGATGATTCTCTAAATCTTTTTCTCCAACTTCGCTTCACACCAGATGTTGTATCTACACAGACTCCATTTTTATTTGAACTTTCTGTGACCGCATCTATGTCCCCCACAGATCCTTCAGCTTTCCTCTTTTGTTGTCTGGGCCTCTTTCCATTGGGAGTTATAGGACTTGAGGCTTGTGTTCCCTCACCAAAATGTTTCTTTCCTTTGTTCTCTTCTTTTGCTTTGGGTTTTAACCCAAAGAAAACACCAATATCCATTTGTTTCAGTTCTTTGGCTGAAATAGATTTGGCTTTCATATTTGCAACAGAAACAGATGGCAGCGTTGGAGAGACCATACTGGGAAGGGGTACGGCTGCTGTATTAGGAAGACTTCCTTCTTCCTTTATTACTGGCTGTGAACTCTTCTGGTATAATGTAGTTCCACTTGTGTTAGTGGACATTTTATTTCTATTGATTAGGAAGTTACTAGGTTCCTTCAAAACTTCACTTTGCCTTGACAGAAAAGATCTACCACCTTCTTTGACTTTCAAGGGCAATGATGGATCACTCACAGCCAAGTTTGCATAATCCAAATGGCAAGCATTAAAATCTTCTAGCTCCAAATTACCTGTATTAGAAACAGAGGCACTGAATGTTGGCCAATCAAATTCCTTCTTAGTTATATCATAATTAAGGGAAAGAGAGGATTGTGCAGTTAGTGCCCCTTGTGGGTGTTTTAACTGATTAGCAGCACTTCCTGAATTAGAGAACATGTTGTTCATGTGCTCCTGAGAAACAGGCTTAACATAACCATCTAAACTACTCAGTCCATTCAATTCTTCACAAGGTTTGTTTTGTATTATGAAACCACCTATTTTAAGGCAGCCATACCTGTGTACTTGCTGAAGTGGAGAACAATCCAATTTAGTAAACAACATACAGCTAGATTCCTCCTTTTTCATGCTCTCATCTTCAGAGTTCTGGGTGTGAAATAATCTCTTTTGTGAATGTTTTATTTTCTTCTTCTCCTCCTCCTCTTCCTCCATCTCTGTTTCCTCTTCATTTTCCTCATCAGTATTAAGCGGAGAGTAGGAAATTTCACAGTCACTGAAGTCAGCTTCTGGAAGTAGCAGCTTTAACTGATTAGAATCATTCTGACTATCCAGATCTCCACTAGCTTCGCTTCCTTGAGAAAATGGAAAATCCAAAGACTCAAGTTGGCCATTATCATCTGCAGACTGTGTAAGTAGAAGTGTCTGTTGGGGCTTTAGAATGTTTGTGGAAGACACAGTATTTACCTTGGTTAAATTTGGAGATTTTGCTTGTGTTGAACTCTGTATCACCAATGTATGATCCTCATTTGGGGCATTTCTTACATTCCTGGTCAGTTTCTCCTGCTGTGAGGTTCCATCCACAAGGCCTGAGAAACAGCTTGAGTTAGCAGCATCAGAGCATGTGAACTTTCTCTCTGGGCTATATGCTGCAGGGCTGACACGATAATCCCCTGCTCTGCTTGTAGCAAGTATGAAATGTGTATAGCGCTTGTAGTGCGATGGAATGGTAGAAGTGCACAGTAGACCATCAGGACACTCTAAGGAAACAAACAGAATAACACACTCTTGATATCTTGTCAAAAGGCATTTTTAGCACAAACACATACAGTGATTTTTATATTAATGTTATGGCATAACTGTTAAAAGCTTTCCCTTATAAATAGAGTCGTCTGAGGCCAGAGCCAGGCCTGAGCTATTCTGAATCACATCAACCTGACATCCTACCTCATAGTTGTCAGCTGGGATACAATGAACTTTTTAAAACGCTATTGAAACTATTCACAGGAATAAGTGTTTTTATGTTCAACTTTATGAAATAGTCAGTAGCTGTCTCTCTCTTTTTTTGTTTAACTGTCACCGAATGTTGAGGTCCATGTCTTACTAACCTAATCCTTTCGAGAATTTTAGGATCAGTGGCTAAATCAGCGCCAAACTGCAAGATTCTACAGCTATTACTTTAAAGCTGGAAGTAAGGTGGCACATATATCTGCCTACAGTTAAAACTATAGAAAAACTAAGGGCTCCATTTTCATAAAACAACAGTGACTTCAAACATCCCTTCAATAAAAGACAAAGATATAAGAAAAGGGGCAGCCTTTACTTAAGTTTCCTGGCTGTGTACTTCCTGTTTTTCAAACAAAAAAAGATATATTAAAATCACAGATTAGGTTCCTGGAAGATTTACAAGGTCTCCACAGACCCATGAAAGCACTGCATATCATCATATAGAACTGTATGTTAGAGGGTCCCAGTTCCCTTGCTCCCAACTCCTCTCCCATACTAAAATAAGTCTGCGATCTCTTGTGTTCTCATAGCAGACCCAGTCAATAGAGGATTGCTAAAGTACACAGGCCCTGAGACTAAGATTTGAAATATATCAGCACCAGTCTTTGGTCGACCGAGCATTCAAATCTTGATTTCAGCTTCCACGTTTTGTAAAGGATCAGAGGGGTAGCCATGTTAGTCTGGATCTGTAAGAAGCGACAGAGAGTCCTGTGGCACCTTATAGACTAACAGACGTATTGGAGCATAAGCTTTCGTGGGTGAATACCCACTTCGTCAGACACAATACAAAGTGGGTATTCTATCCTACTAAATCTGACCTAAATTTCAAGCAACTTTCTTTGAATAACCTTTAAAATCTATTTGAATGGGCTATTTCTCCTCAGCAGAGCCTTACCTTTTTCAGTGGCTCCTTGAGTGTCCAAACATTCAGTAACATGCCACCGAGGTGTCTGGGCTAACAGTAAAGAGAGAGGCATCTGGCAGCTTGGGCAGTATCCATCATAAACTGGCCTTGCATTTGGTGTGGTTTGTTTTTTGTTACAAGTCCTGCTTTGCTTTGTTGGCGTAGTTACACTTTCCTGGGATTGCACAATATGGTCATCTTTAGATAGATTTAAGTTCTGGTCAGGGTTTATAAGTGGTTGAATACATTTCTGTTTTGGTCCCTGTTCATTTTTCTTAGACTTGTCCTTGTTTTCAAATGCTTTTTTATTATTCCTACCTCTACTTCCTTTTGATTTGCACTTCCCATCATTTGCTTTCTGCACAGATGTAGAGATGTTCACTGAATTATTATTTTGATATACTGACTTTGGTTTCCGAATGGATTTGTACTCCCAAATATCTTCTTCCAACCTGTCATTTTCAGACATGGCAAAATAGCAACACATCAAATATTTTCCTCAGCTTTACGCAATAGTATTTCAATGTTCCTAAGTCTGGGGTTTGTTCTTTTAATGCTTTTCCTTTTTAATTTCCCTAGACCTGAAGCTGAAAGGCACTTGAACTCCATTTGAAATGTTACATTGGGCCACAAACTGGATAGCCATCACAGATGGATCTGAAAGGCCATGAGCTCCAGTTTTAAAAGAACGCAGGGGAGGATTGTATATTTTAATGCTCTTGTTAAATCAAATCAAAGTGGATCATAGGTGTACTTATTTGTAGAAGGAGCCATTTGCTGCAGTTACTGTTCTTCCACTGGAGCGCTATAGATAATCACAGCATCTGGAAAGCCAGGTTAGAGGTTGCAAATCCACATCTCACAGAGATTCCTTTCAGGGCCTTGTGGGCCTGAAAGGTGGGAGCTCGAAAATAAATGAGATTTTAATATGTATGTGGTTGCCCACAGAACAAAAGCAGTATGAGGTGACAGACTGAGTGGCTTTATGGAGCAGAACCAACTCCTGCTGCAGTTAGCGGCAAATCTTCCATTGACTTTTAGGGGACTTGGATCAGGCCCTGCCTTTGGTCCACTCACATGTCACACTTGTAGTCTTCTGCCTCAAAGGCACCTCCGGGCTCAGGTGGCCAGCACCTCAGTGGAGGGGCTGAAAACTGACCCAGTGGGAGGAGACATCCCCCATCCGGGCCAAGGCTGGGGGTCTGCAACACCTAGGATGATCAGATAGCAAGTGTGAAAAATCAGGACACTACTTTTTCTGAGGGGGGAATGGGGTGTATCATTGCATATATAAGGTAAATCCCCTAATCAGGGGTGGATTAACGCCCAGGCTCATGGGCCCAGGGACCTCAGCCAATTTGCCCCCACCTCCCCAGAACCTGGGTAGAAAGGGGAGGCCCTGCCTCCTACTCCTCCTCTTCCCTCCAAGGCCCCGCCCCCTGGTCAGGCCAGAAGCTGGAGCCAGGCAGTGGCAAGAGCCACCCAGAGATCCCAAGACCCTCCACCTGTCTGAGCAGGGGCCAGAATGCCCAAGAGCAGCCCTTGGCCTGAGTACCCACCCCCTGGGCATGTTGTTGCCAGTGGGACCCAGGGGCAGGAGTTCTGGTACAGCCTCCAGCCCCCACCACAGAGCCTGTCGACAGGCTCTGGGGGGAAAGGAGGCCCTGGTGGGGAGCCCTGGGACAGTCACAGGCAGGGAGGGCTCCTGCTGCTACTAGCCCAGCCTCAGGGGCCACTGCACACCTGGGCTCACTGAGTGCCTGTGCAGGCTCCCGCTGGCAGGCTGCCCACACCAGCTGCTGTCTGGGCTTTGTGCCTGAGGCAGCAACCATGTGTGGCACTGCTCCTCCTCCCACCTTGTGCCCGGGGCTTGCAACTGGGGGTGTTGCCCCTCCCCGAAACTGCCACCATGGCGCTGGGCCAGCCTGAGGCTACAACGCCCATGTTACCAAGTGGGCGGGCATGCCCCCTTGGGCCTCCCCCAGTCCTGGGGGCCCAACCGTTCCTGGTGCCCAGGGCCCCAATAAATCTCAATCCACCTCTGCCCCTGACGGCGGGACGCCTGGTGTCCCTGGGCACAGCCCCACAGCCTGGCCCGCTTCTACGGGAACAGCCGCCCCGCTGCCACAGGGGCCGAAGCCCCAAGGTACTTGTCCCGGGAGGGGCCAAACCCCGCACCCCCCCCCTGGTCTCCCCCCTCCCACAGCCGCTGCCACAGACCTTCCACTCCCTTCCGGCAGCGTCACCCTATCCGCTGCCGCACATTCCATTCCACCGTATTGCTCCGTTTTCCGCCTCCCCCAAAGGGAAGGGGGACTCAATAATAATATTCGAGATCGTTTTAATCTTTGCGTTTTTCACGTTGCTTCCATCATTTTTTTTTCAATAACTGGCCGACCAAATGTGCTGCGTCGAATCTGCAGAACCAAAACTACCACACTCTCGGATTTTTTTTTTTGTTTGACGAATATGCTACTGGGAATATGAAGGGTGTTTTTATCTTTTCAAAAATCAAACGTTTGTTTTGCTTTAAAAATATATGCATTTTGTTATTTTAAATGGATGATTTTTTAAAGAAAAATCCCCCCGTTTGTTGTTGTTCCTATCGTTCGAAGAAATGGAAGGTGTGGGTGTCGAATATGCTGAGAGCAAAAGGCAGGTTAGTAAACAGTGTCTGTTCCTGGAGAGCCGGACAGGCTGGGAGACAACATGGCGGCGGGTGGCGGCCTCCCTGGGCTCCTGCCTGCCCAGACCCAGCTGGAGTATGCCCTGCTGGACGCCCTCACCCCTCAGGAGAAGGACAACCTGGTCTACCAGTACCTGAGGAAGGTGGACAGCTGGGAGCAGGACCTCAAGGTCCCCGACTTTGGAGGAGGTGGGTGATAGGCGAGGGCTGGGCCCTTCCCCGGGCCGGGGGCTGGTGCCACGGTGAAGCCGTCGGACTGCGAGGCGGTGGGGTGGCACCCTACTGTAGCGCGACATCGACAGGCAGCTCTGGGTTGTTGTCATCTCCCTTCCCCCTCCCCCCCAAATTGCCTCTGGCACGTGCCACCGCGGCCCTAGGAATCGCACCCAGAGACTTGGGCTGGTGTAAGAAAATCAGTTGCCATGATTCATTCTCTGGGTGTACAGGGCTGGGAGATAAGAAGCCCTGAGTTCTAACCTCACTCCTTTCTGTATTCTCCAGGAGGCGGGTGGTATGTCAGCGTCACAGGACTGGATGACAGGAAACTGAGTATTCATCCCTCTTCTCTCTCCATCTAGTTCTGTCTTTTCCTAATCTTGAGCAGTTTTGCTTAACGTTGTGGCCTCCGTTTTCCTAGCTGTAGAATAAAGACAAGTCTCCAGAAATAAAAAGTTAAGCAAACACAATGGCATTGCCCTGAGATAAAAATGCACTAGACTTTAGTGTTGCCAGCTCTCACAATTTTATTGTCAGTATTTCAATGTTTGGTGTTTCTCTTTAAGCCCTAGCTGCTGGAATCAGATTATTAATTGAGAATCTTAGATTTTCATTAAAAAGTATGAAAAAATTTTCACCCTCATGGTTGCAAGAAATGTGAATCAAAGGCTCCAGTCAAAAGGTAAATAAACAGAACACCATTAAAAATTATTTTTAGCCACTCTGATGATTTTGGAGAGAAGGGGTCTTCCCCATTGTTTTTAATGCTGGGAGTTGGTTAGCAGTACTGTTATCTGGTGCATTATGTGTCTATACCTCCCTGTGTGTTTACGGTGTCCTTGACTTAATAGCAGTCAAGGAATAGTAGGGTAGGTAGTATAATTATCCTCATGTTTAAATGGGAACAGAACCCAGGAGGCTGGGTGTAAAATCCCTTGCTCTAATCACTTGTCCTAACTTCTTTATTAATTCAAATAAATGTTTGTTACCTTTTTTTGACACTTGTGTATCTTTAGAGACAAAATGTAAAAAAAAACAAAACAACCCAGTGGAATTAAAATGTTTTTACTGATATTCATGTCTTTGATACTGAAGACTTAAACTTCAGTAAAATAGTAAGTGTTAAATACTGTAGCAAGAAAGACACTTATCTGTTAAATTGTTTTTCTCCAGGATCTCCTCTGATCTTCTCCTAAATGCCCCATTTTGTGTTAGTTGCCATCCCAGTCAAAAAGAAAGCAGCTCCAAGTTTTCAGCCTGTGGTGAAACATATTAAAAATTGTAGCCTTGGTTGTTTGCGAGACAGCAGATCTTAAAACATCTCTTCAAATCTTTACTTGTTCATTTGTTGTAACAAGTACTAATGGCTGGGTAAAATATAATTAGAGCACTGATACTCAGACTGAGGCTCGCGAACCACAAGTGACTATTTAATGTGTCTCCAGTGGCTCTTTGCAGCACATAATATTAAAACACTCTGTGATTTAATTATTAACCAGTCTAAGTTATTAACCAGTCAGGATGCTTTTGCTATGTTTATTAACCAATTGTAGCTGATAAAATAATAATACTTGGCCAGTCATTTTGCTGTGAGAATAATATATAAAAACTAAATATTTTCCCTGTCATACTGTTTAAATATGACTATATAGTAAACAATGAATTCACACTACTGTGGCAGCTCTATTGATTAACGTTGATTGCTAACTTGGCTCCTGAACCACTGCATTAGAGTTTTCGTCATTATGGTAAGGATCAGCAAGTAGATCTTTATACGTGGGCTAGTAATTTTTCAGATGCTTTTGCAAAACTGCATATGCTGGTCCCTAAATATCCTTTGGCTGACTTAAAGATAATATTAATAGCCACATAATAGTATTGTTCGCTAACCAGGAAACTGTTGGAGCGTCTGTGACTTTTATTATTTTGAATAGAAAACATAAGAGAGGCATTACTGGGTCAGACCAAGGGTCCATCTAGTCCAGTATCCTGTCTTCTGCCAGTGGCCAATGCCAGATGTTTCAGGGGGAATGAACAGAACAGGACAATTATCGAGTGATCCATCCCCTGCCATCCAGTCCCAGCATCTGGCAGTCAGAGGCTTAGCCATCTTGGCTAATAGCCATTGATGGACGTACCCCCATGAATTTACCCAGTTATACTTTTGGCATTCACAATATCTCCTGGCAACGAGTTCAACTGATTGACTAAAGTACTTCCTTTTGTTTGTTAAATCTGCTCCCTCTTAATTTCATTGGGTGAACCCTGGTTCTTGTGTTACATGAAGGGATAAATAACACTTCCTTATTCACTTTCTCCACACCATTCATGATTTTTATAGGCTTTTTTTTTCCTATCCCACCTTAGTCATCTCTTTTCCAGGCTGAAAAGTCCTAGTCTTTTTAATCTCTCTTCACGTGGAAGATGATCCATGCCCCTAATCTCTCTCTCTCTCTCTTTTTTTTTTTAAACCGTTCTCTATACCTTTTCCAATTCTAATATATTTTTTGAGCTGGAACAACCAGAATTGGACCCGGTATTCAAGGTGTGGACATACCATGGATTTATGATATTTACTGTCTTATTTTCTATCCCTTTCCTATTTTTTCTATAATAGATTTAAGGACTGCTTCAGGATTTTTCCCAAAACCTGAAGGATGATGTCATATTCGTGCCCTGATGTTCTATTTACAGTATTTAAATGAAAACCCCTTCATGCCTATCCATCTAATACCAAACTAAAGCAAAATTCTTTACTTTGATCTCCATGGCAGCTATTCAAGATACCGTTATTGTCAATGGGAGCTCTCATGTAGTGAGAGCAAATGTCAGACCATCTTTTGTTCAGCTTTGAGAGGAGACTTTAGTCCTGTATAATTTAAGCTCCAATTTTAGGTTGTTCTTTCCCCCCCCATTTCCACATTTTCCTTCTGTTGTATGTGTTGAGACAGTTTGACAGATTATCCCCAGCCTTTCCCAGATCTTAGATTGGGAACTGGGCTACCTTAAAAGAAAATAAGAATAAAGAAGTTTATTAGCAGTTTAATTATTTATGAAAAGACCTGTTTTTATCTCCAGTATATCTGATTCGGTACCCATATTTTGTCCTTGTTGATCACTGTGACCACCTCACTGATTCCTTCCTGAGCTTCCCCTGTTACATTGCATCAAGTTCTTGTTCTCAATTTAAAGACAGTTCACAACTCTTCCTCTCCCTACTTGTCTTTGATCTTTTTTTATGTTGCTTACACCCCACGTACCAAGTCAGAGATACCAGCCTCACATGCTGGCGTGTCAGGTTCTCACAGGTATGCCTCTGTACCTTTTTCCATGTTGCCTTTTATGCATCAACGCTTAAATACTGCAAGAGGGTTTACCTACACAGAGCCATAGTGACTCAGTGGGGTTTTCTGGGGTTAGAGGGGTCCACCTGTATAGTAGGGTTGCCAACTTTCGAATTGGACAAAACCAAACACCCTTGCCCCGCTCCTCCATCGCTTGCTCTTCCCCACCCTCACTCACTTTCACTGGGCTGGGGCATGGGATTGGGATGCAGAAGGGGGTGAAGGCTCCAGCTGGGGGTGCGGGCTCTGGGGTGGGGCCAGAAATTAGGGGTTCAGGGTATGGGAGGGGTCTCTGGGCTGGGGGTTAGGTGCGGGAGGAGATGCAGGCTGTGGGAGGGAGTTTGGGTGTGAGAGGGGGTTTCGACCTGGGGTAGGGAGGTGGGGTCTGGGACGGAGGTCAGGGCTGGGGCAGAGCTGGTGCTGGGGGCGGGGGCAGCACTTCCCTGATCACATCTGCGCCTAGGGGCCCGGAGGGACATGCCAGCTGCTTCCAGGGAGCCACTCCGAGCTGGGCAGGACTTTTAGTAGCCCTGAGCCACCAGGGTCCACTTTCGACCAGCACCGGACGCCTGGCAACCTTACCATATGGAGGAGTTTGCAGGGTTGAGGCCTAAATGTATAAAATTGAAAAAGCAGCATTGGATAGGTTAAAATTAAATTATCCGTCCTGGGAGTGCATTTGATTTGTGACTAATGAGGCAATATGAGCTGCTAGCTAGATTTAGGATTCTTGGATTCCATTCTCAGCTCTGCCACTTATGTGCAAGCTCACCTTCGGCTAGTCATTCATAGGTAAATCCTGCTCCCCTGTGCTTTTTGTCAGGGCCTGAAACGCAGCACAAATAAATAGCAAATGTTTTCTATTTCCTGCATATTTGTATCCAATTCATGAAAGATACCTTAACTCCAGTGAGAGAAGGAGAAATGCCATAAAGTATAAATCTCATTCTGTTGCAGGTTTTTTAATAATCTAGTAGTGTAAATAGACTATTCTTAACTTATGTGAATAAGTGCCATTAATGTTACCAGTGCTGTAAATATGTAGCTAAGCCCCCGTCTTTCTCTTAGTGAAGTAAAAGACATAACTCCTATTGACTTCAATAGCAAAATTGTCCTCGGGCCTATGAGCTGAGGAGAGTCTAGTCTGTTGAAACAGTCATAAAATGGAATTTTCAGAAGTGCCTAAGTGGCTTGGGAACACAAGTCTCATTCAAAAATATAATAGAATTTATTTTCCTAAATCACTCTCTTGAAAATCCCACCCATATATTGATCTTTAGTATTTTCAAAAGAAGTGTTTTCTACTGTTTAGAGCATATGATTGTGAGATAGGATTTCTATTCCTAGCTTTGTTACTGACTTCCGATCTCACCTTGTGAAGTCACTTCCTATTGGAATAGTAGTTCTTTTATTATTGGAAATGAGTATGCAAACAGGTATTTATAGCTGTCATATAATATTGTTACAGTAAATTTAAGAGGGAACAAAAACAGAAACACAAGTTATTGAAATATTCTTTCAGTAAGAGATTTTACATCTTTATAAGACATTAAGAACAAAGTTCAGCAGGGTACTTAATTTACTAACATCAATTATTTATAAATATCTGTTTGTTGCATTGATGTAAATACAGATATGTTATCTATATGACTTTCTCATGGGGTTGAGCTTTGCAAATCCTCTGGCTTATATTCACTTCACTGCTGAAGGAGATGTAACATTCAAGTCTAGTTTATTCCCACCACAGCTCCATGGGGCTTATTTAATGAATATGGATCCAAAAAGAGTGATTACATTAAGTTGTATGTCTGGAGAGTGTTCATCACTGATGATTTCCATGATATGATGCCTAAATATCTTAATTTTGTCAAGGGTGTTGTGGACTCTGATGATCTTCCTCTGAATGTATCCCGTGAAACCCTCCAGCAGCATAAATTGCTAAAGGTTATTAGGAAGAAACTGATTCATAAAACTCTTGACATGATCAAGAAGATTGCTTAAGAAAAATACAATGATACATTTTGGAAAGAGTTTGGTACTAACATGAAACTTGGAGTAATTGAGGATCATTCCAACCACCTGTTCAGAAAAAAATGTTTCTAAGGTTTATCTGTGATTATCATTAGCTTGTTAGATTTCTAACTGTACGCTGTTCTAATGTTCCTTTTAAATAATTAATTATAAAAAAATACAGATCATGAAAACATGTTTACCATCTCTAAGATTTTTGGCTTGCCTTCCTGTTTGCATAGAAAGTTATGTTTTTAAATTTTACTGAAGTACCAAGAATGTTGAACACTGTCATCTGTTCTTTCATTCTTTAATTAACTGAGTGCCTCTGTTTTCTAAATTCCAGATCTAGAGTGGCTGAACACTGAAGGGCCCATTTCTCTGTACCAAGACCTTTGTGGAAAAGTGGTGGTTTTGGATTTCTTCACTTACTGCTGCATCAACTGCATACACCTGCTGCCTGACCTCCATGCGTTAGAGCACAAATACTGTGATAAAGGTATCAGCACTTTAGTTTGCTTGGAATAGAATTTCCTGGCAGTGTCACAGATGGAGTAGCTGAGTCACTTCGTTGCTGGTTACTAGACACTTGGCAAGACTTCAGTGATGTCTAAAATTACCTTCTAATCTATGGTAGCCTAAAAAAAGGACTGTATGTAATCCCACAACACTTCTAAAAGGGGTTAAATTTGGCAGTTGTTGCATCTGTGTATTTAGAAAAGCAATATTAATACATAAAAGTCCAAGTCTGCTACTCTCATAAATAGGGCTGTTTGTAGAATAAGGTACTACTCAATGTGAGTAAGGGTGCAAGAATTGGGCCCTGAATTTCTAGACATATGTGATCCGCTGAATTTGCTTTCAAGGCTTTATAGGTTAAAAAGAAAAAAAAATGATTTTTTTGTAGGTGAGGTTCCCTACCTGCTCTGATCAGAGTATACGTAAGTTGTGTATGATCTACACTTACACATTTCCTGGGGTTTGGTTTTATTAGTAACTGCAATAACAATAAAACAGAAACCCGAGCTAAAGTTTTCCCCCAAGTTCAGCTGTTCCTATGGTTTTTTCCTGCAGGACCTCTTCATCTCCACTTCTATCCTCTTTGATCCAGAGACCCATTTCAATTCTTATAAGAACGGCCGTACTGGGTCAGACCAAAGATCCATCTAGCCCAGTATCTGTCTACCGACAGTGGCCAATGCCAGGTGCCCCAGAGGGAGTGAACCTAACAGGCAATGATCAAGTGATCTCTCTCCTGCCATCCATCTCCATCCTCTGATGAACAGAGGCTAGGGACACCATTCCTTACCCATCCTGGCTAATAGCCATTTATTGGACTTAACCACCATGAATTTATCCAGTTCACTTTTAAATGCTGTTATAGTCCTAGCCTTCACAACCTCCACAGGTAAGGAGTTCCACATGTTGACTGTGCGCTGAGTGAAGAAGAACTTCCTTATGGGAATAAGTAAATAACTTTTTTCCTTATCCACTTTTTCCACATCACTCATGATTTTATATACCTCTATCATATCCCCCCTTAGTCTCCTCTTTTCCAAGCTGAAGAGTCCTAGCCTCTTTAATCTTTCCTCATATAGGACCCTCTCCAAACCCCTAATCATTTTAGTTGCCCTTTTCTGAACCTTTTCTAGTGCTAGAATATCTTTTTTGAGGTGAGAAGACCACATCTGTACACAGTATTCGAGATGTGGGCGTACCATGGATTTATATAATGGCAATAATATATTCTTAGTCTTATTCTCTATCCCCTTTTTAATGATTCCTAACATCCTGTTTGCTTTTTTGACCACCTCTGCACACTGCGTGGACATCTTCAGAGAACTATCCACGATGACTCCAAGATCTTTTTCCTGACTTGTAGCTAAATTAGCCCCCATCATATTGTATGTATAGTTGGGGTTATTTTTTCCAATGTGCATTACTTTACATTTATCCACATTAAATTTAATTCGTCATTTTGTTGCCCAATCACTTAGTTTTGTGAGATCTTTTTGAAGTTCTTCACAATCTGCTTTGGTCTTAACTATCTTGAGTAGTTTAGTATCATCTGCAAACTTTGCCACCTCACTGTTTACCCCTTTCTCCAGATCATTGATGAATAAATTTAATTCTTCCTCCTTAAATTCTGGTTGGAAACAAAGTCTGCCTATCTTTCATGACTAGGGTAGACAGGTAATATCTTTTATTGGACCAACTTCTGTTTGGTGAGAGAGACAAGCTTTCGAGCTGCATAGACGGGTAGTAATTGCCCTCCATCTTTATGCAAAATTCTGATCTCCTGACATCAGGCTGAGTCAGAAGAGGAGAATTGCATTCTTATGCAGGGTCCTAAATGCTTCTAACATGTGATGGACACTTTATAACATATTGGAAAGGTATTTTTTTCTCATGAGATGAGAGGGATTGAAACTAATTTCGTTCTTCAACTCTTTGTTACAAACCATGATAATTTATTGTTTTAACCCTCCCATGCACTTCTCTTATTAGCTATCTTGTTGATATTTAACTTTATTGCATTGTTCACTTCAGTTAGAGTACTAAAACTTCGCTAGTTTTGCATAAAGTACAGTTATTTATATACTGTAATAAATAGACAGCACTTTTTAAAAGACTTAAAAAGAGAAGTTCTGTGTCCTGAAGAGTGTATAGCTTATTTTGGAGAAATACAATACTTGGTACAATGGTTGAAATGCAAAAAGTTGTGGAGAAGTTGCCAGTGAGGAAATACTGTAACCGCAGTTTGTGAGAGAAGCAAACTTTAGGTGGGAACAGGGGAAGTGATTGACACACAGAAAATGGGCTGTACCAGAGTGGCAGGAAAGGTTTAAGCAAAAAGTGCTATGTATTTGTGTGAATAGTATATCTTTTCTTCTTTTGCTTCTAGCCTTAGTTTTATCTATATGGCATTGACTCTTAGAGTTCCACTCTATTCCAGTCTGTCTTGAAGCAGTTCCTTGGAAACTCTGCAGCTAATCAAATAGTTTTGAATGAAATCCATCAGTCCATCGAGTTTTTGTGTCTTCCAACTCTTCTGTTACCCTCCACTCCTAAGTTGAACACCCTGTTTCCTATATATTCTTCTGATCTTCTTTTCACATGCCTAAAACATCTAAGCTTTTCTATAACTGATACCACCTTCACACTTGCCCTAATCATTCTGAATGTGATTCATCCTTGTAACTCCAAGCATCCATCATTTCCACTGTATTCAAGATCTGCTCCTGTCACTTCCTCTGTGCATTCAGAGCCATTCAAAAGTGCAGGCCTAATTAGTGTCTTGTAGACCTGACTTTTCAATTGATAGGCATTCTTTATTGCAGATCACCTCTCTCCATTTCTTTCCTATTCTGCTTATTATAAGTTTGTTGTTGAGTTCACCATTATCCTGTACACTTGAAGCTAGGTACTTGTACTGCTGTACCTTTGTTAGTGCCTGACCTCCCCAGACGTAGTCTTATTGTTTTCTTGCAAGGTATCATGAGATCTACAGACCATATATTCTTTCATTTTTGCTGATTTTCATGCCGTTTCTTTCAAGAGTGCCCTTTGAATTCTTTCAGTCTTCCACTTCCTCTTTGCTCTCCTCCATGAGCACTACATCATCTGCAAAAAGCATGCACCAAGGTGCCCCTTTTTGAATGTTTTCTGTAAGTGCATCAGGCATCAATGTGAATAAAAAAAGGCTTAAGTACCGAGTCTTGATGTTCTCTGACTCTTATTAGAAACTGTTTACTTTGTCTTCTCACTGTGGTAACAGGACTCTCAGACATGTTCTGGAAGAGTCTGATACAGCCTTCACGTATCTGTTTCATTCTCATGCATCACTGGGATGACTTCTCTCAGAACGTGGTCTTAAGCCTTCTCAGGATCAATGAATGCTGTGTGCAGGGTTTTCCTCTTCTCTCCATATTTTTCCACAAGCAGTCTTATTGCAAAGATAGCATCCAGTGTTGACTTGCCTGACATGAGTCAAATCTGATTGTCCTGACCTCGAGTTCTCTTTGAAGTCTTTTATCAATAACTTTTTCCCAGAACTTCATCATGTGGCTCGTGAGTTTAATGCTGCAGTAGTTACTACATTCTTGTATGTAGCCTTTTCTCTTAAATATTGTAGTAATTTTATATTTTTGTTCATGCATCTTCTCAGTCCTCATGATGCTATGAAACAGTTTTGTCAATATGTTCAGACCTACTTGCCCCAAGCACTTGGGTACATCTACTGGTATGCTATTGGGGCTGAGAGGGCTCATGTTTCATATTGCTCAATGCCTCTGCAACTCCTGTGATTGGTGCCACCAGGTCCTGTCTTGATTTTATCATTTGGCATGCTTCTCTGAGATTCTCTTCATTCATAATCGGTTCAAAGTTATTTCTCTACTGTTCATTAATCTGTTTCTCATTGATCAACATATTGCCACTTTCATCTTTAGTGACTTTGATCTCACTGATGTCTTCAGTTCTCTTACTGAAGATCTTTGCCACTCTGTGTATTTTTCTAAACCCTCCTTCATTTCAAGATGGCTATATATGCCTCCCATGGCTTTAGGCTTAGTGGCTACCACCCCTTTTTTTGTTGTCTTTTTGGATGTTTTACATTGCTGAAAATCCTGCTGTTGGAGCCTCATTTGTCAAAGTTTAAAACACTTTTTATTTTCTGTCACAGCCTCTTGAACTTCTCATTCCACCACCAGATCTCACTGGGGAAAAAAGGCTTTTGCTTCTGTTTCACAAATAGGCTTTTTGTGTGTTCTTAAATTTTGCTTGCAATATGATTCCACCATTGAATCTGTTTAGTAAAATTATATTATATTAAATATTTGAAATTCATGGCTTTATGTTATCATGCTAGGGTCCTTAGCACTCGGCTGAATGCCAAGTTGGGGAATTTTTCTGTTTTGTTTTTTTTCTGATTATAATAAATTTCCTAGCACTGTGCCTATTACAGTGAATGTAGGTGCTACTACAATATAAACAATACAGTAATCAAGGTGAGAGATTTCTTAAGTCAGAGAACAAGGGTTTTAGTAGTGATGACAGTGAAGGGGTGTGTGTGTGTGTGTGTGTGTGTGTGTGTGTGTGTGTCAAACAGGAAAGTGACTCAAGACTTAGTGATCACTTGGATATGGAGATAAGAACCAAGAGAAACATCACGGTTTGTGAACCTGGGGAGATGAATGTTAAGAAGAATAAGGCTGGAGAAAGAAGGAAAATAAAAAAAAGTTTTTAAAAGGCCTTCTTTGGCCAGTCTGTTCTCCTTTCAGTAACCTTTCACCAGAAACCTGGGATATTTTTTTAAGTTAAACTGTTTCAGTATGTTTCCTAAAATAATCTAAGATTGACTGCAGGCTAACCAAATTGTTGAATGCAATGATTGGGCCTTCGGGGATTAAGGAATTGGGGAATGGGTCTGAAATAGGAGTTCAGGAAGAGCTCTAGACAACTTCAAGAAGTCAGAGTTGGACACGAAAAGATTTTTAAAAACAATGAAAAAATTTGAGGCAGATGGTACAGTGTGTTTCTACTTTTCTCCTAAATTCTTTTTAAACATTCCCTCTGAAAAGATATGTCCAGTAAAATGGAAATAATGTTTTAAGAAGAATGCTAAGATATGATTAGGGTATTAATGTAGCGCTTCGATGGGCTGATGTTCAGTGTATAAGAAGAACCTTAGAAATGTAGATATAATACCATACATGCCTAAGAGTCCCAAACCACTTTGCAAACTATACACATACAGCATCACTGCAATGATGGAGGATGTCAGCCTGGTGGACAACTTGTTTCACAATAGAAGGGATAGGGGAAGTTTTGGCCAGACACTGGGGGAAACTTCTGTTCTGACAAAAAGAGGTTTGGGGTCTTTTAATGTCTATGCAGAGCAGAAATGCTGGGGTAGGTGCGGGAATGATCTGTACTTCTTCCCACCAGCCAGAGGTGGGGAGGGGTGCTCGACCCCTGCTGTGCCTCAGGCGCATCCCCCACTCCACCCTTTTCCCCCAAGGCCACATCCCCACCCTGTTTCTTTCCGCCCTGTTCCATCTCCTCCCCCAAGCACCCCCCCTTGCTCTTCTCCCTCCCCTCCAGCGCCTCCTGCATGCCTCAGAAAAGCCAGTCATGGTGGGCGGGAGGCACTGGAAGGGAGGGTGAGGCGCTGATCGGCTGCCGGTGGGTGGGAGGCGCTGGGGGAGCTGCTGGTGGCTTTTCAGCACGTACCATTTTTTCCCCATGAGTGCTCCAGTCCTGGAGCACCCACAGAGTCAGCGACTATACCACCAGCCCTTAGGCAGAGTCAGATTTGTCTGCTGCTAAAAACCTCCAATTTTGATTTGCCCTAGTGCTTTGCCCTGCTTCTTTTCCCTGCTTTGCTCTGCTATAGGGCTCCACCACTGCTTATGACAAAAAATAGCTTCAGGTAGGCGGCTCACAGGGATAAGATGGCTTAATGCCTAGAAGTCTCCCTGCTGAAGAGGTTTGCAAGAGATAAGCTGGGGGAATTTCAAACTATGACCGGCAGGCCGTTTTAAGTCGGCCTGCGAGCTCTCGCTGGGAAGTGGGGTCTGGGGTTTGCCCTGTTCTGGTGCTCCAGCAGGGCGCAGGCTCCGAGAAGCCGTGGCATGGCCCTGCTCCAATGGCCCCCTCTAGCGCTCCAATGGGAGCCGCAAGGGCAGTGCCTGCGAATGGAGCAGCGCGCAGCGCTGTCTGGTCACGCTGCCTCATAGGAGCCGGAGAAGGGACATGCTGCTGCTTCCGGGAGCCGCTTGAGGTAAGTGCCACTGGGAGCCTGCATCCATGAGTCTCTCCACATGCCCCCACACCCTGCCCCAACCCTGATCCCCCTCCTGCCCTCCAAATCCCTCGATTCCCAGCCTGGAGCACCCTCGTACACCCCAAACTCCTCAGCCCCACTGTTACCCGGGGTTCTTTCAACCCAAAGCTCTTGTTAACTTTTACTCTGTGTGAGGTGGAGTCAGGAAATAAATCAGGGGAGGCACGGCCGTCCGACCAATAGATGGCCAGCTCAAACAGGACAACACAATAGGGCTTTCATTTAAAGCTAAACTTTACTTGGTCTCAAGCACTTACACACGTCCGCAACAGGTTAATAAAACACCCCAAACCCTTGATAATTACCAAAGCTGAGTGTGGCTCTCAAGTGACACTGCGGCAGGCTTCCAGTGGCCAAATCTTCCATCTGCCTGTGGGGACTGCAAGATGTATCCAGAGAGAGAGTCCAAAAAGAGTTCAGCTACCTCAAACTTTTCCCCTTATTTAAAGAAAACTTGTTAAGCAACAGTTCCAATGGGCAAGCAAGAGATTCCTTCTGATTACTGATTAACCAGGTGTGGGTTTTTCCAGAGTTTGCAGCATTGACACCCCAATAGACATTCCTGGGGCACATCCTGCTCTTTTAAAATGCATGTATCAGGACTTCAACACAATTCTTATCAGGAAGGATGCGGGGTCAAGCTGCCTTTTCTGAGGTATCCAAACCCCCCCCCCCCCCGCCTTGGTCAAGCTGAGATTGCTGAATGGCCAATTTACAGCTTGCTGACTAGGCTGCCTTTAACAATAAGCCATAGTGGTTTCAGGCACTTTACTGGTTTGCCAAAGTCTCCTCGTACACCACCCCAGAGCCTGCACACCACTCCCCCACCGCAGCACGGAGCCCCCTCCTGCTCCCTGAACTCATTTCTGGCCCCAGCCCGGAGCCCACACCCCCAACCAGAACCCTCACCCCCCCCCACACACACACCCCAACCCCAATTTTGTGAGCATTCATGGCCCGCCATACAATTTCTATTCCCAGATGTGGCCCTCGAGTTTGCCCACTCCTGAGATAGGCAGACCAGAAGCGAGAAACTTGCTGTCTGAAGGGGAACAGTGATAACTAGGGATATTGGGTTAGGGGAAGGAGAGCTGTTCCCAGAGAAGAGATGGAAAAGGTGACACGACAGCGAGGGTGGCAGGGCTGCTGCAGGTCGGTGGTGAGAGTGAGAAGAAATAGCTGAATATACCTGTCTCCCATTCCTTATTTTGTAAGAGTGAAAATACTTGGTGTTTCTGTGGCTTAATATATGATTTGGATAATTGAAGTCACACTGCCTTTTCCCTTCTGCTTTACTATGTACTGGAAACGTGCCTTAATGGCATGGGAGTATCTTTTTCCTAATTACTGTATTGTACACTAACTTCAGAGTATTTTTTGACATTCTAACATTTATTTTACGATCGCATGGTGCAAGTACCATCGTAGAGTACAACAGTATGATGCGAGACTGATGGAACTTTAGCAGTATGCTGCTGTGACATGAGATGCCTGAACACAAGAAGCTGTTGTTTTAGGATGATCAGAAATATCAAATCTATCTACATGCACATACAAACTTTTATTATCTGGCTCCTCAATAGGTTTGTTTCATAATAAAGTTCTCTTTGCATTGGACTAAATGCTGCCCAAGATCTTTATCTGATATGTTCTTGCTCGTATCTGCAGCAACACTATTTCTGTTTTCAAAGTGGCATTCAATCTGTTATTTTAAACCGTGGGGCATATTTAGTTCATGTTATCAGTAGACCAGAAATTGCCTGTTGGATTTCTATAAGAAGAAATACTTTTTAATATTCAGGAAATGGGTTGGCAGAGGCCCAAATTTGTGTTTTTGTATAATCCTTGAAACCAAGGTTTTAATCGGGGGTATATTAAAATGGCAACACATTCATCAGTTCGCACAATAATGTGCACAATTTAGATTAAATTTGCTTTTAAAAAAAATCATCTCCTCTTGGCTCACATATTGTAGGCTGTATTTAAATCCAATGCAGATTAAAAATCATTAAAATAACTAACTTTCTTAGGTTTCTACCACAAAACCAGCAAATTACGTCATTTAAAATCATGAAGGCAGGAACTGTGTGGCAAAAATAACAACTTTAGCTTGGCAGCCATCTTTACAGAGCAAATCCAGTGAGCAGTAGCAGTAAAAAATGCATTGTAGCAGAAAATTACTTTTCCTTGAACAGGAGACAGAAAACCATATTGTATTTCTGTATGCTGAGTTCATTTTTTGTAGCAAGAAGGGAAGGAATTGCCTTTTATATCTCATAGTACATCCAAAAGGGGGAGCAGTTATGTTCTCTCATTATTTATATGGCGCCATAATTGTCCATGACACTGTAGAGTGGATGGGATGTGCTCAGTAGTTAACAGAATCATGCTTCAAAGACAGAGACCCTACAAAATAATACAAAACGTACTAAAGAGTGGAGCTTTAATGCTTTGCATGCTAAATGGGTCCTTAGAATCTTTGAATTAGGAAATGGGGCGAGCTGGATGTACATTAACCATGATTCCAGAGGTTTTGAATGCTGGGAAGAAAACATGGGATTAGTATTTACTTTGGGGGGAATTCTGTGCCACTGTGCAATGCAGAATTTTGCAGAAATTAATGCGCATGCAGAATTTCTTCCTCCCCTCCCCCGCAAAAAATGGGCTGCAGAGATGTTGGCCGCCACTACGGGCCCCTGGACATGGCAGACCCCAGCTCATAAATAAAAGACAAGGCCGGGGGAAGTGGATGGGAACGGGAGGGTTTCCAGCAGTTGCTGTTCCCAGCATGTCCTGAAGGAAGGTGACCATGGCGTGCAGGAAACTCCCTGCAAACCCAGGACCCAGCATCAGGCTGTTTCTCTCTCTCTGGATCCCCTGGGTTCTAGGAAAGTAGGATCTGAGAATGTCTTGGCCGGAGGCAGCCTGCTGCTGGGCTCTGGAGCGTAGAGGATATGAGTGTCTGGGCTGGGGAGGGGGGCCCTGCAGCTGGCTTCTGGGGAGTAGGTAGTGAGAGTGTGTGGGGGCTGGGGGGGGGGGTGACCCTGCAATTGTGCTCTGTAGAGGGAGGGGGAGAGAGTGTGTGTCGGGGGGGCTACAGTTGGGCTCTGGGGAGGGGGTGTGAGTGTCTGGGCTGGGGGGTGGGCCTTGCAGTTGAGCTCTGGAGGGGGTGTGTGTCTCTGGCCCCCCAGTTGGCCCCGGGGGTGCGGGGGGCAGAGAAGCAGGAACTGGGTTGTCATAGGGGTTTCTTTAACTCTTTACTGCTAGGGGCGGGTTTGTGTGTCTATTGTTGCAGACACACCTGCTGACAGGTACTATGAAAAAAATTACCAAAATAATTGAAACTGGCATGGTTAGATAATGTTATTTTGACAATGTGCAGAATATTGCAGAATTTTTAATTTTTTGATGCAGAATTCCCCCAAGAGTAAGTGTTGGAAGAGACAAAGGAAATGGTTAGGATGGCAGCTTAGGTGGGCGTGTATGGTGAAGCAGTGAGCGGATACAAAGATGGAGGGGAGGTGCTGGCACTTTGTAGAAACTTTCAACTTGAGGAGAAGCTTGAACTTTATTGGCTCACGCTTTTCCTCTACATAAAGATACTTAAGAAATGTAGGAGACAAGGTCAGAGCAGTATGAAAAGTTGATGATTTTGGCAGATTTGTTTTAGATGCACTAGATCAGGTCAGCCCATAGGAGGAGATGTTGCAGTTTTCGAGCCAGAATAGAAGGGCATTGACTGCTATTTTGACAATAAGACTAAAGAAGACGAGATGAATTTGAGATGTTATAGAGGAAATAGTGGCAAAATTTGACAAGGACATGAATGTAAGATGTAACAGGAAGGAACAATCAAGATTGCACCGTGGTTGTGAGTGTGGGTAACAGGAAGGATGGTATTGCTGGCAGGAAAAATGAGGAAGAGAATGAGTTTGAGAGAAAAGAATAACTTCCTTTAGATCAGTGGTTCTCAAATGTTTGTACTGGTGACCCCTTTCACACAGCAAGCCTCTGAGTGTGACCCCTCTCCTTCTAAATTAAAAATGCAGGAGGCAAAGCATGGTTTGGGATGGAGGCTGACAGCTCGTGACCCCCCCCATGTAATAACCTCACGACCCCCTGAGGGGTCGCCCCCCCCCCCGTTTGAAATGTACTGGACCAAATTCACTGTTGGTGTAACTTCATTGACTTAATTGAACTTGCTCCCATTTATGTCTGTAGTGAATTTGTTCATTAAATTGAAGATGGTGGCAAGACATCGAAGAAGAGTGATCACAGAGGGCAGATGGAGAGGTAGAACTGGACAGAGATCACAGGTGGATAAATATTTGAGAATAATTATTGTAGAGGTAATAGCTGAATCAGTAAGAGCTGATCAAATAAGTTATGGATATAAGTGTAGAGGAAGAAAAGGCAAGGACCTAGGATGAAACCTGTAGAATTCCAGCTAAGACACCTTTAGTAATACTCTTTTTCGCTACTGATACTGAATTGTACCTAATTTTGATTTCTGTCGAAATGACGGTGCTATTCTGTTGAGAGTATTATTAATGGAAACGCTATAGATTTCTTGTAGATATTACAATGTTTGAGTGAGAATTTGTCCAACATTATTTTTTAACCACAACCTAAAATACAAAACAATTCAAAGCTCTTTTATTCTACTACATGAGGGCTCTGAAGGGCATTGCAGAAATCACACTGAAAGGAAAATCTGATAGTTGCCACTGTCTTTAAAAACTTGTTTTTAGGATTCAGTTTATTAATACAAGGCATGTTGTGTATTTACAGTTTCATTTATGATGATATTCTGTCAACACTGTATAACAGAAGAGAAAGGAAACATTCTTCGGAGATTTTCCATATGAGGTGCTGAAAGGTTGGCGTAACTTGTGTAAAGATTTTAAAAAATCAGTCTGTCATTATAAAGTCTAAACTAAGCTTGTTTTTTTCACAAGGAAAGATTGATTTAATCCTTGGCATACATATTTCAGTGCCTTGGACCTACAGTGCTGTATACAGAAAGTCAGTTTTCAGACATTATCTGAAAGTCTCATTGCTTAGTGGTTTTAAACACTTCTGTGTTTTTCCACATCTTAAAATTATTATATTAATTTGTGATTATTCAAACAGTTTTTTAAAAAGACTGACAACTACACAAGCGTTCACCTTTGCAGAAATTACTTTAACACAGTAAAGAGCAGTACTTTGATTTAATGCCTAGTTTATCTGCATTATTTTCCGGTTTGTTTCATATTGATTAACATACTGGACAAATTATACACAGGCTAATTGTAAAGATTTCCTAGGCATACACTGTATTAAAAATGGCCTGGAAGAATTGATCAGACACACAGTTAACTATGAATATTTGAAGACTATGTTCAGTAGTCAGAGTTTTTAGTATGGTACAAAAAGGGTTATAATGGAGTAAGTAGTTGAAATCACAAAAAAGAAAACTAGGCTGAAAAAACTCCTAATGGTAAGATCTGTTGTACTGTAGAATAGTCACCTATGAGAAGTGTGGGAAACCCTATTATATGAGACATTTAAAGTAAGACTGGACAGCGTACTAGAAAACATATGAAGAATGGCTATACTGGATCAGGCCAGTGGTCTGTCCAGCCCAATATCCTGTCTTCTGACAGTGGCCAATGCCAGATGCTCCAGAGGGAATGAATAGAACAGGGCACTTATTGAGTGGTCCATCCATCCCCGTTGAAGGAAACTACCCTGCAATGGCAAGTAGAAGGAGTAGGGCTCTGATTCTGAAATCAGATCTGTGCAGTTAAACACTTACCCAGTAGGGCTTCCCATGGGCATATGTCAACACTGCAGCTGGGAGCACGTCTCCCAGTTCAGGTAGACAGAGGTGCTAGCCCTGTACTACCTAGCACACTAAAAATAACTCTGTGGATGTTGTGGCAGGGCAGTGGCTTGGGCTAGCCACCTTAGTTCAGCCCCTGGCAGTCCATGTCACCTCCGGCTACAACATCCGCGCTTACTTTTAGTATGGTAGTTTGAGCAGAGCTAGCACAAGAGTTTGCCTACCCAGGCAGGGAGGCATGCTCCCAGTTGCAGTGTTGACATAGCTACTGACTTCAGTATACTCAGACTAAAAACTTAAAAATGTGTGTCAGTGGAGTCCAGTAAATTCCCTCCTCCCACCTACCCAGAAACATGTACTTTACAAAATATTCCCCACTGCAATATACTCTTTCATTATTTACTATCACTCCACCTGATTTACCAGCACTGCATAATACAGTTATAGTATAAGAAGCAGAGTGACATCTATATTCAGGTTGAATAAACATTTCTATTCAGAGGGATTGTTTTTGTTTCCTTAACACTTTCCCTTTTACCTGTTAGGCTGAAATTTTGGCAGGTGTTCAGGGTTCAAGAACTTCTTAAAATCAGAGCCAAAAATTTCAACCATTTTCCAGAATGAAAAATATTTTTTTCATTATTTTTAAAAAAAAACATGCAAGCTAGAAACTTGAAATCTTGGCAGGGTGTTGATGTCTTGGTCGCTAATGTGCCTTTGGGTGGTCTGGTGATTTGTCAATGGTATAAGTGTTTAAAAACGTGTTTGTGTGTTTAGTGCATGCACAAGCATACTTGATTGATTGTTACACAGTATATTCACAAGGAGAGAGAGAGAGAGAGAGAGAGGAGATGCGGGAAGGGCAAAAGCCTTTCAGTTTCTGTTTTTCCCCCACCCCATCCATGGCTCCCACCCAAGCACTATAGGAGGTCTTCATACTCTTGAGCTATAATCCCAGTCAGACAAATTTACTCAGGTCCTTCAGATTAGGAGTCCCATCTGGTGAACCACAGAGAATTCACCTGAGAAGCAAGCTGCTTCAGAATCGAAGTTGGTAGCTCTGCTCTTGAGGTGACTTCATTTGCCACTCTCCCCCTCTCCCTGCTCCTGTTTATACATGGCTAGGAGTGTGGATAAGGAGAGCCTTGAATCTGAAGGCTCAGCACAGAGACACTCAACTTCCTGAATGCTACTATCTCCTAAAGAAATAATACAAATTGGCAGTGGTGTGCCTGGAATCTCTGGTGTAATAGACTTTTTCTGTATGCATGGTAAAAAGAAAAGTTGACATCAGATGAAGAAAAGAATACAAAAAAATGGTCAATTCTCTTGAATTTGACCCTTTGTGCTCCACTCTGGCGAGGGATGGATGGATGGGGAGTGTACTGTGCACAGCCTGCAATGGAGCAGGGAGTGGCTCCTAGAATGGACAGTGGGGACTGGTCAGTGCCCCAGGGTAGGGGGTTCCCCGATCCTCCACTGCAAAACAGCACACCCAGAGCCCTCCACCAGCAACCAAGTTGGAGAGGATAGATCAATGCACGGTGGTTCCCAATACTCCCCAGTGCAAAATAGCAGCATGCACATACCCCACCGCCTGCAAGGCAGATGCTGAGGAAGGGAGGAGGAAGCCTTCCAGCTGTGCCTCTGCTGCTCTCCCAACCCCAACTTCCCCTCCTCCCCCCCCCCAAATCCCTCTCCCCAAACTCTCCCTACACATGCTGTCCTCGCAGGCTCTATCAGGGAGGGCAAGTGAATGGGGTTGTGTGCCCTGGAGCTGCACCGAAGGGCTAGGGTTCGAAGGGGAGTGGAAAGATACAGTTTGGGAGGGACAGTGCCCCTACATGCCCCCCAATCTCCACTCCTTGGATGTGACATCACAACGTGACCAATGTTGCTCTTATGCAGTGGATATGTTGCTGTTACCAAGTGGACAATTCACAGGAGAGAAAAGTCTTCCATGGGGAAATGTTGCTCGTAAGCGGCGGTTGCTCTTACAAGATATTGCTGGAAACAAGCATCTACTGTACTTGGATACTGAGGTTGAGAGATTCCAGATGTTATTTATGGTTCCAGA
Source organism: Mauremys mutica (assembly GCF_020497125.1). Classification (NCBI taxonomy): domain Eukaryota; kingdom Metazoa; phylum Chordata; order Testudines; family Geoemydidae; genus Mauremys; species Mauremys mutica. The sequence goes on along the minus strand of NC_059078.1, from coordinate 118,017,353 downwards.
ACACTTACACTATCCAGAAGCATGAGTGGTCTTGGAAAAGTACTGGCAATATTATGCTTTGCTAAGGTTTTCCATTGTATTAAAAATTCTGATTTCTTATCAAGTAGTAGCTTTATACAACTGCCTAGTTGATGTAATTTTGCTCCATTCAAGAAAAGGAATGGGAGACTAAATGGGATTATAGCTGTGAGCAGCTCAATCTGGGAAACTGTCAAATTCCAGAATTTAGTGTGGGATTGTGGTTCAGACAATCTGATCTGTTCCTCTCAGATCTGTAAGGTTAGGAAGAACAGAGCTCATGAATTATTTATATATAACATAAAAATATAGTTATAGCTAATAGCACTCTAGGACTTTGCTAGGAAAGATTAGGAAATATCATTATGTCACATACACAGTTAAATTCCTTTAATATAACAGCATAATCTCTCCCCAAAACACAATATAAAGCCTTAACTAGGATGTACCACTGTCCTACAAACTAAATACTACAGATAGTACTGTGCTTTCACTTCTGTTCTAACTACAGACAACGTGGGATTATGTGTGCCTTTTATGTTATATAGTTGTGTCCTGCAATTTAAAAGACTACAGAAATGATACATAATAAAGGTACACAATGAATCTTGGACACTAATATAGATTAATCCTTCTGAGACAGTTCTGCTTTCTCCTTGCCAAAATATGATAAATAGAAAATTAAATAGTCTCTGCTTCGTTCCTTGGAAGATTACTAAAAGGAGAAGTGAAGCTTCTTTCTCTTACTTTCTGGCAGGAGAGGAGCAACGTCCATAAGTGCCAAGCATAATAAAACTAAGTAAATTTAACCTTTGTCACGAAAAGGAAATTAACTAGAAATTAAAAATTGCTTTGAATTTTATGAAAGCAGAGAAAAAGTAGTCAAGGAACTTGAGGAAGGTGACTAGCTGATTGTTTCCATCTTATTTATGGATGACCTAAGGTGGCTGCTGGTGTACATTACTTGAATTATAATAATACTTTGCACTTATATGGCACCTTTTCTCTTAGGATATCAAGGCTGTTATCCTCTTTTTTTCTTATGGGGAAAATCAGAGGCAGTTTGGGTTTTTTAGCTGATTTCTATGACTCTGTTAATCCTCCCTAAAATGAAATACGTGTAAAGTTTCATATCTGGCTTGTTATAATGTGCTTCTAATGTTTGTTGAAACATTGAATGCTGTAGTATCTCAATCTCCCATTATTTCATGATAACTTTCAAATAATTATTTATATCCTAGTTACTAGTTCCAGATTTCTGTGGTAAGTTTGATTACCAGTTTTAGAATGTAGTTTTCCATTACAGTATTTTTCTAAAGCAGAAAAGCTGTGCAGTAGAATTAAAAGTAATATGTTGATGAGACGAATGCTTGAGAAAATTTTAAATTTCAGTGGAACCATTAGCATCTCCATATTATTACTTTTGAAGGGGTCCAAGCAAATCATGAACATTTTTGATGCACTAAATCTTAACCAGCTTGGGAAGTAATAGCATCTAAACTTTACTGAAATCTTACTTGTAAACCACAGTATTTAGTATTAATGGATAGGTTGTGCAGCCATTACTGTATTCAGCTGTGATCTTTATTTTATTTAACTTATATCGTACTTCTTTCACTTTGTAATGAAGTCAGTCATGTTGTGATTTAGCACTGTACTTTGTTTTTAATCTCTTATTCAAACTCTTATTTGGATGCAGGCATGTTTCAATGCAAGACTCTCTTTTATTTTTGCTTTCAGATGGTCTTCTTGTTGTTGGTGTCCATTCAGCGAAGTTTCCAAACGAAAAGGTTCTCAATAACATTAAAAGTGCTGTTCTTAGATATAACATTACCCACCCTATTGTAAATGATGCTGATGCAACACTTTGGCATGAGCTGGAAGTGTCTTGCTGGCCAACTCTGGTCATTCTTGGGCCTCGTGGAAATATGCTGTTTTCTCTTGTTGGAGAGGGACACAAAGATCAATTATTTTTATTTACTTCTATTGCTCTAAAGTTCTACAAAGAGAGAGGACAAATCACAGATAACAAAATTGGAATAAAATTGTACAAAGACTCTCTACCTTCTTCTCCCTTGCTGTTTCCTGGCAAAGTGACTGTAGACAATTCAGGAGATAGACTCGTGATAGCAGATACCGGACATCACAGGATTTTGGTTGTCAGGAAAAATGGGCAAATCCTACACACCATTGGAGGTAAGATTTACACACATTTCTCAGAATCATGTTATTTTAGAGCATAGGCTCTTCAGAGCAGTCTGTGCATTCTTTATGTTTCGCACTCAGCATATTGTAGACATTTGAAACTAATTACTGATTTTTTTCAACTATTTTGTTCAAGCATTTTGCTTAAAACTCCCCTTTAAATATTTTTTTGGATAGTAAAATAACTTTTAGAACAAATCTATGAGAGAGACCCCATGAATACACTTGTTTAAGGTGCCTCATGTTTCTAATTGTTAGAGTAATTTTGACATTTTTATATTAATTTCAACATGCAGTACAGATAGCAGAGTATAGAATCTGCACAGACAATGACTAGTTATAGATCGCTTTGTGTACATGGTGCTGTACATCTACGAAGCAGGTACTGTGTCGCTCCTTCCCTGACACCACAAAGACCGAATCCACTGCCAGGGAGTGGGTGAGCCAGGGAGATGAGGCGAGACACGAACACCTCCCTCAGTCCACTGACAATGCAATGCTGATGAACCCTTTCTTATTAGTGGGATCCTGGGGCCAGCTGCTAACTAGGGATTGCGTAGGAGCATTGCTTTTTAACAATCTAATGAGTGTCTGCAACAAATTAATTGAAGTCTTGTACTGTTGTATAGGAACCTGAAAGTCTAGAAATTGACTAGAAACAATTGTCAAAGCAAGAATGCAAAAGTGAGAATTAAACTATATATTTAAATTTAGTTGCTAAGATAGCCTGGATAGCAAAGGTACTTTTTAATGTCTCTTTAAAAGTGTTCAGCTTTCTCTTTTGTTCACCACACAGACCTAATCATTCTTCTGCACCTCTTATATGCTTTTTTTGTTATAATCTTACACACAAAAAGTGAATAGTGATTGCATCTCATAGGTTCTTTGGTTATAACTATATCAAGCATATGCCTGTTATAACAGCCCAATTACAAGCCATCCTACTGACAACCACTATTGACAAATTTTACTGCGGGTCTGATGCGAAACCATTAAAGTTAAGGGAAAGTTTCCAATTAACAAAAGTAAGTTTTGGACAAAGCCCTCTGTGTGTGTATATATGGATTATTTCAGTTCATCTGCCATTGAATAACACCTGCTTCATTGTAGGATGTTGCAGTTATTAAAACAATGCCAGCAATACTACAGTTTTTAAAACCGGAACCTTATTAGTTGAATGACAGCAGATTAAGTAGGCAGAACATAATTATCCAAGTAAAAAATCTAATCAGGACACCAGCGTTAGCACCTTCCACAACAGCAGAGGTGTTATGTGAATTCTTATGACCAGTAAGATGGCATCTCTAACAGCAAAGTATACCTTAATATGATGTTGGGTTAGCCATTCACTAGTGATTCAAAGGGAAGAGTACTGTGTATTTAATTAATAAGACCACTTGACACATCCTGCGCAGTCCCCGAGAGGTCTTGCATCCAAGTACTTTTTGAGCTTGATTTTGCATAACTAATTAAATTTGACATTGTCACATCCTGTATTTGCTATCTGTAAACCCTAAAAAGTCATCTTACAATTTATATGTAAAAGTTAATAGTGATTTGTGTATTTTAGTGACTCAGTAAAAGAGCTGTGGGCAGAAAACAATGTAGCGAAGATTATAATTCAGTAATAAGAGGTGAAAATAACTGAATTTGCATCATAGATCGTGATGCAAACTTAATAATCCATAAGTCTAAATGTCTTCCTGTGACAACTGCAGCTAATTCATTTTACAATATACTCTGTCCCTCATTGTAAGATATGATGCTTACAGTTCTTTATGTAGATCATGATGCTCTTCTCTCTCCTTATCGTGCTGTCTAGAAGGCTAACTAGTTCCATTCTTCATGCTGCCCTTTACATGCAGTTCCATATCTCTTTGTTGCTAATAATTATTGATCAAGAACTGTTTTTGCTAGCTGAGCATTACTTTGCTTTTTAGCTTATCCAGAACACTAAATAACTGAAGTAAATAAAAGTAATGAAGTTAAAATGTTTGCAGCTAATTTGCTTTGATGTAACCAGAACTAAAATACTGAGGGATGGATTTTCTGAAATTGTGTCTGTCTTAGTCCAAGAAAAGAGGAGCAATTTAGAATCGCAATAAAAGACTTTTATTGTTAATGTTGCTTGAGCGGAGAACCCATGTATGTCTAGAACTGGAGAGAAAAAATGTCAGGATATTGAATTGTGTCATTGCTGTTGCACAGCAAGGTGATTCTAAAATGAAACTATACAGAATAGTTCTAAAAAATAACTGAGCTGTATGCAGAGCTGCAAAAGCACCTTCTGGAAAATGCTTAAATCTGTAAAATAATTTTACAGGTGCTTGCTTACTGTTTTCCTTTTTTGTGATGTGAAATCTTATTCTCCTCATTGGTTTGTTTCATGTTTAGGACCAAACAGTGGGAGAAAAGATGGAAGATTTTCAGAGGCAGCATTCAATTCTCCACAGGGGGTGGCAATAAAGAATAACATTATTTATGTTGCTGATACAGAAAACCATCTGATTAGAAAGGTAAAATTTTCATTTAAAAGCAAGTTAAAGGATAACAGTGCAAGTTCTATTCCCAGTTGCACAGATGAAAATTGACATCAAAGAAATTATTCACAAATTCTGCTGTGTAACTAAGAGTATAATTTGCCCCAGTATTTTTGCCCAATTTGTTTTTAAAGGAATGATGTTCACTTTTGCTATATTTAAATACTTTAAAACTATTAATGACAGCAATGTAATACTTTCCTAATGGAAAATGTGCAATAATAATTGAAATATTGTGTGCCATGAAATTTTTTCCAGTAAAATGATGCATACATGATTTGCCTGACAAATCCCTGATTTGCCTATTATTTTGCTATTAGTAATGAATATGGAAATTGTTTTCCCTTCATTTCAAGTGACATCCCTAACATCAGATTCTTACATACAGTACAAGTACTGTGGTGCAGAGGTAGAGTGAGTCTCATAGTTTTTGTAGAGGTATACAATAAAGTAACAAGCCACAAGTAATCATTTACATTATAATAAATTTAGGATTCTCAATATGTGACTTTATAGACTCAGATCTCCCCCCGGTTCTTAAATGAAGGGCTGTGCTGTTGTAAATGCAATCTTCCTTAAATTTGTGGTTTGGATCTTGGATTTGACCTGTGATTGATTCAGAAGACCCAGGAGTTGAAGTTCATGGGAGCAACAAGACGAAATCTTACTGATGAAAGCATTTTCTACATACCATAGAAACGTATTGCTTTAGCACATAGTTATTCCTAGATAATTAACCATTGCCCTTTTTCTAAAGGGGAACCTCGATAGTACAATCTTTAAAGAACTGAGGTAATCAAAAGCTATTTTTGTGTGCTTTCAGTTGTTTTTGACGCTCGCAAAAGACAAATGTAAAAGTGGAATTATTGGTACAGATGTGGTGTTATATTGCATATAAATAGACTCTTCTTTATTCCTTTTTTACATAATCATCAGGATTAATTAATGTCAAATTGGAGGAAGGCTGAATCAGAAAATCCTTTCTGAAAATTGAAAATGAACGCAGGAGAAGAGAAAGGGATTGGAAGGCAGAAACATTCTTTTTCATAAGAATAGGCATAAATTAAGCTTTGTCTACACTAGCACTTTGGTCACTCAGGGGTGTGAAAAATCACCTGCCTGACTGATATAAGTTTCACCAACAAAAGCACTGGTGTGGACAGCTCTCTCCCGCCGGCATAGAGCCGAGAGCTCCTACACAAGAGACCTTATCGCAGCACAGCTGCAGTGGTATAGCTGTGCTACTGTAAGATCTGTAGTGTAGACATAGACTGAGTTGCACATCTTATTAAGTAAATTGTAGAGAATCATTTGCTTTGTGCACGTTTTGATACATGGTATGTTTTTGTGTATATAATTTTTTTAAAACACATAGAATTTTATTTTAAAATAAAACAAACCTAGGTGTCCATTGTTTACCCATGCACTTTTCTAGAGAAGATTGATGTATTTCTTTAGTTGCTTTGACTTAATCATGACAGAAAGGTCATTTACCATTTTGGTGCAGATGGAACATAAGTTAAGGCTTTTCAATAAGTCTACTAATTTTAGCAAAGTTGTTAATTGTCTTGTAAAATACCTGACACTCAAATTGGCAATCCGTTTCTGTCTGTAGGCAACTTGTTACATAGCAGACTTTCTGCTTTAGGGTAAGTCTACACTGGAGCTAGATCTGTAATTCCTAGCTTGTGTAGACATATCAACTCTAGCCCTGATCAAACTAGCTTGTTGAAAACTAGAAGTGAAGCCTCCATGGCATGAGCAATGCGTTGGGCTAACCACCCATGAGAGTGGTCCGATCTGAAACCCTAGGCACATACTTGGAGTGGCTAGCCCGTTCCATCACTCACAAAACCACAGCTGTACTTCTACTTTTAGTGTGCTCACTTGATGAGAGCTAGCACGAGTGTGTTTACTCAACTGGGAAATTACATCTCCAGCTCCAGTGTAGATATATCCTTAGACATTTAGGTCAATTAGCTAAGGAAAAAGTCAATATCACCGCGTATAAAATCATTGTATGTATTACTTTTTTCCCTCCTAGATTGACCTTGAATTAGAGATGGTGAACACTGTAGCAGGCATTGGAATACAAGGCACGGACAAGGAGGGTGGAGCAAAAGGAGAGGAGCAGCCTATCAGCTCACCGTGGGATGTGATCTTTGGAAGTTCAGGTATTGTATCAATTGAGCTTGAAATTTTGCACATTTAAATTATTTTTTTTACTAATTGTCTAATTCTTAGATGTAAAATCAATCTGTTTTCATAATCAAGCCTAATGAATGATGGCTTCATACACACAGATTCCACCATTTTCCGCAGGTATCAAATCCATGATTTTTAGCATAAAAACATAAAACTCTGCTACCTAAGGAGAACTTTGTGACTTGTAGTAGGCTGAATAATCCCTGGGATCAGACACTAGAGGGACACTGGGATCACTCTTAGCCAGGATGGGTAAGGAATGGTGTCCCTAGCCTCTGTTTGTCAGAGGGTGGAGCTGGATGGCTGGAGAGAGATCACTTGATCATTACCTGTTAGGCTCACTCCCTGTGGGGCATCTGGCATTGGCAACTGTCGGTAGACAGGGTACTGGGCTGGATGGACCTTTGGTCTGACCCAGTATGGCCGTTCTTATGTTCTTAATCTGGGCTAAAAATGAAAGCTCTACACAACTGGTAAGACGAAAAAATATCTCCGCTTCCCACGTATATATAACTTTCTTTCCCAGTACAGTTGATACACATTTGAGCTTGACATCACATAACTGTGATTTAATATTTTACTTTTTCACTCAATGTCTATTCCAACATAATTTAGCAGCTGCTATTTCAAGATCCATAACAATCAGAAACCAATATTTCATACCACCTTAAAGTTTGGAACCTCAGCATTCAGTTGGTATAAAAAGTTGACTTCTAACTCCAGCATTTCTTCTAAATAAGTCTCTAAAATAATGTCAGAACTTGAAGGAGTAGGCAAACAAGAATGTGACATGAATGGTATGAGTTGAGTCTGATATCTCTGATTAGAAGTACTTTTGTAGGCCCAGTACAAATACTTTCAGGACAGTACAGTTTTCTAAGCACTAATCTTGGGTCAGATATCAGAGAAACACAATCTGAGTGTGAATTTAAAAAATTTAAATCTGTATAATGGAGAGTGGTACCACCAGTGGACTTGGTTATCGGGAAGCGTGACAGATAACTGCACCCATATGTATTATTAGCACTTTTAGCCTGTCCTGTATTAGTGCTACATGGTCTTTCTTATCTGTGTGGTTTCTATCCAAAGAGTTTTCTCCATATAATTAGGGTTCATCAGTAACCTGCCTACAAAAGGCCCAGTCACTAATGTGAAAGGAAATCCTTGCCTTGGAAGGTGTGGTGTAGCTAGAGGTGGTCTTCTGAACTTCATCCTGACTGGTTAAGCCATTCTGTTTTATTTCTGGAATGTGATGTAATGAGTAGCCAATTGTCTTGATTATATGGGTCTGGTCTTTTGTGGGACCCTACGATACCCTGAACTTTGACAAACAGACAGGCACAGGCTCGAGCTATGCAGTGTGTAACTTAAGCTCCTTAGTGGAGCAGTTTGAAGTATCCAGTAGGCAAGTGTATATGTTGCTTATAATTTATTTCATGGTTCTGGCCTCTCTTTCTATCAGGTGCCAACAAAATCTGTTTATTTTTTGTTTTTTAAAGATAGCATTGATTGTTAAATGAGGCATTAACTGATGGGCTCTTTGTGAGAGACAAGAATAGAAATTGTGGATAACAGCCTAGGCATCTGACACATTAAAAATATAGTGCCTGATTTTCCACTGCCTTTCACCTTCTGATTTGATAGCGTTTTACTTTCACATTTCACAAATATAAATGACTATACATAATGAAAGGCGGTAGAGAATCAGGTCTACATGGTATTTAGCTTCATGACAGGTTGATTCTTGATACAGTTGCCAGATTTTTATATATGCCAGATTTTGTAAATGCTCTTACCTCTACCTTGTGTAGATTTTTCAAACTGAATTAGGTCCTAGCAATCAGTTGTCCATTTATGTGCATGTCTACTAGACTTAAATCAATACTCTCTCTTTTTATTTGTTTACCTTTTTAAAAAATGTTTAGTGCTTCTCTAGTGCCAGCTAGACAGCCCTGGAGACTGAAATCTTCTAGCTATACACAGAACAGACACAGCAGGGACATCAGTAGGGCCTGCTTTCTTGACGTTCTACCTCGACCCTGACCTCGAGGTCCATCTCTGTTGCTGAAAGCATAGTCCTTTCTAGGCCCATCTGGTCTTTGGCTTCAACAGAGACACCAACTGAGTACCAATTGTGATGTTTTTAGATACGTATTCTCTAGAAACTGGTCAGTGACCACAAACTCATTTTGCTTAATGGAGGCTATTGAAAAGCCTTTCAGCTCGTAATAATTTTTATCCATCACCAGCCTGGCACAAATTTGTACCAAGATCCAAAGACAATGTTCTGCATTACATTTCCAGTCCCCCTTAATGAGTGCCATTTGTATGACTTCAGTTCTTACTGACTGATATCCAACAATTTGGAGTTGGCAGGATATTTTGATAATTTAGAGTATATTTGCATGTTTAGATGCTAGTGTGCATTACAGTCCTATCACTTATACTAATGTATCTATGTAAAGGACATTCAGATTTATCTTGTATGGTGTTCAGAAAATATTACTATTATAATCATAATATTTTTAAATGTGAAATAAGATGAAATGTGTCACACTAAAGCTTTTGTGGAACCACAAGGTAATGTAAACTGCTCCACTTTAATAGTGGTAAAATATGTGATTTGATATGTTAGAATATATATATTCATAATTCAAGTAATGCTATATAAAATACAATTTTGTAGGAAGTTTTCAATATTCTGGGCAAAGAAACACAGAGGTTCCATTTCCAGGCAGAGATTCAGCTGTCCTGTTGATGTTCAGTGTGCTGTGTTAAGATAAGCAGAACTGATGTTCACAGTGCATTGGGAATTGATGTATTAATGTCTATCTGCAGGCAAGCAGGGGGTTACATGAGCGAATCAAGGTTGATGATACATGAATTGTTTCATTTGACTTTTGTGTTGCTAACTGGCATAGTGTATGTAATGAAGATTACCTATAGCACACATTTTCACTTTCCTGCATGCCCTCTCCTCTCCTCTCTAAGTAGGATGTACATAACTTAAACTAGTATGTACATAACTTAACTATGCCCCAGATGCACAAGGAGGTTTTTTTTTTTTCAGGGCATATATGTATACAGATTTCATAGGATTTTAAACAAGAGACAGTTGTGAGTCTCTTTTTATATGCCAAAAGCCATGATATTCAGGGTATGAAAGGCAGGCGAAAAGAGGCTTATATGCTTAAGATCTGTATATATTATACTAGACACTTACAACATAAAAAAACTTATGCTGACCTTTTTCAAAGTCTCAAAGAAAAAGGTTACATCTTAAAAGTGAACCGCCTTTTCCATATCAGTTTGTTGTCTTAAGAGATTAATCCTTCTCAATAAAGTAATTTATAGCATGCATTAGTATATTAAAAGACTTCTATACTAAGTTTTTTTTTTAATTGCCTGTGTGTTTCACTGGAGAACAGAAACAATTTCAAATCTTTTGTATTGGTTTAAAAAAGACATTGTTTATATTGGCATATCACTGGTGCTCTTACAACATTAGATCAGTTAGTGGTCAGTTCTGTTTCAAAATGTTCATCTTCAAAGATATGAAGTATATGGTTGTGTGTAGTTATAACATTTCACAGTGCTTGGATTCCAGGTGATCTAGAGTCTGAGCCAAAGCCCCTTGGACTTTGGATCAGGCCCTTACTGTGGAATTGTGGCTTGATAATTCAGGAAAGGGGTCTTATATCAAATATATGGATCATAGACTGTAGCCTTAGGTTTTTGAGTAAAGCAGTTCACAAAATTTGTTCTGAAATTTGTTTAAATTCTATGTGCTTGCTGTTATTTTGCAATATATCAAGAAGCAAACTGATTTTCAAATGTGAAAAGCTGTGTAGTAGATGGTCTGGTCATCCTAGAAAACACTGCAGAATTTTTATTTAGAGGGACAAACCATTCAAACAATCAGACAATCAAAAGGAATTGAAATGGATACACTAATGGGTATTATTCTAGGATCACCGATATGGTCTGTGTGTCAGTACTTGATCGATTTGTGCTGGACCTGGAAGGAAGGTGCATTGAACACAATCAGATACTAAAAGCATTAAAATGGTGTCCTGTTTATCAGGCCTTACAACATCCCTATGAGGTTAGTTAGCTTTTTGTATACCCATTTTACAGTTGGCAAAAACTGAGGCAAAGAGGTTAAGTGACTGCTGAGCCACCATAAGAAAACTGAAACAAATATATCTTTTTAAGGTAGGGAGTTTATGAAGACAAGACAAAAAACTGTTGATAAAATCCTGTTTTTATCTCTGATTTCATTGCTGTGTCCATTGAAATGTTGTCTTAGTCTGCTTTATAATTCTTCAGTGGACCCCATGGGTTAAATCCAGGCCTCATTGAAGTCAATGACAAAACTCCCATTGACTTAAATGGAGTAGTATTTCACCCCATTTTTTCATATGGATGGGTATGCCTTTAAAAATGTATTATTAATTTGTGTGTACTTTTGAAGCTCTCTTCTATTTTTATTCAGTGGCTGTTGAAAGCAAGTGATACTTAAATGCACAGTTGATCTAAGTGCGAAATGTTCTTGATAGCTGCATTCTTACTGGAAGGAACGGAACTGTGACCCATGTTTAGTGACATAGCTGTGTGCTTTAGATTCCAAAATCCAGTCTTGAACTACATGATTTGCATCTATTTATAGAAACGCCAAGTGTTGACCACACTTTCAGTAAACTACTTGGAAGTTTGTACTTTCTTCAAACCACTGTAAATTTTATATGGATCAAATTTAAATGAAACTGCAGTATTTTATTAAAGTAGTACAAATTCTATAACCTTTAAAAGGCAGAGGAATGTAAGATTTTTCCATATTTCTGTTAACGGCTTATTTACAAAAATTGCATTCCAGGGGAGATGCTATAATTTTTCTCAATTATTCCTGATGAGTCACCCATAATTCCACACAATGATAATAATTGAATACCATTTAACAGATGCACCTTGATTTCCCAGATCAAGGCACAGAAAAAGCTCCGAATTTTGGCTCTTTGTTATCACAGAGTTTGACTATTTTAGGCTCTCTAAACGCACATTTCTCGTGACCTCATTACACAATGTGTGTTCTAATTTACAGAAGATCTTGTAATAGAAATATAATTGGAATGTAACAGTAGGGGCTACAGATGTATTTGTGAATGAGATCCCAAAATTCCCAGATACATATTTGTAAAGGAAAACTTAAGGGTCTTTCTTTCAAATATTTTGGAGAACATAATTAAAAATTGCTCAGTAGTTGAGGACAGGGCTATGCAAATGAGTGGGAAGTGACACAGGGATTTTATTTCCCATAGCAAAAGTACTTAGAGAAAAGGTCTTTTGAGAAAGTGATATAAAAAAGTCACAGCAAAACATCATGCCATGCACAAGTAGAGTAGCCAGGAAATTTTTCACTGTTTTGGAAAGATTTCATAGTGTGTGATTTCCTTGTACATATTATCTGAAAGTATGGAACAGCTGTTTTCAGCCTTGCTTACAAAACTCACAGAAGGAAAGAATAAATAGCTATAATGGGAACTTTCACATGCCCTAAACAAGTTGTATCCTGGGTTCTCCACCCCATCCTGCAAGTGTAATAATTCCTAAATTGGCAGTGTTTTTCCATTTAGGCATCTGAAGGGAAACTAATCGAGGAGAGACTTGGCACTGAGTTGATAAAGTTTTGTGTGGTCAAGTAGTCAGCTACTCTGATATACTTCGTAACAACTGCACAGCAATCAATTTAAGCTATTGACTTCTATTTACTGTTCTTTATCAAGCCAAAAGAACAGTGTTTAGGGGATAAGATTGGTGTTTAAGGGGTTATTAAAATACCTTAGGTTCCATTAATAATTTAAATGTACATAATAGAAATATGTTACAAGAAAAACATAGGTGTTTTAATATTACAAAACTGCCTTTTACTAGAAAAAAGATCTTTTGAACAGAAATAACAAGGAAATAACAGTTCATTCCATAGCGTGTAATGAACTGTAAAGGCAAATTTATAAAACTTTATCTGATAGCTATAATTTCTAATAATTTAGATTTCTCTGAATTTTGACAAAGCGGATGATTATGATCCTTTCTGATAGTAAAATGAAACATTGGCTCTAGCAAAGTTGTAAACATAACAGAAGGTAAATTTAATATTTCCCAATCTGCAAATTTCACAATGTACTTTGTAAAATATTATATTTGTACATGCAATGATGATGATTGCATATTCTGTTTTCCACAGTCAGTAACTTTGTTCTGGTAAGCATATTCAGACTGTGATTAAAAAACCTAACCAGTGGGCATTAATAAATTGATTGTGAATTAGATTCCTAAGCACTGTTTGAAGTTCTGGATTTTTTTCTGTACTGTGAATGCCAGATGCATAGCTGCCAAAAATAAACATGCTTGACAACTCCTAAAGAGATTTTTGTCGTCTTCTGTTGTTCTAATTTGATGGTAAAAGTTCTTTGGAATACAAACTATCTAGTTTAAGGGAAAAATTACCGTTGTTGCTGCTCAATAATTTTAATATATTTTTAAAATAGTATCAAACAAGAAATGTAATATTGCTTAGCTGTCTATCTTTGATTTTTTCTATAGTACCCATCACTGTAATATCAGAGCACTGAAGTGTTGAGCTAGATCTGCATATTAGGGTGACCAGATAGCAAGTGTAAAAAATCGGGATGGGGGTAATAAGTGCCTATATAAGAAAAAGTCCGCAAAATCAGGACATCTGGTCACCTTACTGCATATTGATGTTAATAGTGGGCTTAATCAAGGATTCTGCTCTTCACCCTTTCCACGTTTTAGGAAGCAGTGTTAGGTTTCTATTTGAGGAAGCAGTGTTAGGTTTCTATTTTGTTTTTTAATGCACTTTGGTTATGCTGGTAAAGATTTTAGTGAAAATCAATATTGCATTATTTGTTCCTGTTGTAATCTTCATCCTCTCTGGTCTCTTCTGCAGCCCTTGTTTGACATTCCTTGCTGTTTTATGTCTAACTTTGATTGAAAGTTCATCAAGTCAAGGATTTGTCTTAATTTTTTTTTCCTCCAGTGGGCCATGTGCACCTGTGGAGATGTGGAAACATGCGTTGCCATGAAATTTAAGAAAAGGAATTGTATTTTGTACATGCAGCAAGGCTTTGTGCTCTTTCTTTCAAAGAACGCTCCAAGCCCTGTGCTGTTTCACACACACAGATGTTTTGTGCATGATAAAACAGTATGTACATGACTTTGCTGTTTTATCATGCAAAGAAAGCACAGGAATTTTAACTCTCCTAAAATACTGTGAAGAAAAAATCAAAAAGGACAAAATCCCCACCTACTCATAATGGTACAGACTCAAGCTGTGGCCATCTTTCTTGGATTTACTCTCTCTGGATCTGAATCAGGCTGAGGGATGATCTAAGGAATATTTTTTTTCTTCAGTGAGATAATCCAGTCATTTGTAGGTGTTGGGTGAAATCCTGGCCCTATTGAAGTTAACAGCCAAACTCCCAGTGACTTCAGTGGGGCCATGATTTCACCCATTGTGCCCATCTACATATACTTTAACATGAGTGCGGTCTGCTGCATGAAAGTTATTCTTTCTTGCCTCCTATATGTTGGCAAGGGATGTGTGCACTGACAGATTTCTACCCTGTTTTTCAAAAAAGATAAAATGAGTAGATGGGAAGAATATTTTCAATCTTCAGTCTAGTTAGGAAATGTTAGTGCTGTCATCCAAGAGACATGACTTTGATTCCCAGCCTCTTTATCTCCAGACTGGAAGTAGGCATGCAGTCCCAGGACAGTGGAGGCTGGAAATTTGCTGCAATCTTGGGAATGTGATCCTTTCTAACAGAGATTGTTGTTGACTAGTTATAAAATAAATCCTTTCCAGTCCTCCTTGCTGAAAAAATTGTGGTTATGACACAGGCCCCAATCCAGCAATCACTTATTCATGGGCTTAACTTTAGTAAGTGAGTTAGTCAATAGTAGCACATGCTTAAGGTTAAGTATGTTCATGAATGTTTGCAAGATCAGGGCCATACACCCTTAACAGTAAGAATATAGAGGAGAGGAAAATGGGGGATCCCAGAAACTCCAGAAGTAAAGTGGAGATCTGCTTGGGGGAAAAGTGCAGTTTGAAACTGTGTTGGTATAATTTTCTTATTTTGCAAAACAAATGCTATCTCATGAGATAATGCATCAAAAGCTATAATTTGTTAGTGAATATAATACAAGTATATCACATTAACAAGAAAAACTTCTACTTTGATATTACAAGCAGCACTAGAGATAAAACTATGCATTCCCAAATAAGGAGAAACTACGTTGGATTTAAAAAACCTTCCAAGATAGATTGGAATGTAGTGTTTAATTGTGTAATCATAAAAGAATTACTTTGTTCTTTTTATTGGGTAATTATTTTATAATAAAGCCTTTGAAAATAAATAAATCCTCACCATACAAGGATTATAAGGAGTACTTGGTATTATCACGTTAACTGCAGTGAAAGTAAAATCTAGTTCAGCATTTGGTTTCCTCCCTGCTTTTGTCGGTGTCTTCTATGTACTCTCCTGGTTTTGCTGTTTTTTCTAAATTGCTTCCTCTTTAAAGTAGAACACTTTCTGTCAATCGTATAAGAAGAGTAAACTTTTGTAATATGTCTATCAGAGCACTGTATAACAAACTAAGTGACTTACTTTTAAAAATACCCACAGATATGCTACGACTGATGTTAATTGTTTTGCTTTTCTATGGTAATTTTGAGATTAGAGATCTTTTCTTGTTTTTCATAATCCAAACATTTGTTCTGTTGCCATATCTGTTTCCTGTTGTTGTTATTTGTTTGTTGTTGATCTAATAGTTGTCCTAGGAAGAACTACTTGACTTGCATGACTACAGTTGTTGAGTATTTTTCATAGTTCTTCTGTCTCCATTCTTTGGGGAGAGAAGGACATTTCTCTATACCAATATTTCATATATTTAATAAAACTTAAAATAAATACTGATTCTTTGTTTCTCAGCAACACATTTAGTGGGCTTTCCAAGCACATAATTTGAAAAGAAAGTTTAGATTTTATTATCTTTACACTACCTTTCAACATTTAATTTTCATTGAGTAGAAATGCCTATATTTGACCAGTATTAGAATTAGACTTTATAGGTTGGATTTTCATAAGCTGTCACTGTTGACATAACTGCTCTCACTTAAATCTATGGGAGCTTTTGAAATCCTGAGTGCTTTTAAAAATCGTACCCCACATTCTGATTTTGGTAGAGCATCTTGGCATACTCATAATTCCCAAACATCATGCTGTAATCTTGTAATCACCACTCTGTCTTGCTGCAAGAATACATCTAAAGTCCATGACTTCAACACCTCATTTTTTTTACCTCGATTTTTTTCTCTTTTTCATATAGTTCTTTATGGTGTTGTCCCAGTTGTTGTTCAGATGCTCACTTAAATGTTTAGTTCACTTGGGACATTTAAAATGGTAATCTGAGTGTGTATTGTCACCTAGCAGGGTATTTTTTTTTCTAGGTAAGGATGCAACTTTTGCATTTCTGCTTTTAGCTATGGCACTTGGGGCTGCGGTTTTTTCAGATCTTGATAGCTAAGCAGTATCAGGCTTAGCCAGTGATGTTAGCGCCAAAGAAAACTTAAGGCGCTTATGGATGATATGAGTGCTTTTGAGCTAACGTTTCATCATGTGCATAGCTTTGCTCACGTGAATAGCCTTAAAATGTTAAGTAAAGGTATACATATATAATTGTGTGCATTCTTCCCTCTTAGTTGGTTTCGAACCAATGTCACTCTGTGTTTCTGGAGATCCCGTGTTTCATTTGAGATGTGAATTACAGGTACTGAGAACTTGTGACTTCATCTGCTTCTCTAAATAGTTTCAGTTGTGTTGCTATTTTATGTTAAAACAGCTGCTACTTTCCACCACAAAGCATGCTGTATTTCATTGGATGGATGAAGTGGATATTGAATAATTTATAAAATACTTTGAGATCCTTCAGGATAAACTGCACATATAAATGCATGATAAAATCCTAAATTTTCAAAAGTGACTAATGATTGTCGATACGAAACTTCAGGTACCAAAATTGTGACTCACTTTTTTGAAAATTTAGACCATAATGTTTTAGAATAGTAACATATAAAATTGCTGTGAAATTAAGCAGATACTAATACACATTTCTATGGCATATTTCCTTAGAGAATCTCAGGTGAGCTAATAGTATATTTTCTTTCATTTTGAGGCTGGAATACAGCATAGTGATTATTAATAGGTTATCTGTACTGGACTCCAAATATATCAAATTTCCAATTAATTTTAAAATAGAAAAGAGGTAACAATTTTGATTGTCTTTCCAAAAGGTATTTAAAATCCTTAGATGTATCAGCTTGACAAATTACAAGAATTGACCATATCCCATTTGACTTCTTTCCAGGTAGAAAGTAATTAGAAGATGATATAACCTATAGAATTAATCATGAAAACTGGAATGTAATTTTTGTTAATTGTGTGGAAGCCTTTGATCAACCTAATATATTCTATTTAGAGTGAGTAACTTGGAATTACAATGGGAGAAAGTGTGAATACTTATCCATGTTCATGTGTTGTTGGCATTCTGCACATGATCAGAGGATGACGGCATATTTAAATTTCTGTTTGATTAAATTTTACTTCAATTTTAAACAAATTTCTCTTGAACAAATATAGCTACTATAGATTAAGATTGATGTCTCAAGTGCGAGATTATATCTTTACCAGCAGGCTCCATCAGAAGAAGATAGGCTGTGAAGGAAAGCTCCCCTTTAAAAACGCACACACTAAATAGTGACAAAGGAAATAATGAAAAGTACTAGTCAAGTTGATTATTTGTATTCTCACTAGCTTGTTCCAGTACAAAAGTCCAAAGCTAAGTTTCTAGTAGTGTCCACCAGGATGCACTCTCTGTTTTCTAACTAATAGAATTTTTTTTAAATGCCGTTTACAGATTATTTTGGAAAAACTACTTAGAGGAAGGTTAATGAATGTATCTACTGGTTTAAAGATTTACTACACAGGTATTAACTGAATATACCAAATCAAACAAACAAGAATTAAAGTGTATATACTGTGTGCTGCATAATCGCTGTCCTTACTACAAAAAATATATTTTCCTTTGTCCTGTCTTCTCCTTGCTTTATTAGTGAGAACAGTGATTTAGATATTTACCAGTTACTATTGGATAGATTGTGACTTGGACTACAAGCCCATATGTGAGGGGACGGGCTGGGGGAGTAAGAACCCTTTACAACTTCATGTAGGCTCTCTGGACCACGGGTCTAAGTATGCAGTAGTAAGTGGATATTCTGTATCTGATATTCCCCTATGCACACTAGAGGAGAGTGGGAAGAGGTGGAGCCTTTCCTCCATCATCAACTCACCAGCCAGTACAGCAGAGCTAGTGTTGGGGGTGTAGCCAGCAGCAAATTATAACCTTCCCTAGAGGCCTAATTTGTTCCTTGTGCTGCTCCTGTGGTGGCACAACTACATGTCACCCCATACACAGGGCTTGTGCCAAAGCCAGAAATCTAGGTCTATCTGACTCTAAATCATGACTGCCTGCTGTATTCTCCAGAACCTATGATCAGACAATTTAAATGTAGCCTTGCTGTGGTTCAAGAGCTAAATAAAATTGCATATTTACTGTTTAGTAATGGCATGTGGCCTTTACAAAGCACCTTCTCTAAGCACTTCACAGACTGTAATTGTTTTGCATCAACTCTGACACATTTTTCAGATGGAGAAACTGAAGTACAGTGGTGTTAAGGCATCCCAATAATTCACTTGCACAGCTAAGTGAAAAGAACCTGTGAGACCTGTCTACCAAATTTGGCTCTAGTTATTAGAAATCATTCCCACTTGCCACAGTACACTTGTCCATACAACAGTCTCATTAAAATATTATAGGGCAAAAATAGACATTGAAAATTATATTATGCAGCAGCCAGGCTTTTTAAATGATATAGTGGTTACTCAGTGTTGACTGTATTTTCTATTTCAACTGGTTAACTGATCTAGATAGAACAGTGGTAGAAATTACTTTTAAGATGCCTTCATATGCTACAATAATTACAATATATTCCTCTTCCACTTGAAACTAGACATTAGGAAATAAGATGGTGGCAGAGGCAGACTTCTCTTAAGACTGCTCTGTGCTTTGGTGTACCCCCTGGTGAGTTATAACATGTTTATAATTGGTTTTTTTAACTCTTTGGCAGATCTTCCCACTCACCAACAGCTTATAGATGATAACTTTATTTCTGGAACTTTTGTTTGAATAAAAATGCTGAGTATGTGGAGGAGCAGGAGAGATTCAGTGGCATTCTCTTTGATCAAAGTCTTGGAAACTCCTATCTTGATCCCAGCAGAGGAAAAGCATTAAGAGTGCATTACTTTTTTGGTTTTGGTATAGGCCAGGAATATTCTTAGGATGGCTCACCAGTGTCAGAACACTGTTTTTGCAGTTGGAAAAATACAGAATTTTTTCTCCCCTGATGTTGCAACTGTAATCCCAGCCTCATGGAAGTTTCTCCTTTAATGAAAAAGTGGATTTGGAGTTGGAAGGACAATTTGGTGCTCTAGGTGTGACACCATGACATGCAGGCTTAAAATATTGTGTAGATTTCTTGCATTGGTTTTGTTTTGGAAAGGTTGATCTGGTCTAACTCTCTCAGAATTTAGGACATGTAACTTTTCTGCAATGCAATTTGAAATATAGGTAATAAATTATTTAAATTCTGAGGTTAGAGAATCTAAACGTCTGGTTGCCCTATTAACATGCCTGCAAGAGCAGAGCTAGGGAACCCCAAGTTACTGGATATTTGTGAGTTCGTGTTAGTGATTACGAGCTTTGAAATTAATTTTAAAAAAATTTAAATGTAACAATTCCAGTATTTGATTGAACACACTTTTTCAGCTCTTTTGCAAGTCTGTTAATCAGTGTGATTTGCAATGTTTTAATAGCTAACTGGTTTTGAAAAACAAAAATTCTTAGTGCAATATGTGGCTATATATGACAGTTGTGTGCAATACATTTAGACAGATCCCATTCTTAATTAGTGCTTTTATTAGAAAGATGATAGATCATGTGCTTTAATGCCGTATTCTTTATATTGGTCAATTTTTGTCCTTTTAATTTTGTTCTTTTTGTATAGAAACACCCTTTTCTTTATCTGTTCCTCTGAGCCTTTGATTGCTCGCATTTATAATCCGTTCGTTGTGGAAATGTAATGTGTTGTAAAATGAGGTACATCCATTTAATCTAATCTTTAAATCTTTGTCAAATTTTACTGGAAAATAAATAACAGCTAAGCAAATTTTGTGTCTAATTTTATAAATATGTTGATAATCAATAGCTTTATAGCATATAAATATTTGGCAAAATGATAGGCACAATATACCTTTTGTAAAAGCAAGTTTTAAACAATTAGGAAATTAAGAACCACTTATCTCAACGGCAAGTTTGTCTTATTATGTAAGTGGGGGGACTGAGGAATATAAGCAGGGCAGTATGGGAATGGGGGGGAAATGTGGGCAGTGGCTGTGCTTGCCAGACCTGCTTTTGGAAAAAATAGCAAATTTCAGTCTCCAGTATTGATCTGCACTTCTGAAAGCACCAAGTTCAGTTGGCTCTGATCCTTGACTACTATGAGTGATCCCATTCATTTCACTGAGACTGCTCATGGTAGTAAACTGAAGGTTGTGCATATTTGCAAGACTGAGGCCTTAGATTTTAAAGCTAAACTAAATGAACAAATAATGAATATAAAATATAAGTGAGAGGCTATATCTCTTCACTATTTAGCTCCTAAATCCTTCACAAAGCAGCGTTCAATGATCACTGCTAATTTTCTCACTAGCTTGGCTCTTCAATGTCTTTGCTATTATCTGGTTTGTTATTCAGTATCATTGTTGGGACACTGAGTAAAATGTATATCCACTATCAGAATGACTGCTGACTTCATTCCCTAGCAGAAGTGGTATCTTCAACAAAGATTAAAAGGTACAACTTTTTCTCCCCTAGTAAAGCTACAGAAGAGTAACGGCTAAGTAACCAAAAGTAATTCACTTTTTTCATGACCGAGGTACTTCCTTTTTGCAAATATTGCCCAAGGTCCATTCGATGATATTTATACTCATGTTTGGTACAGTTTCAGGGACCCATGAAGATGATGTTCTATGGATAGCCATGGCAGGTACTCATCAAGTCTGGGCGCTCATGTTGGAATGCGGAAAACTCCCAAAAGGAAGGTACGCCACTGTAATGATAGATATTAGAAACAGCTATTTACCTATTGATGAACAAGAGCCTTAAAACTTCAAGGAGACTTATCCTCTTGGAAAACACTTATAAATATATATAATTAAATGTTGTTTTACTTTGCATTTTGCTTAATCATTTAAGTATTAGTTATAAAGGTGAAATACAAGTTAAAATAAAAGCAGTTCAAATACCGTTATTTTGGTAACTTATTTTTACCAAACAGAAACTATATAAGAATTCTATCTGAACTATTTCAGACTTGGCTTTGAACCTGGGCACTTGTTTTTTCTTTAGTGATTTAAAGAAAGGAACCTGCCTTCGATTTGCTGGGAGTGGGAATGAAGAGAACCGAAACAATGCATACCCCCATAAGGCAGCCTTTGCCCAGCCTTCAGGTCTTTCTCTGGCTTCTGAAGAACCCTGGAACTGTATTTTTGTAGCAGATAGTGAGAGCAGCACCGTGCGAACAATCTCACTGAAAGATGGAGCAGTGAAACATCTTGTAGGGGGAGAGAGAGATCCATTGGTAATAGACTAACACACAACTTCAATCTTCCCTGCACCACCCTACCAATATTCCTCAAGCCTGATCTGGAGGAACCACTTTTAGGGGCAAGAGGGTAGTTCTGTCTCCAGGCTCTTTCATTTCTTAATTTCACTGTTTAGTGTGCCAACACAAGTTTTGTAATGCAGATTGTTGGTCAACAAGAACTGAACTGACCAACTCATTCACAAAATCCACTGAATAACCATGCGTGGCAGTGACTTTTGATTGCTATTGAAATGGGCTGGATTCACACTGGTGGCCTAGAATGCAAAGTCTCCACATCCATATCCAGTCCCCCAAAGTGCTCCATTTCCCATGAGTGCATTTTTTTAAAAATAGCCAGTTAATTTCCATTTAATTATGGTGATTTTTGTGCCTTATGTCAGCGTTGCATAACCAACTAATTGTACAAATTTAATCAATGCACTCTTTTAGAATTTGTTTGCCTTTGGTGATGTTGATGAAGCAGGAATAAATGCAAAGCTGCAGCACCCCCTTGGAGTAACTTGGGACAAGAAAAGGAAACTGCTTTATGTAGCAGATTCCTATAATCATAAGGTAAGTCGGTATAATATATTATGCAGAACCGTATTTATGTAACTCATTGCACCACCAGCATCAGAGTCAGATAGCATCAGAAAAGCATGTCTCTGTGGTTCAGTAACATAAAATTGTATTTTGTATACCTAAGGAAGTAAATGACATACTTTTTTTTTTCCCCCCCCTTGTTTTTGATCTTGGACTTCTATCTGGTCACCTGGTTTACTGTGTGTCTAGACTTGTGTACTGATGGGCAGATACACTGGCCGGGGAAGGTAAAATAAAGCTCCAAACAACAGTTCAGCCAAGGCCCTTTCCTCGGGGCTGGTTTTATTAACACAGAAAGGTGCAAAAGAAGAGCAGAGCAATTCAGAATGCTTGGTCACAGCCACCAGAGGTCTTTTCAGCTTTGAGCAATTTGGAAAGGGGATATGCCCTCATCCATATAGCCTCCCATAGCTCTCAGAGATAGAAGGGGTTGGTGGTTACTCTCATTGGCTCATTCATGGGCCAGTCATGAGGTGAGATAAAGATTGTGATGTGTAGATGTTTTATATCCCTGTTTCAGTGAGTGTTGTAATTCTGCATTGATTAGATTATTTACTCAACTAAAACAAATTATTTACCCTGGCCAGGTCTACACAACTCTGTGTTGGTTGGGGTTGTGATTCTCCCCCTCCCCCCCGACTTTTCTATACTGGCAAAGTCCTGGTGTAGACACAGTTTTACTGGCATAAATCGCTTTTGTCTGTATAGCTTATTTTGCCCAGGGAATCATTGTAAACTGTATTGTCAAGAGCACTTTTTTATGTTATAAACTGTGTCTATACTATGATGGTTTGCCAGTATAGCTATACCAACAAACCTCTTCTACTATAGACTAACCCTAAATCTCTTTCAAGAAGGGTTAGATTCTATGAATAGAGGATGAAATCCCGAAGTCAATGGCTGTTTTGCCATTGACTTCACTAGGGCAAGGATTTCATCCTGCGTATAAACTGCCTTAATGTTTAGATTTAAAGTGATTGAATGCTTGTTAGAAGAATTTTAAAGCTAGAGGATTTGATACATAAAACACAGGAATTGTCTTTGGTAGGAGGCTTAGATTTTTAACAGCTGCATTGGATAATATATTTTGGAAAACGTTTTCATTAAATTATCCAATTCTCATTAAAAATTCTTATTACATTAGAAATTTATTTTTTCACATACAAGAGCAGACAACTTTTATCAAAAAATCTTCCTCTATGGTTATAATTTTTAATAATTACATTGTTTTGCATGAAAGACAAGTTGAGAGATAATATCTTTTATTGGACCAACGTCTGTTGATGAGAGAGACCAGCTTTCAAGCTTACACACCAACAGAAGTTGGTCCAATGAGAGATGTTACCTCACCCACCTTGTCTCTCTCATATCCTGGGACCAACACAGCTACAACAACACTGCACACAATTATATAGCATGAACAGTTGTACCCTTAAATAAAAAAAATGACAATTTAAGAGTAGCAAAATGTTACTCAAATTAGCAAAAAATGCTGAATCCAGTAATTATTTTCTTGGTGTACCTTTAATCCTGAATTTGCTTAAAGCATGTTAAGGTTATTTATTCTTAGTATTTCATAATAAAATAATCCTGGATAGTAATAAATTATTCCCAAAATTATTTGGGTTTTTTGTTTGTTTTTTCACTTAAGCTGAAGAGTCAAGTATCTAATGTTACTCAATAATTCTCTAATTTGCAGTAGTAGATATTTAAGTAAAAGACTCTTTTCTTAAAAAAATAGAAAAGTAAATATTTGGTATGTATTTTTCTTCAGTACTTTAAAACAAAATTTAATTTATTTTTTCTTTTAAAAACTGTTCAAGAGCCAGGAGCAAAGTAATTTGGCAGGTTTCGTTTTTATATTTTATGGGAAACATGCCATTCAACAGCATACAGATGTAGATACCACATTGATATATGTTTTAGAAATACCTAAATGATGAGAGAGAGCACTGAATGAAGACCAAAAGAAGGGAAGTTGTCCAGCAGGGAAGCATGGGAGGTTAACAGAAGAAAGAAGCAGTTGGGACATGTATTAAAAACAATATAAATACCCAGCAGATTTTGAATTATGAAGCAGTAATTCCATCCTTGGATTCTGGTTATTACATAACCACTCAAACATCTCTCTCATAGTTTACATTGCCGACCCATGAAATAGAACTGTAGCCCTGTACTCTATTTCATAGCTGACTGATTTCTTGTTTTCTACATTTAGGGCATGTATTTAGTTCACTCAAGACTAATTTCTTTGAATTATGGCATAAATCTTTCAGTAATAAATAGCTAAAATCATGCTTTAGGAAGGGAAACAACTAGTTCCCCAGGCTCCTAATGAAAAGCTGAAAGTTTGAAGGGACTTGACAATTCTGTGATTAAATAAGCTCAGTCAATCTTTCTCCCTTCCCCTATTTTACATAGAATTAGATAAAATGCCTTTTAACCAGTGAGTACTGGTACCCAGCTCATAAATTTTCAAGAAAGTGACTTTTTCATGTCTAATTATGGTAATGAAACTACAGATGATTGTTTGAAGTGATACATGTTTGTATAATTTTTATTATCCGACATCTTAATTATCTGCGAGGCTGAAATTGTATTTACTGCTTATCTTGCTGTTAAATAGATTATTCTACGATTCCATTATTTTAATGTTTTTTTAAATATTTACTGAGGGTCTATTTAAAATTACACAGTATGATTAAGTCAGTGCTGTAAATTAAAAAAGAAAATAAAAATAGCAACAAAAATTAAATGCCGAACGTTATGAATTACAGATGTAGTATTAGTATTCATTGTCTTTTAGTCATGGCTTTCAATCTCTTCCCTTCTGCTTTCTTTTCTTTTTCATGTTGCTAAGAACTAGGGCTGTCAAGCAATTAAACAAATTAATCGCAATTAATCTAATCGCACTGTTAAAGAATAGTCAAATACCATTTCTTTAAATATTTTTGGATTTTTCTACATTTTCAAATATATTGATTTCAGTTACCACATAGAATACAAGGTGTACAGTTTTCACTTTATATTATCTTTATTACAAATATTTGCACAGTAAAAAACAAAAGAAATAGTATTCTTCAGTTCACCTAATACAAGTACTGTAGTGCAATCTCTTTAGCATGATATCAAGTATCAGAGTTACCGTGTTAGTCTGGATCTATAAAAGCAGCAAAGAATCCTGTGGCACCTTATAGACTAACAGACGTTTTGCAGCATGAGCTTTCGTGGGTGAATACCCACTTCTTCGGATGCAAGTAGTGGAAATTTCCAGGGGCAGGTATCGCTTCTTGCTTGCACATATATATACCTGCCCCTGGAAATTTCCACTACTTGCATCCAAAGAAGTGGGTATTCACCCACGAAAGCTCATGCTGCAAAACGTCTGTTAGTCTATAAGGTGCCACAGGATTCTTTGCTGCTTTTATCATGAAAGTTGAACTTACAAATGTAGAATTATATTAAAAAAAAAAACTACACTCAAAAATAAAATAATGTAAAACTTTAGAGCCCACAAGTCCAGTCAGTCCTACTTCTTGTTCAGCCAATCACTCTGACAAACAAGTTTGTTTACATTTGCAGGCAATAATGCTGCCCACTTCTTGTTTACAATGTCACAAGTGTTCGCATGGCACTGTTGTAGCTGGCATCGCAAGATATTTACATGCCAGATGCTCTAAAGATTTAAATTTAGTTTAAGATGCGTATCAGTTAAACCAATTATTAAAACAGTTTGGGTGGCTGAACTATGTTACAGTTAAGGTTTTCTTGGTTTTTTGTTGTTTTTTAAACTGTATTTGACCTACAAATTCTTTAACTCACTTCACAGGAATAACAGGGGGTCTTTCTTTTTTTCTTAATCTAATTTATGTTAAATTAAAACAAAATATATGAAAATAAAACAGATGATGTGTTTGTATAGTTCCTACCACAGCTCCTGATTAGGGCCTTTGACTGCTCCCATAATATTTAAAAAAGAAAAAAAAAAGTTTTTTAAATCACATCCTACGTTTGTCACACAAACATTCAGATGCTTTGCCATTCACACCGAAGCATGTCACTTGTTCTTCATTTCTTGCTGCAGGAAAACTAATACAATGGGAAGGAAGAGTCAGGTTTTTTTTATTATTCAGTTTTTTCAGATTGTTACTATTGTTTAGTATTTATATTACATTAGCACGCAGAGGCCCTATTGTGCTAGGTGGTGTGTGTGTGTGTGTGTGTGTGTGTGTGTGTATGTGTATGGATATGGATATGGATATGGATATGGATATGGATATAGATACGGTCCTAGCCCAGAAAATCTAACAGTCCAAGTCCCCAATCCTATAAAGTCTTAGCACGTTTTTAACCTCTCAGTAATCTTATTGAACTTAAAACTTGCATGATGTAAAGCTTAAGCATGTGTAGAAAACTTTGCAGGACTGGGGCCGAAGAAGCAAGTGGCATTTGAAAAAGGCACAGGGTGAGGGAATAAAACCAAAGAGATCAAATTTTCATATGCATTTGCAACTTTTAATAATAAATACAACGTGTATGAACAATCCCCAACTGTATGTAAACTAATTATTAAAACAGTTTTTAGTATTATGTATGCTCAGGGTTCACAAGATATGTTTAGAATCATTGTGAATTTTTACAGTGGAAGTATGTGTAGGTTCATGATAATTGATTAGAGATCCATTTAATAATAATAATTATTAATAAACTTCCTAGAATTCCTGTGCTTGCACAGATACTTACAAATTGATACTGTAGTTAAATTAGCAAGATATGAGTTTGGTTACTTTTAGTGTTGGTTAGGTTGCCTGTTCTAGAAAAAGTGTGATTAACTTATTTACTATTTATATGTCTGCATATATATTTCTAGCTTTATTTTCAGGAAAAGGGAAATTGGCCATTAATTTCAAAACTGACTAATGAATTTGGGTGCTTCAGTTTTGAGGTATCCAACCTGAGACACCTAAAAGTATCTCAGTTTTCAAAGTGCTAAGCTTCCACCCTCAGAAGGGCTATCTTTTTTTATGGGGTGTCAAGTTGAACACTCAATAATTGAAGTACCCAAAATTGCTGGTGTCTCCTGAAAACACTAGCCAGAAGAGTTTGTTATAATTCTGATAACTTTTCAAAGTTTTCATTTTGTTTTCCTTAGATTAAGTTTGTAGATCCCAAAATGAAGAATTGCGCTACACTGGCAGGTACAGGAGAAGCAAGTAATGTTGTTGGTTCCAGCCTTACGCAGACGACTTTCAATGAACCAGGAGGATTATGTGTTGAAGAGAATGGTCGTCTGCTTTATATTGCTGACACAAATAATCATCAAATTAAAGTGCTGGACTTAGAAACAAAAATTATTTCCATGGCAAGTAAAACTTACTAAAGGTTTTTGACACAAGATTTTGTAAATTACTACTATAGGTTTTTCTTACTATATTGTCTCACAGTGATTTTGGGTGGTATAAAATAGCATAGTTGATGAATTTACTCAGTGCAGTAAACATATACCCATAATATTTGTGATAGTCTGACAAACAGAAAAGCTGTCTGCTTTAAGGATATCCTGTTAGGCTTAAAATAAATATTCCATCTCTGCTAGGAGTTCGGGA
Organism: Mauremys mutica; assembly: GCF_020497125.1. NCBI lineage: Eukaryota > Metazoa > Chordata > Testudines > Geoemydidae > Mauremys > Mauremys mutica. The sequence continues at coordinate 117,989,328 of NC_059078.1, read as the reverse complement.
AGGACACTTGTGCATAGAGAAAGAAATTGATAAACTTGCATGAAAGAGTTCGAATACAGAAACTTCAGCCCTCAAGAAATAGTCTCTGTTGGCCCAATACTGCAAGATGATGATCACCTAATCAACAACCACATTAATACAGAATTAATATGAGTTAATGCTCAGCAGCTTGCCAGATCAAGTCCCAAAAGAAAGGGCTGGTGAGACCCTCTTGGTGGTATTGTTACATGTGCAGTTGCCAGTATCTGCCAGTTGCCAGTATCTGCCAGTAGTTCTGCAGTTATCTTTCTAACTTCTAATGAAGGCAAAAGGCTTATGGAACAGTAGGAATGCAAAACATAGCACTTGCAACAAAGACCTTGAGAATGGTAGCATGCTGTTTTTTATTTCACGTGTCCGTCAGTGGGGAAGCAAAATAGCTCACCACTCTCTCGTATAAACACATCTATTGCTCATAAATATGTTTGTCTTATTAAATCGTTTTTTTTCCAAATCCAGTACTGCTACAATGTTTAGTGCTGAAAGCTGGTTTGTTTGTTTTTTATAATGGCCTTTAATCTTGCATGAGCAAATACAGAATTTTCTGTGCTCCTGATTTCTTCATAAATAAGTGGTCAAGTTAAGGCCCCTTTCAAAACTGGATTCCACTTTGTTTGCTTATTACAAATAAGGCAAAACAGATGTGAATGAATTTCTCTGTCTGTTGATGGCATCATTTATAGCTAAGTAGCTATTGCCATGTAGGTACACTGACATAAAGGCTAAACTCTCTTCCTCAGAACTGTGAAGTGTATTTGAATAAATTTGGTAACATCTACATTTTTTTATGTGTTTAATATTTAAATACCAACTGTGCAATGCTTCCTGTATGATGATGGTTCTCAATCAGGGGATACGTCAGCTCATCTAGATCAGTGTTTCTCAACCTGGGGTTGCAGCCCCCTACAGGGTCATGGGATGGGTTTAGGGGGGTTACAGGTACAGGGCCAGCATTAGGGAGTGGCAGCAGGGCAGTTGCCAAAGACCCCACACCACAAAGCCAGGTTACTTCCTTCAGCCCCATTGCCTGGGGCTTGGACTTCAGAGAGGGCTTATAAGTGAAAAACTGGCTCAATTATAACACTGAAATGCAAGTACAATATTTACATTCCAATTGATTCATTTTATAATCATATGGTAAAAATGAGAAAATAAGCAATGTTTCAGTAATAGTGTGCTGTGACACTTTTGTATTTTTATGCCTCATTTTGTAAGCAAGTAGTTTTTAAGTGAGCTGAAACTTGGGGTACGCAAGGCAAATCAGACTCCTGAAAGGGGTATAGTAGTCTGGAAAGATTGTGAACCACTGCTATATGAGATAATCATGTCCTGGACTGCATAATCTGCACAGTCAAAGACCAAGAATTTTATTATCTCAGGCTAGTTATTACCAAGTTAACAGAAATGCACTCTTGGGTTATTATTAAACTGGTATCTGTAATGAAATTATTCAAATTTGAAATGAGAGAAGACAAAAAAAATAGATGGGGGTGTTGATATTGCTTTAAGGTAAATTCTTTGGATTTTTTTAAAAAATAAAATTTCTCTTGGCATTTCCCCTTCCCTCTCCTACCAGCACAGAATTTCTGTATGCTGGCTAAGGGGGTTCCAGTTCTATACAGTAAAAATATAAATCTTTATTTCAGTACAAATTCCTTGTTCACACACCAGCTGTGGATTTTGGTGCTATGAATTCAGAATTGCAAGATGCGCTGCAGTCTTATACCATAAAGCAAGCTTTCAAATAGAAATACTTGTTAATATTTCTTTTGATTTCTTTGACAGCTGCCTATCCTGTGCACTGAAATATTTGATGTTGTAGATCATCCATTTATTCAAAACAATAAGACGGCAAACATCCCCAAGCTGCCTAAATCTGCACCGAACATCCAACTTCCTTCATTGACTGTAACCCCTGGCCAGACCCTTCAGTTTTTATTAAGGTTAAGCCTTCCTGCAAATACGAAGCTGACTGAAGAAGCACCCAGTTCCTGGTTTCTCACAGCAGAAGGTAAAGTGACTGCATTTTTAGAAAGACTGCATATATTGCAGCCTTGGAAAGTTCTACTAGCTCACTCCTCCAGAGTGAATAACGTATTTGATGGATAAGTAAAATATCAAGTTTTGTTTATTATCAACAATCAGAGCCCATCCCCTTTATGTTCTTTAGATGGTTGCCCTCCCGTCATCTTCTGGGGATGGGCTGCTCCACCCTCATCATCTGTCTTTTGGGAGGCGGACAGCTAGATCAATTAAGAATTTTTTAGCAGGAAATTATATATACCATTGAAGGAAGTCACATTTTATCCTCAGTGAGAACTTATTTTTAAGTTAAGCCAAAATTTGAACCTGATTCACCATACTACATACACACACATACAGAGCAAGGCACGCAGTTAAAATAGTATTGTTATTCATGCCCTGGAAACAAGGTGAACTGCATTCTGTTCCTGGCTCTTCTACTGACTTCCTTCATTCAGTGACATCTCTCTGTGCCTCAGTTGCCTCTCTGTAAAATGGGACGAATAATAATACTTCCTTGCTTCACAACAGTGCTGTGAATGTAAGCTCATTGTCTCCTAGGTGCTCAGTTATTATATTTATATTCCAAATGTTTTATGTACATTCATGATGTGTAGTGCAATACAGTTGTTCATGCTAAGGCCTGGCTCAAATACTAGTAGTTTCCTACATGTATGCCTTTTTCTACTGAATACAGTACATTTTCCATCTCACTGTCATTTCTAATGTATCTGAAAAAAAAATTGCTAAAGGAAAATTATGTACCCGTTAGCCTGAAAGTTTGAAAAATTAAGCAGCTCATCTCACCCGGAATTAACTTAAATATACATCTGAAAATGGGTGGATGTTTTTATTACAGGCACAATACAAAGAAAACTAAAAAATATATCCTCCAAAACATATGTAAAGTATCCCTTGATAACATTTCTGTCTCTTTGCCAGTTGTTAGTATGTTCGACTTTTATTCATAACAAAAGCCATATGTTGGACTAATCTAAGAATGGCACTGGAGCGGGTTGGTTACCCGCTCCTGCCCTGAGGAGTTTAAAAAAGTTGCCGGGGGGGGCTTGAAAGCTGCAGCTCTAAAAGCTGGGCTGATTGGGGAAGCGGCCGCAATGGGCCACGCTCTAATCAGACCACAGCTGGCCTGTATAAAAAGGCCAGGGAAGCCAGGAGCAAACAGTCTCCCTCTGGCTGTAGAGGGAGAAGGGCCTGGCTGCAGGGAGCTAGACACAGGTACCCGAGTGGAACAGGGCTGGGGAAAGCCAGAGGAGCTGGGGAGCTCCTGCCTGGAAAGCCCCAGGCTGCAGCCTAGCATAAGGCCAAGAGATACTGGGGATTGCAGGGGGCAGCCCAAGGGGTAGGCAAAGGCAGCAGGTCCAAACCCCTTTGCCTCTGAGTGGTTGATACTGCAGTCTGCCCCAGTGAACGGGGGCTAGATGGAGACTGGGCAGTAGCCAAAACTGAGGCAAAGTGGGGATAGTGGGTTGGGAGGGGAGACCCAGATTGTGGGGTGCTGCTCCCTGGCAGTACCCTATCAAGTTAAGAGGCACTGGGGTCCAGGGAGGGACACTGGGCCGGAGGACAGGCGGATCACCGGCCTGCAGAGGGCGCTCCTGGCTGGAAAAAGAGCTAATTCCCAAGGACAACCAGCAGGAGGTGAGTCCGCTCGTCTACAGGCACAAATGCTCCTCATTGATTGATTGATTGATTTTGCTGGGCACAACTTGCAGTAGCAGTTGAAACATAAGAATCTCCACAATCAACTGGGAAACTGGTGTCTGAGCATCTTAAGGAAGAAGCAACTGGTAGTGTCTTCTTATCTAATGTTACATCCTTCCTGTGAATACCAACCAGCATTTTCCATCAGAAGAACTGTCATGTTACCCCCTAATTGAGAGTGCCAACTCTGCGCCTAGATGTGTTTCTCCCTCTCTCTCTCTCTCGCTGCATTCCTTTAATAACACATGCTTCTCTCTGTACTTCTAGAATTTTGGAAACTAATGCACATATGCCTTCTCAGTGCTGGATCTTTGCTCTTTTTTCATTCCCTACCCTTAACATATCCCATCTCTAGGATTCTTTTGAGTGTTGAATTTAGAAATTACACAAGTACTTTAATGGTAGAAAAAAATGTGGATTTAAAAAGTTCTACTAGACGCCTTAAATGTCTATGATCCCCCTTTGTAAAAATCACCCATTGTTACCATACCCAAACTAGGGTTACTATAGTACTATGGGCCTAAATTAAACTGTCACCATAGAATATTGTACTCAGAAAACATTGCTGTGTACTTAAATGAACGCCATATTGCCATTCTCGAAAAGTGAGTTCATGATCTTTGTGTAGTTAACCAGGAACATTTTTTTCTCCTAGATGTTTTAAAAAATAGCACAACTATCCACTGGTAATCTCCAGGTGTCTAGAGAATAAGTGATGCCCTCAGAAAAAGCTGTATTCTACATATAATTAGGTGAACTCCTCACCCTTTGTGCCAGAAAAGTATATTGAAAGGCTTACCAGTCTGTTCTTCACAAGCATCACTAAACAGAAAAAGGGAAATTTTTTAAAAGTTAACAATGTCATTGTTTAATCTTATTTCTCCATTTCTGAGGCCAGGTTTTCAAAGGTCCAGATTACATTTGTTCCTGCAGTGGATTGCCTCTACAAAATCTAAAGGCAGTTTTTGGCCCTTTAAATCGTCTTCACTCATCTGCAACCTGAATTGGACCGTGTTTAATTTTTTGAACTAAGGGGACTGATATATTTTTAGGAGATGTTACAGAGCTGTATTTATATTCTATATAGTTTGAGGGTTAGTAAAAATGTAGAATGTAAGCAGTCATTTTAAGCTCATAAATCTAACAGGTTTTTTTGGTTTGGTTTTTTTTTGAAGTTGTAGTTATTTTATGAAAAATGCCAAAAGAATACTTCATCGATCTCACTTATGGCAAGACAGAAGTTGAAGCAGCAAGTTAGCCGTATTCTCATTTTGCATTTCTATATTGTTATATACTCTTAAATATTTAAACACACAGGAATTTCAGGTCTCAGCCAGCCTAAACATTATTAACTTCCAGTTAGCCATTTATAAAGCCAACACTTTTATTTGAAAATGTTTCATAAGAATCTAAAGTTTTATGTACTTTAAGGGCATTCAGTCATCTATCTTGAGTATTAGGTCTCTGATATATGTGTACAGCTTCCTGTTAACTTAACAGAGAAATTTGAATATCAGCTTACAAAGCATATTGCAGATTCTTTGCGCATACCTAAGACAGTCAGGTGCACCCATATGTTTAAATCCAAGCTTTATACAATAAAAAGTATTTGTGAATTCATTTTCAATTTTCTAGCAGACTGGGAGAATCCAGGGAAGTTTCCACTGCTGTTGCATGTGAGAAAATATGATATGTTGTCCTAAAACTAAAATCATGCGCACATTGATGCCTTGTGAGATTTAACTTTGTGTGTAAAAGGCAGTGACACCATATTTTTCTTTTCCAGGTAATGAGTGGCTACTTCAGGGACAGAATCCATCTGGAGAAATTGAGGACATTTCCCATCAACCTCTCATCTCCTTGCAGTTACCCAGTAGCTGCCTGTCATCCGAAGCTGTACTGTCTATCAAAGTGTGCCTCTATTACTGTAGCAAAGACAGCAGTGCCTGTATGATGAAAGGAATCTCATTCAGTCAGCTTTTACAGATAGCTGATACAAACCAAGGTAGCACAGCTCAAGTAGAGCTGACATATGCATTTTAACTAAACCAAAAACCCAACAGATTCACACTCTAGTTTTACTTTCTAACGTTTTTACGGGCAAAAAAATATTA